>NW_028283582.1:1378280-1696171 GCF_059441095.1 Idiotropiscis lumnitzeri | reverse complement strand
TGGAGCACACTCCGCCGAGCCCTCTATTTTATTTGGGAAGTTCCTAAACAATACAATGTATTTGCACTAAGGAACGAAGGGGGGAGCACCAGCAGGAACATGTAAACATTTCAGACACAAGAGGAAAGACAGACATCAATGGCAGTCATTTACTGATTGAAAAGGCAGATATGCCTTTTAGTGCTCTGGCACTAAAGTCTCAGTCCTTTTGTTTCAGAGGTGTGTCTCGGCACACCTCCTTTGATGTTGCAGACGTTGATCCAGTCTTCAGGCATCCGCTTCTCTTGAAGTCTTCTCATCCATATGGTCAAACATAGGTCATGCTGTGGAACAATTCTTTTGCAATACTAATAGAGTAAAATATGGGATAAAATATATCTTCAACCTAACAATAGTGTAAACTGACATACTGAAGACTGGACAGTCATTAATTTGATTGTCCAGTCTTTCCCTCTTGAGATAATGCTTCACTTAGAAAATGTGTACAGCGCAAGCTGAAAATGCATTTGCAGTACTAAACTACCACATTTCTATAACAGCTTAATTCAACGTTTCCAATGTAAATTTCTTCCGTTATATAGTGTAAACTGACATACTGAAGACTGGACAGTCATTAATTTGATTGTCCAGTCTTTCCCTCATGAGATAATGCTTCACTTAGAAAATGTGTACAGCGCAAGCTGAAAATGCATTTGCAGTACTAAACTACCACATTTCTATAACAGCTTAATTCAACGTTTCCAATGTAAATTTCTTCCTTTATATTGTGTAAACTGACATACTGAAGACTGGACAGTCATTAATTTGATTGTCCAGTATTTCCCTTATGAGATATTGCCTCACTTTGCAAATGTGCACAGCGCAAGCTGAAAATGCATTTGCAGCACAATAAAAACCCAAACTTCTATAACAGCTAAACCAAACGTTTCCAATGAAAGATTCCACCTTCATATCGTGGAAAAAGACATCCTGAAGCCTGGACAGTCATTAATTTGATTGTCCAGTATTTCCCTTATGAGATAATGCCTCACATAGCAGATTCATAAAAACACTGGACGTGATGGTAAACTGTCCATTGTGCCGATAGATGGTATTCTCATGAGGTTAGGCTTGCTATGGAGAGTGGCATGGGGGTTGTGTCTCATGGTTGGAATGGGAAAGATATCAATTTGGGACACATCGTCAGTAGTGTTCCATCAAATCACTGGGTGTTTCGGCCTTTATCACTAGACACCCTCATCGATGGTGGCCAGCGGCCGGTTGATCACGCCCGTGCTTGTGTCCCATGCCCAATTAACTGTGGTGGATGGTTCTGCCCTGGGTACTCAAGTGGGATGACGCAGATTAGTGGTGGGATGGGGAGGGGGGATGGGGGTCATGTTGCTGATCTATGAGCCCAGTAGGGGTCCTTCCTCTTCATCCAGATCCACTGGCTGCTTCTTTCAGCCGCTTTAGAGAGCGATCTGACTGTGTGCGGCAGAGCCTGTCCATGGATTCCCAGGTCTTTCAGCAGCTTGATGGTTGATGAGGCCAGAAACCCTCTGCATCCAACTTTGACGGGATAGACCTTGGCTTTCCACCCTCGTTGTTGTGCGTCCGCCGCCAGTTCAGTGTAGCGCAACTTCTTACGCTCATAGGCCTCTTCAACTGCATTTTCCCACGGGACTGTGAGCTCTGCAATGTAGACAGCCTTCAATGAATGGGACCACAGCACTGAGTCTGGCCTTAGGGTGGTGGTTGCAATCTCTGCTGGGAAGATTAGTTGCTGACCTATATCGACCAGCATCTTCCAATCCCGAGCCTTGGTTAGCTGACCAACTTCTGGCTTGAGAAAAGGATGGTTGGGCTTTTCCTGTCCCTCTCGGACAAATTTTGGTGCTGTAATGGTAGTGGTGGCTCTTAAGGGCAAGGGGTTGATGGTAGTTCTCTTGCTTTCAAGCACTGCTGCCAAGCTCTTGAGGACCTGGTTGTGCCTCCAGGTATAGCGGCCTTGTGTGAGGCTGGTCTTACAACCAGTCAGGATGTGTTTGAGAGTTGCTGGTGTTGGGCAGAGGGCACAGGTTGGATCTTCGCCATACCACTGGTGGAGGTTTTTTGGGGATGGCAGCACGTCATTGGTAGCTCTGATGATGAAGCTGATGTTGCTAGCTTCCATCTCCCAGAGATCCCTCCAGCCAAGCTTTCTTTTCTCCAGGCCTTCCCACCTCATCCACTGTCCCTGCTTGGCAAGCGAGACAGCCTTTGCAGACCTTTCAGCCTCTTCCTGGCGGCGCACCTCCTCCACGACCATTTTATTCCTCTCTGCGGTTGAGGCCTTACACCAAGTTGGTTTGCTTGCTGTAAGGCCAAAGCCTCCTCTTCCCCTCTGGACGTGTCCCACAATATCGCTGTGCCTCAGGGCTGCTGTGGCATGCTGCACTGCACTGGATGGTGTCCATTTCCGTCCAGTTGACAGGGGTGGTGCCGTTTCACTGATGGTCCGGTCTCTGGAGTCCGTCAGCGTCATCTGTAGTCTCACTTTAGAGCACTTGTATTTTTCAGTGAGACTTGTGATGGGCAGTTCGAGGACTCCTTTGCCATAGAGGCTGATGTTATTCAGACAGCGTGGGACACCAAGCCACTGTTTCACATATACTGTGATGGCTCGCTCCATCTTCTCCACAGTTGTTAGTGGGACCTCGTATACAGTGAGTGGCCACATCACGAGAGGGAGAAGCCCAAATTGCAGACACCAGAGCTTGAGCTTCCCAGGTAGTGGAGTCTTGTTGATGTTGTTCAGGTCGTTGATGATATCCTGTCTTAGCTGCTGCACCTGGTCTTTATCCTTAAGACTTGAGTCATACCATCTGCCCAGGCTTTTGACAGGTTGTTCTGCCACCGTTGGTATTGGTTCGTCACCAATGCAGAACTTCACGTCTTTTAGCTCTCCCTTGATTATCGAGATGCTACGTGACTTGTTCGGCTTGATTTTCATCCGGGCCCAGCTGATGTTTTCCTGCAGCTTACCAAGTAGCCGCCTGGTGCAAGCTGCAGTGGTGGTCAGAGTGGTCATGTCGTCCATATATGCTCGGACGGTGGAAGGCGGATCCCGTTCCTGGTTCGCTCACCCCCCGCCACCCATTTTGAGGCCCTGATGATGACCTCCATGGTCATTGTAAAGGCCAGGGGTGAGATCGTGCAACCTGCCATGATGCCTACTTCTACTTGCTGCCATGATGTTTTGTAGTCGGGTGTTGTGAAGCACAGCTGCAGGTCTTCAAAGTAGGATTTTACCAAGGTAGTGATGGATGTTGGAACGCGGAAGAAGTTGAAGGACTCCCAGAGAAGGCTATGCGGAACTGAACCAAAGGCATTGGCTAGGTCGAGAAAGATGACATGAAGATCCCCTTTGTTTTTCTTCGCTGCTTGAATCTGATGCCAGATCATACTGGTGTGCTCCAAGCAGCCAGAGAATCCAGAAATTCCAGCCTTCTGTACGGATGTGTCAATGTACTCGTTTTTCTCCAGGTAGGTGGACAGCCTTTGTGTCAAGACGCTGAAAAAGATTTTCCCTTCAACGTTGAGAAGGCTGATTGGCCGAAATTGACTGATATCTGCCGCGTCCTTCTCTTTTGGAATTAGTACACCTCCAGCCCTTCGCCATGCCTTTGGTATTATCCCCTTCTGCCAGACGATTCTCATTAGCCTCCAAAGATAGCGTAGGACATCTGGTGAGTTCTTGTAGAGCTTATATGGCACTCCATTTGGTCCTGGTGCAGATCCTGATCTTGCACGCCGCACCATGTTCTCCACTTCTTTCCATTTTGGAGGGCCAGTCTCGATGTTGACCTCTGGTGGTCGAATGGGGGGGATATCATGTGGGATGGCTAGCTGTTCATGCCTTTTCGTGTTTTGGTAGACCTTTTCCAGGTGCTCTTCAAGTTCCTTCTTTGAAGTTTGCAGGAACCTGCTTTTGTCCTTAGCGAAGAGATCTTTGACAAACATGAAGGGATTTTTATAGAACCGGGTTCTTGTGTGTTCCTTCTTCCTGCGAAGTTTCCTCAAGTTCTCTGCTCCTCGTAAGGTTTTCAACCGGAGCTTGATGTCCCCATGGAGCAGCATGAGACCTTCTCTCTCTGGATCAGAGGCTTTTCTCCACTGTTTCCGCAGGTCCCTTCTTTCCCTGATCAGTCTCTCTATCTCTTGTTGCCTCCTAGGTTTGGTTGGTGGTGGTATTTTGTTGGTGGTTTTCCAGCTGTTCACTCCAAAGCGCTCCTCTCCATAGTGGTAGATGATGTCACCGATGTGTTCCAGCTTTTTCTCTGCAGTGCCCACTTGTTGCTCCAAGATTTTCACCAGGTCGTTATTGACGGTTTCCCACTCTCTCTTCTCAATAGTTTTGGGCCACCTCACACTCGGTCTGTGCCCTTTGATCTTGTTCTCTTCGGGAGGTCTCTGTGGCTGGGTGGGTTCTACCTCCTGCAATTCTGTGTTTATAATACCCTCCTCAGTGACAGGGGTGCTGATGCTCTGCGAACTTTGGGTTTTTTCCCGTCGCTGTGCTTCACTCGACTGATTTGACGCATTACTTCGTAAGAAGTATTGGTCAATGCGAGGCCTTGACTCGGCTTTCCCAAACACCGCTTCTTTCCTTGGTGGATCTTCAACCCTGTAACTGATGTTACTTTTGCCCAGCCAGAGGTGCAGACCTGAAGTGAGTGTCCTGCTGCCATTGTCTCATGCACCGTGTTCTTGCTCGTAGTCATGTTCGTTCCTAGGTCTGTAACCGTGTGGTCAGTCATTGAGCCATCTTGCGCCCCCGCTCTCGCAGGCTGTAGGGGTGTCATTCTTTGTAGACTTTCTGTAGCACTTGGCGGGTGTCTCCAACAAACTGAACACAGTGTCAGAGACTGCCAGCATGGGTAGCTAGCCCATGTCAGCCCCAGTGGGGTCTATTCCCTCCTGTCAGCAGTCTCTCCAGGCTGTCACACAGACTTTTTCTAAGTGTTGCTGTATCTCATGAAGGAAATACTGGACAAAGAAATTAATGACTTCCCAGGCTTCAGGATGCATTTTTACACTATATAAATGTGGAAATTTACATTGGAAACGTTTGGTTTAGCTGTTAATGAAGTTTAGTTTTTTTAGTGCTGAAAATTCATTGTCTGCTGGCGCTGTACACTTTTTCTAAGTGTTGCAATATCTCATGAAGGAAATACTGGACAATCAAATTAATGACTTTCCAGGCTTCAGGATGCCTTTCTACACTATATAAAGGTGGAAATTTACATTTGAAACGTTTGGTTTAGCTGTTATAAAAGTTTGGTTTTTTAGTGCTGTAAATGCATTTTCAGCTCGCGCTGTACACATTTGCTATGAGAGGCCTTATCTCATAAGGGAAATATTGGACAATCAAATTAATGACTGCCCAGGCTTCAGGATGTCTTTTTACACTATATAAAGGTGGAAATTTACATTGGAAACGTTTGGTTTAGCTGTTATAAAAGTTTGGTTTTTTAGTGCTGAAAATGGATTTTCAGCTCGCACTGTACACATTTGCTATGTGAGGCATTATCTCATAAGGGAAATACTGGACAATCAAATTAATGACTTCCCAGGCTTCAGGATGCCTTTTTACACTCTATGAAGGTGGAAATTTACATTGGAAACGTTTGGTTTAGCTGTTATAAAAGTTTGTTTTTTTCGTGCTGTAAATGCATTTTCAGCTCGCGCTGTACACATTTGCAATGAGAGGCATTATCTCATAAGGGAAATATTGGACAATCAAATTAATGACTGCCCAGGCTTCAGGATGTCTTTTTACACTATATAAAGGTGGAAATTTACATTGGAAACGTTTAGTTTAGCTGTTAATGAAGTTTCGTTTTTTTAGTGCTGAAAATTCATTGTCTGCTGGCGCTGTACACTTTTTCTAAGTGTTGCAATATCTCATGAAGGAAATACTGGACAATCAAATTAATGACTTTCCAGGCTTCAGGATGCCTTTCTACACTATATAAAGGTGGAAATTTACATTGGAAACGTTTGGTTTAGCTGTTATAAAAGTTTGTTTTTTTAGTGCTGTAAATGCATTTTCAGCTCGCACTGTACACATTTGCTATGTGAAGCATTATCTCATAAGGGAAATACTGGACAATCAAATTAATGACTTCCCAGGCTTCAGGATGCCTTTTTACACTCTATAAATGTGGAAATTTACATTGGAAACGTTTGGTTTAGCTGTTAATGAAGTTTCGTTTTTTTAGTGCTGAAAATTCATTGTCTGCTGGCGCTGTACACTTTTTCTAAGTGTTGCAATATCTCATGAAGGAAATACTGGACAATCAAATTAATGACTTTCCAGGCTTCAGGATGCCTTTCTACACTATATAAAGGTGGAAATTTACATTGGAAACGTTTGGTTTAGCTGTTATAAAAGTTTGGTTTTTTAGTGCTGTAAATGCATTTTCAGCTCGCGCTGTACACATTTGCTATGAGAGGCATTATCTCATAAGGGAAATATTGGACAATCAAATTATTGACTGCCCAGGCTTCAGGATGTCTTTTTACACTATATAAGGGTGGAAATTTACATTGGAAACGTTTAGTTTAGCTGTTAATGAAGTTTCGTTTTTTTAGTGCTGAAAATTCATTGTCTGCTGGCGCTGTACACTTTTTCTAAGTGTTGCAATATCTCATGAAGGAAATACTGGACAATCACATTAATGACTTTCCAGGCTTCAGGATGCCTTTCTACACTATATAAAGGTGGAAATGTACATTGGAAACGTTTGGTTTAGCTGTTATAAAAGTTTGGTTTTTTAGTGCTGTAAATGCATTTTCAGCTCGCGCTGTACACATTTGCTATGAGAGGCATTATCTCATAAGGGAAATATTGGACAATCAAATTAATGACTGCCCAGGCTTCAGGATGTCTTTTTACACTATATAAAGGTGGAAATTTACATTGGAAACGTTTGGTTTAGCTGTTATAAAAGTTTGGTTTTTTAGTGCTGAAAATGCATTTTCAGCTCGCACTGTACACATTTGCTATGTGAGGCATTATCTCATAAGGGAAATACTGGACAATCAAATTAATGACTTCCCAGGCTTCAGGATGCCTTTTTACACTCTATAAATGTGGAAATTTACATTGGAAACGTTTGGTTTAGCTGTTAATGAAGTTTCGTTTTTTTAGTGCTGAAAATTCATTGTCTGCTGGCGCTGTACACTTTTTCTAAGTGTTGCAATATCTCATGAAGGAAATACTGGACAATCAAATTAATGACTTTCCAGGCTTCAGGATGCCTTTCTACACTATATAAAGGTGGAAATTTACATTTGAAACGTTTGATTTAGCTGTTATAAAAGTTTGGTTTTTTAGTGCTGTAAATGCATTTTCAGCTCGCGCTGTACACTTTTTCTAAGTGTTGCAATATCTCATGAAGGAAATACTGGACAATCAAATTAATGACTTTCCAGGCTTCAGGATGCCTTTCTACACTATATAAAGGTGGAAATTTACATTGGAAACGTTTGGTTTAGCTGTTATAAAAGTTTGGTTTTTTAGTGCTGTAAATGCATTTTCAGCTCGCGCTGTACACATTTGCTATGAGAGGCATTATCTCATAAGGGAAATATTGGACAATCAAATTAATGGCTGCCCAGGCTTCAGGATGTCTTTTTACACTATATAAAGGTGGAAATTTACATTGGAAACTTTTAGTTTAGCTGTTAATGAAGTTTCGTTTTTTTAGTGCTGTAAATGCATTTTCAGCTCGCGCTGTACACATTTGCTATGAGAGGCATTATCTCATAAGGGAAATATTGGACAATCAAATTAATGACTGCCCAGGCTTCAGGATGTCTTTTTACACTATATAAAGGTGGAAATTTACATTGGAAACGTTTGGTTTAGCTGTTATAAAAGTTTGGTTTTTTAGTGCTGTAAATGCATTTTCAGCTCGCGCTGTACACATTTGCTATGTGAGGCATTATCTCATAAGGGAAATACTGGACAATCAAATTAATGACTGCCCAGGCTTCAGGATGTCTTTTTACACTATATAAAGGTGGAAATTTACATTGGAAACGTTTGGTTTAGCTGTTATAAAAGTTTGGTTTTTTAGTGCTGAAAATGCATTTTCAGCTCGCACTGTACACATTTGCTATGTGAGGCATTATCTCATAAGGGAAATACTGGACAATCAAATTAATGACTTCCCAGGCTTCAGGATGCCTTTTTACACTCTATAAATGTGGAAATTTACATTGGAAACGTTTGGTTTAGCTGTTAATGAAGTTTCGTTTTTTTAGTGCTGAAAATTCATTGTCTGCTGGCGCTGTACACTTTTTCTAAGTGTTGCAATATCTCATGAAGGAAATACTGGACAATCAAATTAATGACTTTCCAGGCTTCAGGATGCCTTTCTACACTATATAAAGGTGGAAATTTACATTGGAAACGTTTGGTTTAGCTGTTATAAAGTTTGGTTTTTTAGTGCTGTAAATGCATTTTCAGCTCGCGCTGGACACATTTGCTATGAGAGGCATTATCTCATAAGGGAAATATTGGACAATCAAATTAATGACTGCCCAGGCTTCAGGATGTCTTTTTACACTATATAAGGGTGGAAATTTACATTGGAAACGTTTAGTTTAGCTGTTAATGAAGTTTCGTTTTTTTAGTGCTGAAAATTCATTGTCTGCTGGTGCTGTACACTTTTTCTAAGTGTTGCAATATCTCATGAAGGAAATACTGGACAATCAAATTAATGACTTTCCAGGCTTCAGGATGCCTTTCTACACTATATAAAGGTGGAAATGTACATTGGAAACGTTTGGTTTAGCTGTTATAAAAGTTTGTTTTTTTAGTGCTGTAAATGCATTTTCAGCTCGCGCTGTACACATTTGCTATGAGAGGCATTATCTCAAAAGGGAAATATTGGACAATCAAATTAATGACTGCCCAGGCTTCAGGATGTCCTTTTACACTATATAAAGGTGGAAATTTACATTGGAAACGTTTGGTTTAGCTGTTATAAAAGTTTGGTTTTTTAGTGCTGAAAATGCATTTTCAGCTCGCACTGTACACATTTGCTATGTGAGGCATTATCTCATAAGGGAAATACTGGACAATCAAATTAATGACTTCCCAGGCTTCAGGATGCCTTTTTACACTCTATAAATGTGGAAATTTACATTGGAAACGTTTGGTTTAGCTGTTAATGAAGTTTCGTTTTTTTAGTGCTGAAAATTCATTGTCTGCTGGCGCTGTACACTTTTTCTAAGTGTTGCAATATCTCATGAAGGAAATACTGGACAATCAAATTAACGACTTTCCAGGCTTCAGGATGCCTTTCTACACTATATAAAGGTGGAAATTTACATTTGAAACGTTTGGTTTAGCTGTTATAAAAGTTTGGTTTTTTAGTGCTGTAAATGCATTTTCAGCTCGCGCTGTACACATTTGCTATGTGAGGCATTATCTCATAAGGGAAATACTGGACAATCAAATTAATGACTGCCCAGGCTTCAGGATGTCTTTTTACACTATATAAGGGTGGAAATTTACATTGGAAACGTTTAGTTTAGCTGTTAATGAAGTTTCGTTTTTTTAGTGCTGAAAATTCATTGTCTGCTGGCGCTGTACACTTTTTCTAAGTGTTGCAATATCTCATGAAGGAAATACTGGACAATCAAATTAATGACTTTCCAGGCTTCAGGATGCCTTTCTACACTATATAAAGGTGGAAATTTACATTGGAAACGTTTGGTTTAGCTGTTATAAAAGTTTGGTTTTTTAGTGCTGTAAATGCATTTTCAGCTCGCGCTGTACACATTTGCTATGAGAGGCATTATCTCATAAGGGAAATATTGGACAATCAAATTATTGACTGCCCAGGCTTCAGGATGTCTTTTTACACTATATAAGGGTGGAAATTTACATTGGAAACGTTTAGTTTAGCTGTTAATGAAGTTTCGTTTTTTTAGTGCTGAAAATTCATTGTCTGCTGGCGCTGTACACTTTTTCTAAGTGTTGCAATATCTCATGAAGGAAATACTGGACAATCACATTAATGACTTTCCAGGCTTCAGGATGCCTTTCTACACTATATAAAGGTGGAAATGTACATTGGAAACGTTTGGTTTAGCTGTTATAAAAGTTTGGTTTTTTAGTGCTGTAAATGCATTTTCAGCTCGCGCTGTACACATTTGCTATGAGAGGCATTATCTCATAAGGGAAATATTGGACAATCAAATTAATGACTGCCCAGGCTTCAGGATGTCTTTTTACACTATATAAAGGTGGAAATTTACATTGGAAACGTTTGGTTTAGCTGTTATAAAAGTTTGTTTTTTTAGTGCTGTAAATGCATTTTCAGCTCGCACTGTACACATTTGCTATGTGAAGCATTATCTCATAAGGGAAATACTGGACAATCAAATTAATGACTTCCCAGGCTTCAGGATGCCTTTTTACACTCTATAAATGTGGAAATTTACATTGGAAACGTTTGGTTTAGCTGTTAATGAAGTTTCGTTTTTTTAGTGCTGAAAATTCATTGTCTGCTGGCGCTGTACACTTTTTCTAAGTGTTGCAATATCTCATGAAGGAAATACTGGACAATCAAATTAATGACTTTCCAGGCTTCAGGATGCCTTTCTACACTATATAAAGGTGGAAATTTACATTGGAAACGTTTGGTTTAGCTGTTATAAAAGTTTGGTTTTTTAGTGCTGTAAATGCATTTTCAGCTCGCGCTGTACACATTTGCTATGAGAGGCATTATCTCATAAGGGAAATATTGGACAATCAAATTATTGACTGCCCAGGCTTCAGGATGTCTTTTTACACTATATAAGGGTGGAAATTTACATTGGAAACGTTTAGTTTAGCTGTTAATGAAGTTTCGTTTTTTTAGTGCTGAAAATTCATTGTCTGCTGGCGCTGTACACTTTTTCTAAGTGTTGCAATATCTCATGAAGGAAATACTGGACAATCACATTAATGACTTTCCAGGCTTCAGGATGCCTTTCTACACTATATAAAGGTGGAAATGTACATTGGAAACGTTTGGTTTAGCTGTTATAAAAGTTTGGTTTTTTAGTGCTGTAAATGCATTTTCAGCTCGCGCTGTACACATTTGCTATGAGAGGCATTATCTCATAAGGGAAATATTGGACAATCAAATTAATGACTGCCCAGGCTTCAGGATGTCTTTTTACACTATATAAAGGTGGAAATTTACATTGGAAACGTTTGGTTTAGCTGTTATAAAAGTTTGGTTTTTTAGTGCTGAAAATGCATTTTCAGCTCGCACTGTACACATTTGCTATGTGAGGCATTATCTCATAAGGGAAATACTGGACAATCAAATTAATGACTTCCCAGGCTTCAGGATGCCTTTTTACACTCTATAAATGTGGAAATTTACATTGGAAACGTTTGGTTTAGCTGTTAATGAAGTTTCGTTTTTTTAGTGCTGAAAATTCATTGTCTGCTGGCGCTGTACACTTTTTCTAAGTGTTGCAATATCTCATGAAGGAAATACTGGACAATCAAATTAATGACTTTCCAGGCTTCAGGATGCCTTTCTACACTATATAAAGGTGGAAATTTACATTTGAAACGTTTGATTTAGCTGTTATAAAAGTTTGGTTTTTTAGTGCTGTAAATGCATTTTCAGCTCGCGCTGTACACTTTTTCTAAGTGTTGCAATATCTCATGAAGGAAATACTGGACAATCAAATTAATGACTTTCCAGGCTTCAGGATGCCTTTCTACACTATATAAAGGTGGAAATTTACATTGGAAACGTTTGGTTTAGCTGTTATAAAAGTTTGGTTTTTTAGTGCTGTAAATGCATTTTCAGCTCGCGCTGTACACATTTGCTATGAGAGGCATTATCTCATAAGGGAAATATTGGACAATCAAATTAATGGCTGCCCAGGCTTCAGGATGTCTTTTTACACTATATAAAGGTGGAAATTTACATTGGAAACTTTTAGTTTAGCTGTTAATGAAGTTTCGTTTTTTTAGTGCTGTAAATGCATTTTCAGCTCGCGCTGTACACATTTGCTATGAGAGGCATTATCTCATAAGGGAAATATTGGACAATCAAATTAATGACTGCCCAGGCTTCAGGATGTCTTTTTACACTATATAAAGGTGGAAATTTACATTGGAAACGTTTGGTTTAGCTGTTATAAAAGTTTGGTTTTTTAGTGCTGTAAATGCATTTTCAGCTCGCGCTGTACACATTTGCTATGTGAGGCATTATCTCATAAGGGAAATACTGGACAATCAAATTAATGACTGCCCAGGCTTCAGGATGTCTTTTTACACTATATAAAGGTGGAAATTTACATTGGAAACGTTTGGTTTAGCTGTTATAAAAGTTTGGTTTTTTAGTGCTGAAAATGCATTTTCAGCTCGCACTGTACACATTTGCTATGTGAGGCATTATCTCATAAGGGAAATACTGGACAATCAAATTAATGACTTCCCAGGCTTCAGGATGCCTTTTTACACTCTATAAATGTGGAAATTTACATTGGAAACGTTTGGTTTAGCTGTTAATGAAGTTTCGTTTTTTTAGTGCTGAAAATTCATTGTCTGCTGGCGCTGTACACTTTTTCTAAGTGTTGCAATATCTCATGAAGGAAATACTGGACAATCAAATTAATGACTTTCCAGGCTTCAGGATGCCTTTCTACACTATATAAAGGTGGAAATTTACATTGGAAACGTTTGGTTTAGCTGTTATAAAGTTTGGTTTTTTAGTGCTGTAAATGCATTTTCAGCTCGCGCTGGACACATTTGCTATGAGAGGCATTATCTCATAAGGGAAATATTGGACAATCAAATTAATGACTGCCCAGGCTTCAGGATGTCTTTTTACACTATATAAGGGTGGAAATTTACATTGGAAACGTTTAGTTTAGCTGTTAATGAAGTTTCGTTTTTTTAGTGCTGAAAATTCATTGTCTGCTGGTGCTGTACACTTTTTCTAAGTGTTGCAATATCTCATGAAGGAAATACTGGACAATCAAATTAATGACTTTCCAGGCTTCAGGATGCCTTTCTACACTATATAAAGGTGGAAATGTACATTGGAAACGTTTGGTTTAGCTGTTATAAAAGTTTGTTTTTTTAGTGCTGTAAATGCATTTTCAGCTCGCGCTGTACACATTTGCTATGAGAGGCATTATCTCAAAAGGGAAATATTGGACAATCAAATTAATGACTGCCCAGGCTTCAGGATGTCCTTTTACACTATATAAAGGTGGAAATTTACATTGGAAACGTTTGGTTTAGCTGTTATAAAAGTTTGGTTTTTTAGTGCTGAAAATGCATTTTCAGCTCGCACTGTACACATTTGCTATGTGAGGCATTATCTCATAAGGGAAATACTGGACAATCAAATTAATGACTTCCCAGGCTTCAGGATGCCTTTTTACACTCTATAAATGTGGAAATTTACATTGGAAACGTTTGGTTTAGCTGTTAATGAAGTTTCGTTTTTTTAGTGCTGAAAATTCATTGTCTGCTGGCGCTGTACACTTTTTCTAAGTGTTGCAATATCTCATGAAGGAAATACTGGACAATCAAATTAACGACTTTCCAGGCTTCAGGATGCCTTTCTACACTATATAAAGGTGGAAATTTACATTTGAAACGTTTGGTTTAGCTGTTATAAAAGTTTGGTTTTTTAGTGCTGTAAATGCATTTTCAGCTCGCGCTGTACACATTTGCTATGTGAGGCATTATCTCATAAGGGAAATACTGGACAATCAAATTAATGACTGCCCAGGCTTCAGGATGTCTTTTTACACTATATAAGGGTGGAAATTTACATTGGAAACGTTTAGTTTAGCTGTTAATGAAGTTTCGTTTTTTTAGTGCTGAAAATTCATTGTCTGCTGGCGCTGTACACTTTTTCTAAGTGTTGCAATATCTCATGAAGGAAATACTGGACAATCAAATTAATGACTTTCCAGGCTTCAGGATGCCTTTCTACACTATATAAAGGTGGAAATTTACATTGGAAACGTTTGGTTTAGCTGTTATAAAAGTTTGGTTTTTTAGTGCTGTAAATGCATTTTCAGCTCGCGCTGTACACATTTGCTATGAGAGGCATTATCTCATAAGGGAAATATTGGACAATCAAATTATTGACTGCCCAGGCTTCAGGATGTCTTTTTACACTATATAAGGGTGGAAATTTACATTGGAAACGTTTAGTTTAGCTGTTAATGAAGTTTCGTTTTTTTAGTGCTGAAAATTCATTGTCTGCTGGCGCTGTACACTTTTTCTAAGTGTTGCAATATCTCATGAAGGAAATACTGGACAATCACATTAATGACTTTCCAGGCTTCAGGATGCCTTTCTACACTATATAAAGGTGGAAATGTACATTGGAAACGTTTGGTTTAGCTGTTATAAAAGTTTGGTTTTTTAGTGCTGTAAATGCATTTTCAGCTCGCGCTGTACACATTTGCTATGAGAGGCATTATCTCATAAGGGAAATATTGGACAATCAAATTAATGACTGCCCAGGCTTCAGGATGTCTTTTTACACTATATAAAGGTGGAAATTTACATTGGAAACGTTTGGTTTAGCTGTTATAAAAGTTTGGTTTTTTAGTGCTGAAAATGCATTTTCAGCTCGCACTGTACACATTTGCTATGTGAGGCATTATCTCATAAGGGAAATACTGGACAATCAAATTAATGACTTCCCAGGCTTCAGGATGCCTTTTTACACTCTATAAATGTGGAAATTTACATTGGAAACGTTTGGTTTAGCTGTTAATGAAGTTTCGTTTTTTTAGTGCTGAAAATTCATTGTCTGCTGGCGCTGTACACTTTTTCTAAGTGTTGCAATATCTCATGAAGGAAATACTGGACAATCAAATTAATGACTTTCCAGGCTTCAGGATGCCTTTCTACACTATATAAAGGTGGAAATTTACATTTGAAACGTTTGATTTAGCTGTTATAAAAGTTTGGTTTTTTAGTGCTGTAAATGCATTTTCAGCTCGCGCTGTACACTTTTTCTAAGTGTTGCAATATCTCATGAAGGAAATACTGGACAATCAAATTAATGACTTTCCAGGCTTCAGGATGCCTTTCTACACTATATAAAGGTGGAAATTTACATTGGAAACGTTTGGTTTAGCTGTTATAAAAGTTTGGTTTTTTAGTGCTGTAAATGCATTTTCAGCTCGCGCTGTACACATTTGCTATGAGAGGCATTATCTCATAAGGGAAATATTGGACAATCAAATTAATGGCTGCCCAGGCTTCAGGATGTCTTTTTACACTATATAAAGGTGGAAATTTACATTGGAAACTTTTAGTTTAGCTGTTAATGAAGTTTCGTTTTTTTAGTGCTGTAAATGCATTTTCAGCTCGCGCTGTACACATTTGCTATGAGAGGCATTATCTCATAAGGGAAATATTGGACAATCAAATTAATGACTGCCCAGGCTTCAGGATGTCTTTTTACACTATATAAAGGTGGAAATTTACATTGGAAACGTTTGGTTTAGCTGTTATAAAAGTTTGGTTTTTTAGTGCTGTAAATGCATTTTCAGCTCGCGCTGTACACATTTGCTATGTGAGGCATTATCTCATAAGGGAAATACTGGACAATCAAATTAATGACTGCCCAGGCTTCAGGATGTCTTTTTACACTATATAAAGGTGGAAATTTACATTGGAAACGTTTGGTTTAGCTGTTATAAAAGTTTGGTTTTTTAGTGCTGAAAATGCATTTTCAGCTCGCACTGTACACATTTGCTATGTGAGGCATTATCTCATAAGGGAAATACTGGACAATCAAATTAATGACTTCCCAGGCTTCAGGATGCCTTTTTACACTCTATAAATGTGGAAATTTACATTGGAAACGTTTGGTTTAGCTGTTAATGAAGTTTCGTTTTTTTAGTGCTGAAAATTCATTGTCTGCTGGCGCTGTACACTTTTTCTAAGTGTTGCAATATCTCATGAAGGAAATACTGGACAATCAAATTAATGACTTTCCAGGCTTCAGGATGCCTTTCTACACTATATAAAGGTGGAAATTTACATTGGAAACGTTTGGTTTAGCTGTTATAAAGTTTGGTTTTTTAGTGCTGTAAATGCATTTTCAGCTCGCGCTGGACACATTTGCTATGAGAGGCATTATCTCATAAGGGAAATATTGGACAATCAAATTAATGACTGCCCAGGCTTCAGGATGTCTTTTTACACTATATAAGGGTGGAAATTTACATTGGAAACGTTTAGTTTAGCTGTTAATGAAGTTTCGTTTTTTTAGTGCTGAAAATTCATTGTCTGCTGGTGCTGTACACTTTTTCTAAGTGTTGCAATATCTCATGAAGGAAATACTGGACAATCAAATTAATGACTTTCCAGGCTTCAGGATGCCTTTCTACACTATATAAAGGTGGAAATGTACATTGGAAACGTTTGGTTTAGCTGTTATAAAAGTTTGTTTTTTTAGTGCTGTAAATGCATTTTCAGCTCGCGCTGTACACATTTGCTATGAGAGGCATTATCTCAAAAGGGAAATATTGGACAATCAAATTAATGACTGCCCAGGCTTCAGGATGTCCTTTTACACTATATAAAGGTGGAAATTTACATTGGAAACGTTTGGTTTAGCTGTTATAAAAGTTTGGTTTTTTAGTGCTGAAAATGCATTTTCAGCTCGCACTGTACACATTTGCTATGTGAGGCATTATCTCATAAGGGAAATACTGGACAATCAAATTAATGACTTCCCAGGCTTCAGGATGCCTTTTTACACTCTATAAATGTGGAAATTTACATTGGAAACGTTTGGTTTAGCTGTTAATGAAGTTTCGTTTTTTTAGTGCTGAAAATTCATTGTCTGCTGGCGCTGTACACTTTTTCTAAGTGTTGCAATATCTCATGAAGGAAATACTGGACAATCAAATTAATGACTTTCCAGGCTTCAGGATGCCTTTCTACACTATATAAAGGTGGAAATTTACATTTGAAACGTTTGATTTAGCTGTTATAAAAGTTTGGTTTTTTAGTGCTGTAAATGCATTTTCAGCTCGCGCTGTACACTTTTTCTAAGTGTTGCAATATCTCATGAAGGAAATACTGGACAATCAAATTAATGACTTTCCAGGCTTCAGGATGCCTTTCTACACTATATAAAGGTGGAAATTTACATTGGAAACGTTTGGTTTAGCTGTTATAAAAGTTTGGTTTTTTAGTGCTGTAAATGCATTTTCAGCTCGCGCTGTACACATTTGCTATGAGAGGCATTATCTCATAAGGGAAATATTGGACAATCAAATTAATGGCTGCCCAGGCTTCAGGATGTCTTTTTACACTATATAAAGGTGGAAATTTACATTGGAAACTTTTAGTTTAGCTGTTAATGAAGTTTCGTTTTTTTAGTGCTGTAAATGCATTTTCAGCTCGCGCTGTACACATTTGCTATGAGAGGCATTATCTCATAAGGGAAATATTGGACAATCAAATTAATGACTGCCCAGGCTTCAGGATGTCTTTTTACACTATATAAAGGTGGAAATTTACATTGGAAACGTTTGGTTTAGCTGTTATAAAAGTTTGGTTTTTTAGTGCTGTAAATGCATTTTCAGCTCGCGCTGTACACATTTGCTATGTGAGGCATTATCTCATAAGGGAAATACTGGACAATCAAATTAATGACTGCCCAGGCTTCAGGATGTCTTTTTACACTATATAAAGGTGGAAATTTACATTGGAAACGTTTGGTTTAGCTGTTATAAAAGTTTGGTTTTTTAGTGCTGAAAATGCATTTTCAGCTCGCACTGTACACATTTGCTATGTGAGGCATTATCTCATAAGGGAAATACTGGACAATCAAATTAATGACTTCCCAGGCTTCAGGATGCCTTTTTACACTCTATAAATGTGGAAATTTACATTGGAAACGTTTGGTTTAGCTGTTAATGAAGTTTCGTTTTTTTAGTGCTGAAAATTCATTGTCTGCTGGCGCTGTACACTTTTTCTAAGTGTTGCAATATCTCATGAAGGAAATACTGGACAATCAAATTAATGACTTTCCAGGCTTCAGGATGCCTTTCTACACTATATAAAGGTGGAAATTTACATTGGAAACGTTTGGTTTAGCTGTTATAAAGTTTGGTTTTTTAGTGCTGTAAATGCATTTTCAGCTCGCGCTGGACACATTTGCTATGAGAGGCATTATCTCATAAGGGAAATATTGGACAATCAAATTAATGACTGCCCAGGCTTCAGGATGTCTTTTTACACTATATAAGGGTGGAAATTTACATTGGAAACGTTTAGTTTAGCTGTTAATGAAGTTTCGTTTTTTTAGTGCTGAAAATTCATTGTCTGCTGGTGCTGTACACTTTTTCTAAGTGTTGCAATATCTCATGAAGGAAATACTGGACAATCAAATTAATGACTTTCCAGGCTTCAGGATGCCTTTCTACACTATATAAAGGTGGAAATGTACATTGGAAACGTTTGGTTTAGCTGTTATAAAAGTTTGTTTTTTTAGTGCTGTAAATGCATTTTCAGCTCGCGCTGTACACATTTGCTATGAGAGGCATTATCTCAAAAGGGAAATATTGGACAATCAAATTAATGACTGCCCAGGCTTCAGGATGTCCTTTTACACTATATAAAGGTGGAAATTTACATTGGAAACGTTTGGTTTAGCTGTTATAAAAGTTTGGTTTTTTAGTGCTGAAAATGCATTTTCAGCTCGCACTGTACACATTTGCTATGTGAGGCATTATCTCATAAGGGAAATACTGGACAATCAAATTAATGACTTCCCAGGCTTCAGGATGCCTTTTTACACTCTATAAATGTGGAAATTTACATTGGAAACGTTTGGTTTAGCTGTTAATGAAGTTTCGTTTTTTTAGTGCTGAAAATTCATTGTCTGCTGGCGCTGTACACTTTTTCTAAGTGTTGCAATATCTCATGAAGGAAATACTGGACAATCAAATTAACGACTTTCCAGGCTTCAGGATGCCTTTCTACACTATATAAAGGTGGAAATTTACATTTGAAACGTTTGGTTTAGCTGTTATAAAAGTTTGGTTTTTTAGTGCTGTAAATGCATTTTCAGCTCGCGCTGTACACATTTGCTATGTGAGGCATTATCTCATAAGGGAAATACTGGACAATCAAATTAATGACTGCCCAGGCTTCAGGATGTCTTTTTACACTATATAAGGGTGGAAATTTACATTGGAAACGTTTAGTTTAGCTGTTAATGAAGTTTCGTTTTTTTAGTGCTGAAAATTCATTGTCTGCTGGCGCTGTACACTTTTTCTAAGTGTTGCAATATCTCATGAAGGAAATACTGGACAATCAAATTAATGACTTTCCAGGCTTCAGGATGCCTTTCTACACTATATAAAGGTGGAAATTTACATTGGAAACGTTTGGTTTAGCTGTTATAAAAGTTTGGTTTTTTAGTGCTGTAAATGCATTTTCAGCTCGCGCTGTACACATTTGCTATGAGAGGCATTATCTCATAAGGGAAATATTGGACAATCAAATTATTGACTGCCCAGGCTTCAGGATGTCTTTTTACACTATATAAGGGTGGAAATTTACATTGGAAACGTTTAGTTTAGCTGTTAATGAAGTTTCGTTTTTTTAGTGCTGAAAATTCATTGTCTGCTGGCGCTGTACACTTTTTCTAAGTGTTGCAATATCTCATGAAGGAAATACTGGACAATCACATTAATGACTTTCCAGGCTTCAGGATGCCTTTCTACACTATATAAAGGTGGAAATGTACATTGGAAACGTTTGGTTTAGCTGTTATAAAAGTTTGGTTTTTTAGTGCTGTAAATGCATTTTCAGCTCGCGCTGTACACATTTGCTATGAGAGGCATTATCTCATAAGGGAAATATTGGACAATCAAATTAATGACTGCCCAGGCTTCAGGATGTCTTTTTACACTATATAAAGGTGGAAATTTACATTGGAAACGTTTGGTTTAGCTGTTATAAAAGTTTGGTTTTTTAGTGCTGAAAATGCATTTTCAGCTCGCACTGTACACATTTGCTATGTGAGGCATTATCTCATAAGGGAAATACTGGACAATCAAATTAATGACTTCCCAGGCTTCAGGATGCCTTTTTACACTCTATAAATGTGGAAATTTACATTGGAAACGTTTGGTTTAGCTGTTAATGAAGTTTCGTTTTTTTAGTGCTGAAAATTCATTGTCTGCTGGCGCTGTACACTTTTTCTAAGTGTTGCAATATCTCATGAAGGAAATACTGGACAATCAAATTAATGACTTTCCAGGCTTCAGGATGCCTTTCTACACTATATAAAGGTGGAAATTTACATTTGAAACGTTTGATTTAGCTGTTATAAAAGTTTGGTTTTTTAGTGCTGTAAATGCATTTTCAGCTCGCGCTGTACACTTTTTCTAAGTGTTGCAATATCTCATGAAGGAAATACTGGACAATCAAATTAATGACTTTCCAGGCTTCAGGATGCCTTTCTACACTATATAAAGGTGGAAATTTACATTGGAAACGTTTGGTTTAGCTGTTATAAAAGTTTGGTTTTTTAGTGCTGTAAATGCATTTTCAGCTCGCGCTGTACACATTTGCTATGAGAGGCATTATCTCATAAGGGAAATATTGGACAATCAAATTAATGGCTGCCCAGGCTTCAGGATGTCTTTTTACACTATATAAAGGTGGAAATTTACATTGGAAACTTTTAGTTTAGCTGTTAATGAAGTTTCGTTTTTTTAGTGCTGTAAATGCATTTTCAGCTCGCGCTGTACACATTTGCTATGAGAGGCATTATCTCATAAGGGAAATATTGGACAATCAAATTAATGACTGCCCAGGCTTCAGGATGTCTTTTTACACTATATAAAGGTGGAAATTTACATTGGAAACGTTTGGTTTAGCTGTTATAAAAGTTTGGTTTTTTAGTGCTGTAAATGCATTTTCAGCTCGCGCTGTACACATTTGCTATGTGAGGCATTATCTCATAAGGGAAATACTGGACAATCAAATTAATGACTGCCCAGGCTTCAGGATGTCTTTTTACACTATATAAAGGTGGAAATTTACATTGGAAACGTTTGGTTTAGCTGTTATAAAAGTTTGGTTTTTTAGTGCTGAAAATGCATTTTCAGCTCGCACTGTACACATTTGCTATGTGAGGCATTATCTCATAAGGGAAATACTGGACAATCAAATTAATGACTTCCCAGGCTTCAGGATGCCTTTTTACACTCTATAAATGTGGAAATTTACATTGGAAACGTTTGGTTTAGCTGTTAATGAAGTTTCGTTTTTTTAGTGCTGAAAATTCATTGTCTGCTGGCGCTGTACACTTTTTCTAAGTGTTGCAATATCTCATGAAGGAAATACTGGACAATCAAATTAATGACTTTCCAGGCTTCAGGATGCCTTTCTACACTATATAAAGGTGGAAATTTACATTGGAAACGTTTGGTTTAGCTGTTATAAAGTTTGGTTTTTTAGTGCTGTAAATGCATTTTCAGCTCGCGCTGGACACATTTGCTATGAGAGGCATTATCTCATAAGGGAAATATTGGACAATCAAATTAATGACTGCCCAGGCTTCAGGATGTCTTTTTACACTATATAAGGGTGGAAATTTACATTGGAAACGTTTAGTTTAGCTGTTAATGAAGTTTCGTTTTTTTAGTGCTGAAAATTCATTGTCTGCTGGTGCTGTACACTTTTTCTAAGTGTTGCAATATCTCATGAAGGAAATACTGGACAATCAAATTAATGACTTTCCAGGCTTCAGGATGCCTTTCTACACTATATAAAGGTGGAAATGTACATTGGAAACGTTTGGTTTAGCTGTTATAAAAGTTTGTTTTTTTAGTGCTGTAAATGCATTTTCAGCTCGCGCTGTACACATTTGCTATGAGAGGCATTATCTCAAAAGGGAAATATTGGACAATCAAATTAATGACTGCCCAGGCTTCAGGATGTCCTTTTACACTATATAAAGGTGGAAATTTACATTGGAAACGTTTGGTTTAGCTGTTATAAAAGTTTGGTTTTTTAGTGCTGAAAATGCATTTTCAGCTCGCACTGTACACATTTGCTATGTGAGGCATTATCTCATAAGGGAAATACTGGACAATCAAATTAATGACTTCCCAGGCTTCAGGATGCCTTTTTACACTCTATAAATGTGGAAATTTACATTGGAAACGTTTGGTTTAGCTGTTAATGAAGTTTCGTTTTTTTAGTGCTGAAAATTCATTGTCTGCTGGCGCTGTACACTTTTTCTAAGTGTTGCAATATCTCATGAAGGAAATACTGGACAATCAAATTAACGACTTTCCAGGCTTCAGGATGCCTTTCTACACTATATAAAGGTGGAAATTTACATTTGAAACGTTTGGTTTAGCTGTTATAAAAGTTTGGTTTTTTAGTGCTGTAAATGCATTTTCAGCTCGCGCTGTACACATTTGCTATGTGAGGCATTATCTCATAAGGGAAATACTGGACAATCAAATTAATGACTGCCCAGGCTTCAGGATGTCTTTTTACACTCTATAAATGTGGAAATTTACATTGGAAACGTTTAGTTTAGCTGTTAATGAAGTTTCGTTTTTTTAGTGCTGAAAATTCATTGTCTGCTGGCGCTGTACACTTTTTCTAAGTGTTGCAATATCTCATGAAGGAAATACTGGACAATCAAATTAATGACTTTCCAGGCTTCAGGATGCCTTTCTACACTATATAAAGGTGGAAATGTACATTGGAAACGTTTGGTTTAGCTGTTATAAAAGTTTGGTTTTTTAGTGCTGTAAATGCATTTTCAGCTCGCGCTGTACACATTTGCTATGAGAGGCATTATCTCAAAAGGGAAATATTGGACAATCAAATTAATGACTGCCCAGGCTTCAGGATGTCTTTTTACACTATATAAAGGTGGAAATTTACATTGGAAACGTTTGGTTTAGCTGTTATAAAAGTTTGGTTTTTTAGTGCTTAAAATGCATTTTCAGCTCGCACTGTACACATTTGCTATGTGAGGCATTATCTCATAAGGGAAATACTGGACAATCAAATTAATGACTTCCCGGGCTTCAGGATGCCTTTTTACACTCTATAAAGGTGGAAATTTACATTGGAAACGTTTGGTTTAGCTGTCATAAAAGTTTTTTTTTTCGTGCTGTAAATGCATTTTCAGCTCGCGCTGTACACATTTGCAATGAGAGGCATTATCTCATAAGGGAAATATTGGACAATCAAATTAATGACTGCCCAGGCTTCAGGATGTCTTTTTACACTATATAAAGGTGGAAATTTACATTGGAAACGTTTAGTTTAGCTGTTAATGAAGTTTCGTTTTTTTTAGTGCTGAAAATTCATTGTCTGCTGGCGCTGTACACTTTTTCTAAGTGTTGCAATATCTCATGAAGGAAATACTGGACAATCAAATTAATGACTTTCCAGGCTTCAGGATGCCTTTCTACACTATATAAAGGTGGAAATGTACATTGGAAACGTTTGGTTTAGCTGTTATAAAAGTTTGGTTTTTTAGTGCTGTAAATGCATTTTCAGCTCGCGCTGTACACATTTGCTATGAGAGGCATTATCTCATAAGGGAAATATTGGACAATCAAATTAATGACTGCCCAGGCTTCAGGATGTCTTTTTACACTATATAAGGGTGGAAATTTACATTGGAAACGTTTGGTTTAGCTGTTAATGAAGTTTCGTTTTTTTAGTGCTGAAAATTCATTGTCTGCTGGCGTTGTACACTTTTTCTAAGTGTTGCAATATCTCATGAAGGAAATACTGGACAATGACATTAATGACTTTCCAGGCTTCAGGATGCCTTTCTACACTATATAAAGGTGGAAATGTACATTGGAAACGTTTGGTTTAGCTGTTATAAAAGTTTGGTTTTTTAGTGCTGTAAATGCATTTTCAGCTCGCGCTGTACACATTTGCTATGAGAGGCATTATCTCATAAGGGAAATATTGGACAATCAAATTAATGACTGCCCAGGCTTCAGGATGTCTTTTTACACTATATAAAGGTGGAAATTTACATTGGAAACGTTTGGTTTAGCTGTTATAAAAGTTTGGTTTTTTTAGTGCTGAAAATGCATTTTCAGCTCGCACTGTCCACATTTGCTATGTGAGGCATTATCTCATAAGGGAAATACTGGACAATCAAATTAATGACTGCCCAGGCTTCAGGATGTCTTTTTACACTATATAAAGGTGGAAATTTACATTGGAAACGTTTGGTTTAGCTGTTATAAAAGTTTGGTTTTTTAGCGCTGAAAATGCATTTTCAGCTCGCACTGTACACATTTGCTATGTGAGGCATTATCTCATAAGGGAAATACTGGACAATCAAATGAATGACTTCCCAGGCTTCAGGATGCCTTTTTACACTCTATAAATGTGGAAATTTACATTGGAAACGTTTGGTTTAGCTGTTAATGAAGTTTCGTTTTTTTAGTGCTGAAAATTCATTGTCTGCTGGCGCTGTACACTTTTTCTAAGTGTTGCAATATCTCATGAAGGAAATACTGGACAATCAAATTAATGACTTTCCAGGCTTCAGGATGCCTTTCTACACTATATAAAGGTGGAAATTTACATTTGAAACGTTTGATTTAGCTGTTATAAAAGTTTGGTTTTTTAGTGCTGTAAATGCATTTTCAGCTCGCGCTGTACACATTTGCGATGAGAGGCATTATCTCATAAGGGAAATATTGGACAATCAAATTAATGACTGCCCAGGCTTCAGGATGTCTTTTTACACTATATAAAGGTGGAAATATACATTGGAAACGTTTAGTTTAGCTGTTAATGAAGTTTCGTTTTTTTAGTGCTGAAAATTCATTGTCTGCTGGCGCTGTACACTTTTTCTAAGTGTTGCAATATCTCATGAAGGAAATACTGGACAATCAAATTAATGACTTTCCAGGCTTCAGGATGCCTTTCTACACTATATAAAGGTGGAAATTTACATTGGAAACGTTTGGTTTAGCTGTTATAAAAGTTTGGTTTTTTAGTGCTGTAAATGCATTTTCAGCTCGCGCTGTACACATTTGCTATGAGAGGCATTATCTCATAAGGGAAATATTGGACAATCAAATTAATGACTGCCCAAGCTTCAGGATGTCTTTTTACACTATATAAAGGTGGAAATTTACATTGGAAACGTTTGGTTTAGCTGTTATAAAAGTTTGGTTTTTTAGTGCTGTAAATGCATTTTCAGCTCGCGCTGTACACATTTGCTATGTGAGGCATTATCTCATAAGGGAAATACTGGACAATCAAATTAATGACTGCCCAGGCTTCAGGATGTCTTTTTACACTATATAAAGGTGGAAATTTACATTGGAAACGTTTGGTTTAGCTGTTATAAAAGTTTGTTTTTTTAGTGCTGAAAATGCATTTTCAGCTCGCACTGTACACATTTGCTATGTGAGGCATTATCTCATAAGGGAAATACTGGACAATCAAATTAATGACTTCCCAGGCTTCAGGATGCCTTTTTACACTCTATAAATGTGGAAATTTACATTGGAAACGTTTGGTTTAGCTGTTAATGAAGTTTCGTTTTTTTAGTGCTGAAAATTCATTGTCTGCTGGCGCTGTACACTTTTTCTAAGTGTTGCAATATCTCATGAAGGAAATACTGGACAATCAAATTAATGACTTTCCAGGCTTCAAGGATGCCTTTCTACACTATATAAAGGTGGAAATTTACATTGGAAACGTTTGGTTTAGCTGTTATAAAAGTTTGGTTTTTTAGTGCTGTAAATGCATTTTCAGCTCGCGCTGTACACATTTGCTATGAGAGGCATTATCTCATAAGGGAAATATTGGACAATCAAATTAATGACTGCCCAGGCTTCAGGATGTCTTTGTACACTATATAAAGGTGGAAATTTACATTGGAAACGTTTAGTTTAGCTGTTAATGAAGTTTCGTTTTTTTTAGTGCTGAAAATTCATTGTCTGCTGGCGCTGTACACTTTTTCTAAGTGTTGCAATATCTCATGAAGGAAATACTGGACAATCAAATAAATGACTTTCCAGGCTTCAGGATGCCTTTCTACACTATATAAAGGTGGAAATTTACATTGGAAACGTTTGGTTTAGCTGTTATAAAAGTTTGGTTTTTTAGTGCTGTAAATGCATTTTCAGCTCGCGCTGTACACATTTGCTATGAGAGGCATTATCTCATAAGGGAAATATTGGACAATCAAATTAATGGCTGCCCAGGCTTCAGGATGTCTTTTTACACTATATAAAGGTGGAAATTTACATTGGAAACGTTTAGTTTAGCTGTTAATGAAATTTCGTTTTTTTAGTGCTGAAAATTCATTGTCTGCTGGCGCTGTACACTTTTTCTAAGTGTTGCAATATCTCATGAAGGAAATACTGGACAATCAAATTAATGACTTTCCAGGCTTCAGGATGCCTTTCTACACTATATAAAGGTGGAAATTTACATTGGAAACGTTTGGTTTAGCTGTTATAAAAGTTTGGTTTTTTAGAACTGTAAATGCATTTTCAGCTCGCACTGTACACATTTGCTATGTGAGGCATTATCTCATAAGGGAAATACTGGACAATCAAATTAATGACTTCCCAGGCTTCAGGATGCCTTTTTACACTCTATAAATGTGGAAATTTACATTGGAAACGTTTGGTTTAGCTGTTAATGAAGTTTCGTTTTTTTAGTGCTGAAAATTCATTGTCTGCTGGCGCTGTACACTTTTTCTAAGTGTTGCAATATCTCATGAAGGAAATACTGGACAATCAAATTAATGACTTTCCAGGCTTCAGGATGCCTTTTTACACTATATAAAGGTGGCAATTTACATTGGAAACGTTTGGTTTAGCTGTTATAAAAGTTTGGTTTTTTTAGTGCTGAAAATGCATTTTCAGCTCGCACTGTACACATTTGCTATGTGAGGCATTATCTCATAAGGGAAATACTGGACAATCAAATTAATGACTGCCCACGCTTCAGGATGTCTTTTTACACTATATAAAGGTGGAAATTTACATTGGAAACGTTTGGTTTAGCTGTTATAAACGTTTAGTTTTTTAGTGCTGAAAATGCATTTTCAGCTCGCACTGTACACATTTGCTATGTGAGGCATTATCTCATAAGGGAAATACTGGACAATCAAATTAATGACTTCCCAGGCTTCAGGATGCCTTTTTACACTCTATAAATGTGGAAATTTACATTGGAAACGTTTGGTTTAGCTGTTATAAAAGTTTGGTTTTTTTAGTGCTGAAAATGCATTTTCAGCTCGCACTGTACACATTTGCTATGTGAGGCATTATCTCATAAGGGAAATACTGGACAATCAAATTAATGACTGCCCAGGCTTCAGGATGTCTTTTTACACTATATAAAGGTGGAAATTTACATGGGAAACGTTTGGTTTAGCTGTTATAAAAGTTTGGTTTTTTAGTGCTGAAAATGCATTTTCAGCTCGCACTGTACACATTTGCTATGTGAGGCATTATCTCATAAGGGAAATACTGGACAATCAAATTAATGACTTCCCAGGCTTCAGGATGCCTTTTTACACTCTATAAATGTGGACATTTACATTGGAAACGTTTGGTTTAGCTGTTAATGAAGTTTCGTTTTTTTAGTGCTGAAAATTCATTGTCTGCTGGCGCTGTACACTTTTTCTAAGTGTTGCAATATCTCATGAAGGAAATACTGGACAATCAAATTAATGACTTTCCAGGCTTCAGGATGCCTTTCTACACTATATAAAGGTGGAAATGTACATTGGAAACGTTTGGTTTAGCTGTTATAAAAGTTTGGTTTTTTAGTGCTGTAAATGCATTTTCAGCTCGCGCTGTACACATTTGCTATGAGAGGCATTATCTCAAAAGGGAAATATTGGACAATCAAATTAATGACTGCCCAGGCTTCAGGATGTCTTTTTACACTATAAAGGTGGAAATTTACATTGGAAACGTTTGGTTTAGCTGTTATAAAAGTTGGGTTTTTTAATGCTGAAAATGCATTTTCAGCTCGCACTGTACACATTTGCTATGTGAGGCATTATCTCATAAGGGAAATACTGGACAATCAAATTAACGACTTCCCAGGCTTCAGGATGCCTTTTTACACTCTATAAATGTGGAAATTTACATTGGAAACGTTTGGTTTAGCTGTTAATGAAGTTTCGTTTTTTTAGTGCTGAAAATTCATTGTCTGCTGGCGCTGTACACTCTTTCTAAGTGTTGCAATATCTCATGAAGGAAATACTGGACAATCAAATAAATGACTTTCCAGGCTTCAGGATGCCTTTCTACACTATATAAAGGTGGAAATTTACATTGGAAACGTTTGGTTTAGCTGTTATAAAAGTTTGGTTTTTTAGTGCTGTAAATGCATTTTCAGCTCGCGCTGTACACATTTGCTATGAGAGGCATTATCTCATAAGGGAAATATTGGACAATCAAATTAATGGCTGCCCAGGCTTCAGGATGTCTTTTTACACTATATAAAGGTGGAAATTTACATTGGAAACGTTTAGTTTAGCTGTTAATGAAATTTCGTTTTTTTAGTGCTGAAAATTCATTGTCTGCTGGCGCTGTACACTTTTTCTAAGTGTTGCAATATCTCATGAAGGAAATACTGGACAATCAAATTAATGACTTTCCAGGCTTCAGGATGCCTTTCTACACTATATAAAGGTGGAAATTTACATTGGAAACGTTTGGTTTAGCTGTTATAAAAGTTTGGTTTTTTAGAACTGTAAATGCATTTTCAGCTCGCACTGTACACATTTGCTATGTGAGGCATTATCTCATAAGGGAAATACTGGACAATCAAATTAATGACTTCCCAGGCTTCAGGATGCCTTTTTACACTCTATAAATGTGGAAATTTACATTGGAAACGTTTGGTTTAGCTGTTAATGAAGTTTCGTTTTTTTAGTGCTGAAAATTCATTGTCTGCTGGCGCTGTACACTTTTTCTAAGTGTTGCAATATCTCATGAAGGAAATACTGGACAATCAAATTAATGACTTTCCAGGCTTCAGGATGCCTTTTTACACTATATAAAGGTGGCAATTTACATTGGAAACGTTTGGTTTAGCTGTTATAAAAGTTTGGTTTTTTTAGTGCTGAAAATGCATTTTCAGCTCGCACTGTACACATTTGCTATGTGAGGCATTATCTCATAAGGGAAATACTGGACAATCAAATTAATGACTGCCCACGCTTCAGGATGTCTTTTTACACTATATAAAGGTGGAAATTTACATTGGAAACGTTTGGTTTAGCTGTTATAAACGTTTAGTTTTTTAGTGCTGAAAATGCATTTTCAGCTCGCACTGTACACATTTGCTATGTGAGGCATTATCTCATAAGGGAAATACTGGACAATCAAATTAATGACTTCCCAGGCTTCAGGATGCCTTTTTACACTCTATAAATGTGGAAATTTACATTGGAAACGTTTGGTTTAGCTGTTATAAAAGTTTGGTTTTTTTAGTGCTGAAAATGCATTTTCAGCTCGCACTGTACACATTTGCTATGTGAGGCATTATCTCATAAGGGAAATACTGGACAATCAAATTAATGACTGCCCAGGCTTCAGGATGTCTTTTTACACTATATAAAGGTGGAAATTTACATTGGAAACGTTTGGTTTAGCTGTTATAAAAGTTTGGTTTTTTAGTGCTGAAAATGCATTTTCAGCTCGCACTGTACACATTTGCTATGTGAGGCATTATCTCATAAGGGAAATACTGGACAATCAAATTAATGACTTCCCAGGCTTCAGGATGCCTTTTTACACTCTATAAATGTGGACATTTACATTGGAAACGTTTGGTTTAGCTGTTAATGAAGTTTCGTTTTTTTAGTGCTGAAAATTCATTGTCTGCTGGCGCTGTACACTTTTTCTAAGTGTTGCAATATCTCATGAAGGAAATACTGGACAATCAAATTAATGACTTTCCAGGCTTCAGGATGCCTTTCTACACTATATAAAGGTGGAAATGTACATTGGAAACGTTTGGTTTAGCTGTTATAAAAGTTTGGTTTTTTAGTGCTGTAAATGCATTTTCAGCTCGCGCTGTACACATTTGCTATGAGAGGCATTATCTCAAAAGGGAAATATTGGACAATCAAATTAATGACTGCCCAGGCTTCAGGATGTCTTTTTACACTATAAAGGTGGAAATTTACATTGGAAACGTTTGGTTTAGCTGTTATAAAAGTTGGGTTTTTTAATGCTGAAAATGCATTTTCAGCTCGCACTGTACACATTTGCTATGTGAGGCATTATCTCATAAGGGAAATACTGGACAATCAAATTAACGACTTCCCAGGCTTCAGGATGCCTTTTTACACTCTATAAATGTGGAAATTTACATTGGAAACGTTTGGTTTAGCTGTTAATGAAGTTTCGTTTTTTTAGTGCTGAAAATTCATTGTCTGCTGGCGCTGTACACTCTTTCTAAGTGTTGCAATATCTCATGAAGGAAATACTGGACAATCAAATTAATGACTTTCCAGGCTTCAGGATGCCTTTCTACACTATATAAAGGTGGAAATTTACATTTGAAACGTTTGGTTTAGCTGTTATAAAAGTTTGGTTTTTTAGTGCTGTAAATGCATTTTCAGCTCGCGCTGTACACATTTGCTATGAGAGGCATTATCTCATAAGGGAAATATTGGACAATCAAATTAATGACTGCCCAGGCTTCAGGATGTCTTTTTACACTATATAAAGGTGGAAATTTACATTGGAAACGTTTGGTTTAGCTGTTATAAAAGTTTGGTTTTTTAGTGCTTAAAATGCATTTTCAGCTCGCACTGTACACATTTGCTATGTGAGGCATTATCTCATAAGGGAAATACTGGACAATCAAATTAACGACTTCCCAGGCTTCAGGATGCCTTTTTACACTCTATAAATGTGGAAATTTACATTGGAAACGTTTGGTTTAGCTGTTAATGAAGTTTCGTTTTTTTAGTGCTGAAAATTCATTGTCTGCTGGCGCTGTACACTCTTTCTAAGTGTTGCCATATCTCATGAAGGAAATACTGGACAATCAAATTAATGACTTTCCAGGCTTCAGGATGCCTTTCTACACTATATAAAGGTGGAAATTTACATTTGAAACGTTTGGTTTAGCTGTTATAAAAGTTTGGTTTTTTAGTGCTGTAAATGCATTTTCAGCTCGCGCTGTACACATTTGCTATGAGAGGCATTATCTCATAAGGGAAATATTGGACAATCAAATTAATGACTGCCCAGGCTTCAGGATGTCTTTTTACACTATATAAAGGTGGAAATTTACATTGGAAACGTTTGGTTTAGCTGTTATAAATGTTTGGTTTTTTAGTGCTTAAAATGCATTTTCAGCTCGCACTGTACACATTTGCGATGTGAGGCATTATCTCATAAGGGAAATACTGGACAATCAAATTAATGACTTCCCAGGCTTCAGGATGCCTTTTTACACTCTATAAAGGTGGAAATTTACATTGGAAACGTTTGGTTTAGCTGTTATAAAAGTTTGTTTTTTTCGTGCTGTAAATGCATTTTCAGCTCGCGCTGTACACATTTGCAATGAGAGGCATTATCTCATAAGGGAAATATTGGACAATCAAATTAATGACTGCCCAGGCTTCAGGATGTCTTTTTACACTATATAAAGGTGGAAATTTACATTGGAAACGTTTAGTTTAGCTGTTAATGAAGTTTCGTTTTTTTTAGTGCTGAAAATTCATTGTCTGCTGGCCCTGTACACTTTTTCTAAGTGTTGCAATATCTCATGAAGGAAATACTGGACAATCAAATTAATGACTTTCCAGGCTTCAGGATGCCTTTCTACACTATATAAAGGTGGAAATTTACATTTGAAACGTTTGGTTTAGCTGTTATAAAAGTTTGGTTTTTTAGTGCTGTAAATGCATTTTCAGCTCGCGCTGTACACATTTGCTATGAGAGGCATTATCTCATAAGGGAAATACTGGACAATCAAATTAATGACTTCCCAGGCTTCAGGATGCCTTTTTACACTCTATAAAGGTGGATATTTACATTGGAAACGTTTGGTTTAGCTGTTATAAAAGTTTGGTTTTTTAGTGCTGTAAATGCATTTTCAGCTCGCGCTGTACACATTTGCTATGAGAGGCATTATCTCATAAGGGAAATATTGGACAATCAAATTAATGGCTGCCCAGGCTTCAGGATGTCTTTTTACACTATATAAAGGTGGAAATTTACATTGGAAACTTTTAGTTTAGCTGTTAATGAAGTTTCGTTTTTTTAGTGCTGAAAATTCATTGTCTGCTGGCGCTGTACACTTTTTCTAAGTGTTGCAATATCTCATGAAGGAAATACTGGACAATCAAATTAATGACTTTCCAGGCTTCAGGATGCCTTTCTACACTATATAAAGGTGGAAATGTACATTGGAAACGTTTGGTTTAGCTGTTATAAAAGTTTGTTTTTTTAGTGCTGTAAATGCATTTTCAGCTCGCGCTGTACACATTTGCTATGAGAGGCATTATCTCAGAAGGGAAATATTGGACAATCAAATTAATGACTGCCCAGTCTTCAGGATGTCTTTTTACACTATATAAAGGTGGAAATTTACATTGGAAACGTTTGGTTTAGCTGTTATAAAAGTTTGGTTTTTTTAGTGCTGAAAATGCATTTTCAGCTCGCACTGTACACATTTGCTATGTGAGGCATTATCTCATAAGGGAAATACTGGACAATCAAATTAATGACTGCCCAGGCTTCAGGATGTCTTTTTACACTATATAAAAGTGGAAATTTACATTGGAAACGTTTGGTTTAGCTGTTATAAAAGTTTGGTTTTTTAGTGCTGAAAATGCATTTTCAGCTCGCACTGTACACATTTGCTATGTGAGGCATTATCTCATAAGGGAAATACTGGACAATCAAATTAATGACTTCCCAGGCTTCAGGATGCCCTTTTACACTCTATAAATGTGGAAATTTACATTGGAAACGTTTGGTTTAGCTGTTAATGAAGTTTCGTTTTTTTAGTGCTGAAAATTCATTGTCTGCTGGCGCTGTACACTTTTTCTAAGTGTTGCAATATCTCATGAAGGAAATACTGGACAATCAAATTAATGACTTTCCAGGCTTCAGGATGCCTTTCTACACTATATAAAGGTGGAAATTTACATTGGAAACGTTTGGTTTAGCTGTTATAAAAGTTTGGTTTTTTAGTGCTGTAAATGCATTTTCAGCTCGCGCTGTACACATTTGCTATGAGAGGCATTATCTCATAAGGGAAATATTGGACAATCAAATTAATGACTGCCCAGGCTTCAGTATGTCTTTTTACACTATATAAGGGTGGAAATTTACATTGGAAACGTTTAGTTTAGCTGTTAATGAAGTGTCGTTTTTTTAGTGCTAAAAATTCATTGTCTGCTGGCGCTGTACACTTTTTCTAAGTGTTGCAATATCTCATGAAGGAAATACTGGACAATCAAATTAATGACTTTCCAGGCTTCAGGATGCCTTTCTACACTATATAAAGGTGGAAATGTACATTGGAAACGTTTGGTTTAGCTGTTATAAAAGTTTGGTTTTTTAGTGCTGTAAATGCATTTTCAGCTCGCGCTGTACACATTTGCTATGAGAGGCATTATCTCAAAAGGGAAATATTGGACAATCAAATTAATGACTGCCCAGGCTTCAGGATGTCTTTTTACACTATATAAAGGTGGAAATTTACATTGGAAACGTTTGGTTTAGCTGTTATAAAAGTTGGGTTTTTTAATGCTGAAAATGCATTTTCAGCTCGCACTGTACACATTTGCTATGTGAGGCATTATCTCATAAGGGAAATACTGGACAATCAAATTAATGACTTCCCAGGCTTCAGGATGCCTTTTTACACTCTATAAATGTGGAAATTTACATTGGAAACGTTTGGTTTAGCTGTTAATGAAGTTTCGTTTTTTTAGTGCTGAAAATTCATTGTCTGCTGGCGCTGTACACTCTTTCTAAGTGTTGCAATATCTCATGAAGGAAATACTGGACAATCAAATTAATGACTTTCCAGGCTTCAGGATGCCTTTCTACACTATATAAAGGTGGAAATTTACATTGGAAACGTTTGGTTTAGCTGTTATAAAAGTTTGGTTTTTTAGTGCTGTAAATGCATTTTCAGCTCGCGCTGTACACATTTGCTATGAGAGGCATTATCTCATAAGGGAAATATTGGACAATCAAATTAATGACTGCCCAGGCTTCAGGATGTCTTTTTACACTATATAAAGGTGGAAATTTACATTGGAAACGTTTAGTTTAGCTGTTAATGAAGTTTCGTTTTTTTTAGTGCTGAAAATTCATTGTCTGCTGGCGCTGTACTCTTTTTCTAAGTGTTGCAATATCTCATGAAGGAAATACTGGACAATCAAATTAATGACTTTCCAGGCTTCAGGATGCCTTTCTACACTATATAAAGGTGGAAATTTACATTGGAAACGTTTGGTTTAGCTGTTATAAAAGTTTGTTTTTTTAGTGCTGTAAATGCATTTTCAGCTCGCGCTGTACACATTTGCTATGAGAGGCATTATCTTATAAGGGAAATATTGGACAATCAAATTAATGACTGCCCAGGCTTCAGGATGTCTTTTTACACTATATAAAGGTGGAAATTTACATTGGAAACGTTTGGTTTAGCTGTTATAAAAGTTTGGTTTTTTAGTGCTGTAAATGCATTTTCAGCTCGCGCTGTACACATTTGCTATGAGAGGCATTATCTCATAAGGGAAATATTGGACAATCAAATTAATGACTGCCCAGGCTTCAGGATGTCTTTTTACACTATATAAAGGTGGAAATTTACATTGGAAACGTTTGGTTTAGCTGTTATAAAAGTTTGGTTTTTTTAGTGCTGAAAATGCATTTTCAGCTCGCACTGTACACATTTGCTATGTGAGGCATTATCTCTTAAGGGAAATACTGGACAATCAAATTAATGACTGCCCAGGCTTCAGGATGTCTTTTTACACTATCTAAAGGTGGAAATTTACATTGGAAACGTTTGGTTTAGCTGTTATAAAAGTTTGTTTTTTTAGTGCTGAAAATGCATTTTCAGCTCGCATTGTACACATTTGCTATGTGAGGCATTATCTCATAAGGGAAATACTGGACAATCAAATTAATGACTTCCCAGGCTTCAGGATGCCTTTTTACACTCTATAAATGTGGAAATTTACATTGGAAACGTTTGGTTTAGCTGTTAATGAAGTTTCGTTTTTTTAGTGCTGAAAATTCATTGTCTGCTGGCGCTGTACACTTTTTCTAAGTGTTGCAATATCTCATGAAGGAAATACTGGACAATCAAATTAATGACTTTCCAGGCTTCAGGATGCCTTTCTACACTATATAAAGGTGGAAATTTACATTTGAAACGTTTGGTTTAGCTGTTATAAAAGTTTGGTTTTTTCGTGCTGTAAATGCATTTTCAGCTCGCGCTGTACACATTTGCTATGAGAGGCATTATCTCATAAGGGAAATATTGGACAATCAAATTAATGACTGCCCAGGCTTCAGGATGTCTTTTTACACTATATAAAGGTGGAAATATACATTGGAAACGTTTAGTTTAGCTGTTAATGAAGTTTCGTTTTTTTAGTGCTGAAAATTCATTGTCTGCTGGCGCTGTACACTTTTTCTAAGTGTTGCAATATCTCATGAAGGAAATACTGGACAATCAAATTAATGACTTTCCAGGCTTCAGGATGCCTTTCTACACTATATAAAGGTGGAAATGTACATTGGAAACGTTTGGTTTAGCTGTTATAAAAGTTTGGTTTTTAGTGCTGTAAATGCATTTTCAGCTCGCGCTGTACACATTTGCTATGAGAGGCATTATCTCAAAAGGGAAATATTGGACAATCAAATTAATGACTGCCCAGGCTTCAGGATGTCTTTTTACACTATATAAAGGTGGAAATTTACATTGGAAACGTTTGGTTTAGCTGTTATAAAAGTTGGGTTTTTTAATGCTGAAAATGCATTTTCAGCTCGCACTGTACACATTTGCTATGTGAGGCATTATCTCATAAGGGAAATACTGGACAATCAAATTAATGACTTCCCAGGCTTCAGGATGCCTTTTTACACTCTATAAATGTGGAAATTTACATTGGAAACGTTTGGTTTAGCTGTTAATGAAGTTTCGTTTTTTTAGTGCTGAAAATTCATTGTCTGCTGGCGCTGTACACTCTTTCTAAGTGTTGCAATATCTCATGAAGGAAATACTGGACAATCAAATTAATGACTTTCCAGGCTTCAGGATGCCTTTCTACACTATATAAAGGTGGAAATTTACATTGGAAACGTTTGGTTTAGCTGTTATAAAAGTTTGGTTTTTTAGTGCTTGTAAATGCATTTTCAGCTCGCGCTGTACACATTTGCTATGAGAGGCATTATCTCATAAGGGAAATATTGGACAATCAAATTAATGACTGCCCAGGCTTCAGGATGTCTTTTTACACTATATAAAGGTGGAAATTTACATTGGAAACGTTTGGTTTAGCTGTTATAAAAGTTTGGTTTTTTTAGTGCTGTGAAAATGCATTTTCAGCTCGCACTGTACACATTTGCTATGTGAGGCATTATCTCATAAGGGAAATACTGGACAATCAAATTAATGACTGCCCAGGCTTCAGGATGTCTTTTTACACTATATAAAGGTGGAAATTTACATTGGAAACGTTTGGTTTAGCTGTTATAAAAGTTTGGTTTTTTAGTGCTGAAAATGCATTTTCAGCTCGCACTGTACACATTTGCAATGTGAGGCATTATCTCATAAGGGAAATACTGGACAATCAAATTAATGACTTCCCAGGCTTCAGGATGCCTTTTTACACTCTATAAATGTGGAAATTTACATTGGAAACGTTTGGTTTAGCTGTTAATGAAGTTTCGTTTTTTTAGTGCTGAAAATTCATTGTCTGCTGGCGCTGTACACTTTTTCTAAGTGTTGCAATATCTCATGAAGGAAATACTGGACAATCAAATTAATGACTTTCCAGGCTTCAGGATGCCTTTCTACACTATATAAAGGTGGAAATTTACATTGGAAACGTTTGGTTTAGCTGTTATAAAAGTTTGGTTTTTTAGTGCTGTAAATGCATTTTCAGCTCGCGCTGTACACATTTGCTATGAGAGGCATTATCTCATAAGGGAAATATTGGACAAACAAATTAATGACTGCCCAGGCTTCAGGATGTCTTTTTACACTATATAAAGGTGGAAATTTACATTGGAAACGTTTGGTTTAGCTGTTATAAAAGTTTGGTTTTTTTAGTGCTGAAAATGCATTTTCAGCTCGCACTGTACACATTTGCTATGTGAGGCATTATCTCATAAGGGAAATACTGGACAATCAAATTAATGACTGCCCAGGCTTCAGGATGTCTTTTTACACTATCTAAAGGTGGAAATTTACATTGGAAACGTTTGGTTTAGCTGTTATAAAAGTTTGGTTTTTTAGTGCTGAAAATGCATTTTCAGCTCGCACTGTACACATTTGCTATGTGAGGCATTATCTCATAAGGGAAATACTGGACAATCAAATTAATGACTTCCCAGGCTTCAGGATGCCTTTTTACACTCTATAAATGTGGAAATTTACATTGGAAACGTTTGGTTTAGCTGTTAATGAAGTTTCGTTTTTTTAGTGCTGAAAATTCATTGTCTGCTGGCGCTGTACACTTTTTCTAAGTGTTGCAATATCTCATGAAGGAAATACTGGACAATCAAATTAATGACTTTCCAGGCTTTAGGATGCCTTTCTACACTATATAAAGGTGGAAATGTACATTGGAAACGTTTGGTTTAGCTGTTGTAAAAGTTTGGTTTTTTAGTGCTGTAAATGCATTTTCAGCTCGCGCTGTACACATTTGCTATGAGAGGCATTATCTCATAAGGGAAATATTGGACAATCAAATTAATGACTGCCCAGGCTTCAGGATGTCTTTTTACACTATATAAAGGTGGAAATATACATTGGAAACGTTTAGTTTAGCTGTTAATGAAGTTTCGTTTTTTTAGTGCTGAAAATTCATTGTCTGCTGGCGCTGTACACTTTTTCTAAGTGTTGCAATATCTCATGAAGGAAATACTGGACAATCAAATTAATGACTTTCCAGGCTTTAGGATGCCTTTCTACACTATATAAAGGTGGAAATGTACATTGGAAACGTTTGGTTTAGCTGTTATAAAAGTTTGGTTTTTTAGTGCTGTAAATGCATTTACAGCTCGCGCTGTACACATTTGCTATGAGAGGCATTATCTCAAAAGGGAAATATTGGACAATCAAATTAATGACTGCCCAGGCTTCAGGATGTCTTTTTACACTATATAAAGGTGGAAATTTACATTGGAAACGTTTGGTTTAGCTGTTATAAAAGTTGGGTTTTTTAATGCTGAAAATGCATTTTCAGCTCGCACTGTACACATTTGCTATGTGAGGCATTATCTCATAAGGGAAATACTGGACAATCAAATTAATGACTTCCCAGGCTTCAGGATGCCTTTTTACACTCTATAAATGTGGAAATTTACATTGGAAACGTTTGGTTTAGCTGTTAATGAAGTTTCGTTTTTTTAGTGCTGAAAATTCATTGTCTGCTGGCGCTGTACACTCTAAGTGTTGCAATATCTCATGAAGGAAATACTGGACAATCAAATTAATGACTTTCCAGGCTTCAGGATGCCTTTCTACACTATATAAAGGTGGAAATTTACATTGGAAACGTTTGGTTTAGCTGTTATAAAAGTTTGGTTTTTTAGTGCTGTAAATGCATTTTCAGCTCGCGCTGTACACATTTGCTATGAGAGGCATTATCTCATAAGGGAAATATTGGACAATCAAATTAATGACTGCCCAGGCTTCAGGATGTCTTTTTACACTATATAAAGGTGGAAATTTACATTGGAAACGTTTAGTTTAGCTGTTAATGAAGTTTCGTTTTTTTTAGTGCTGAAAATTCATTGTCTGCTGGCGCTGTACACTTTTTCTAAGTGTTGCAATATCTCATGAAGGAAATACTGGACAATCAAATTAATGACTTTCCAGGCTTCAGGATGCCTTTCTACACTATATAAAGGTGGAAATTTACATTGGAAACGTTTGGTTTAGCTGTTATAAAAGTTTGTTTTTTTAGTGCTGTAAATGCATTTTCAGCTCGCGCTGTACACATTTGCTATGAGAGGCATTATCTCAAAAGGGAAATATTGGACAATCAAATTAATGACTGCCCAGGCTTCAGGATGTCCTTTTACACTATATAAAGGTGGAAATTTACATTGGAAACGTTTGGTTTAGCTGTTATAAAAGTTTGGTTTTTTAGTGCTGAAAATGCATTTTCAGCTCGCACTGTACACATTTGCTATGTGAGGCATTATCTCATAAGGGAAATACTGGACAATCAAATTAATGACTTCCCAGGCTTCAGGATGCCTTTTTACACTCTATAAATGTGGAAATTTACATTGGAAACGTTTGGTTTAGCTGTTAATGAAGTTTCGTTTTTTTAGTGCTGAAAATTCATTGTCTGCTGGCGCTGTACACTTTTTCTAAGTGTTGCAATATCTCATGAAGGAAATACTGGACAATCAAATCAATGACTTTCCAGGCTTCAGGATGCCTTTCTACACTATATAAAGGTGGAAATTTACATTGGAAACGTTTGGTTTAGCTGTTATAAAAGTTTGGTTTTTTAGTGCTGTAAATGCATTTTCAGCTCGCGCTGTACACATTTGCTATGAGAGGCATTATCTCATAAGGGAAATATTGGACAATCAAATTAATGACTGCCCAGGCTTCAGGATGTCTTTTTACACTATATAAAGGTGGAAATTTACATTGGAAACGTTTGGTTTAGCTGTTATAAAAGTTTGGTTTTTTAGTGCTGTAAATGCATTTTCAGCTCGCGCTGTACACATTTGCTATGAGAGGCATTATCTCATAAGGGAAATATTGGACAATCAAATTAATGGCTGCCCAGGCTTCAGGATGTCTTTTTACTCTATATAAAGTTGGATATTTACATTGGAAACGTTTAGTTTAGCTGTTAATGAAGTTTTGTTTTTTTAGTGCTGAAAATTCATTGTCTGCTGGCGCTGTACACTTTTTCTAAGTGTTGCAATATCTCATGAAGGAAATACTGGACAATCAAATTAACGACTTTCCAGGCTTCAGGATGCCTTTCTACACTATATAAAGGTGGAAATTTACATTTGAAACGTTTGGTTTAGCTGTTATAAAAGTTTGGTTTTTTAGTGCTGTAAATGCATTTTCAGCTCGCGCTGTACACATTTGCTATGAGAGGCATTATCTCATAAGGGAAATATTGGACAATCAAATTAATGACTGCCCAGGCTTCAGGATGTCTTTTTACACTATATAAAGGTGGAAATTTACATTGGAAACGTTTGGTTTAGCTGTTATAAAAGTTTGGTTTTTTAGTGCTGTAAATGCATTTTCAGCTCGCGCTGTACACATTTGCTATGAGAGGCATTATCTCATAAGGGAAATATTGGACAATCAAATTAATGGCTGCCCAGGCTTCAGGATGTCTTTTTACTCTATATAAAGTTGGAAATTTACATTGGAAACGTTTAGTTTAGCTGTTAATGAAGTTTCGTTTTTTTAGTGCTGAAAATTCATTGTCTGCTGGCGCTGTACACTTTTTCTAAGTGTTGCAATATCTCATGAAGGAAATACTGGACAATCAAATCAATGACTTTCCAGGCTTCAGGATGCCTTTCTACACTATATAAAGGTGGAAATTTACATTGGAAACGTTTGGTTTAGCTGTTATAAAAGTTTGGTTTTTTAGTGCTGTAAATGCATTTTCAGCTCGCACTGTACACATTTGCTATGTGAGGCATTATCTCATAAGGGAAATACTGGACAATCAAATTAATGACTTCCCAGGCTTCAGGATGCCTTTTTACACTCTATAAATGTGGAAATTTACATTGGAAACGTTTGGTTTAGCTGTTATAAAAGTTTGGTTTTTTAGTGCTGTAAATGCATTTTCAGCTCGCGCTGTACACATTTGCTATGAGAGGCATTATCTCATAAGGGAAATATTGGACAATCAAATTAATGACTGCCCAGGCTTCAGGATGTCTTTTTACACTATATAAAGGTGGAAATTTACATTGGAAACGTTTGGTTTAGCTGTTATAAAAGTTTGGTTTTTTAGTGCTGTAAATGCATTTTCAGCTCGCGCTGTACACATTTGCTATGAGAGGCATTATCTCATAAGGGAAATATTGGACAATCAAATTAATGGCTGCCCAGGCTTCAGGATGTCTTTTTACTCTATATAAAGTTGGAAATTTACATTGGAAACGTTTAGTTTAGCTGTTAATGAAGTTTCGTTTTTTTAGTGCTGAAAATTCATTGTCTGCTGGCGCTGTACACTTTTTCTAAGTGTTGCAATATCTCATGAAGGAAATACTGGACAATCAAATTAACGACTTTCCAGGCTTCAGGATGCCTTTCTACACTATATAAAGGTGGAAATTTACATTTGAAACGTTTGGTTTAGCTGTTATAAAAGTTTGGTTTTTTAGTGCTGTAAATGCATTTTCAGCTCGCGCTGTACACATTTGCTATGAGAGGCATTATCTCATAAGGGAAATATTGGACAATCAAATTAATGACTGCCCAGGCTTCAGGATGTCTTTTTACACTATATAAAGGTGGAAATTTACATTGGAAACGTTTGGTTTAGCTGTTATAAAAGTTTGGTTTTTTAGTGCTGTAAATGCATTTTCAGCTCGCGCTGTACACATTTGCTATGAGAGGCATTATCTCATAAGGGAAATATTGGACAATCAAATTAATGGCTGCCCAGGCTTCAGGATGTCTTTTTACTCTATATAAAGTTGGAAATTTACATTGGAAACGTTTAGTTTAGCTGTTAATGAAGTTTCGTTTTTTTAGTGCTGAAAATTCATTGTCTGCTGGCGCTGTACACTTTTTCTAAGTGTTGCAATATCTCATGAAGGAAATACTGGACAATCAAATCAATGACTTTCCAGGCTTCAGGATGCCTTTCTACACTATATAAAGGTGGAAATTTACATTGGAAACGTTTGGTTTAGCTGTTATAAAAGTTTGGTTTTTTAGTGCTGTAAATGCATTTTCAGCTCGCACTGTACACATTTGCTATGTGAGGCATTATCTCATAAGGGAAATACTGGACAATCAAATTAATGACTTCCCAGGCTTCAGGATGCCTTTTTACACTCTATAAATGTGGAAATTTACATTGGAAACGTTTGGTTTAGCTGTTAATGAAGTTTCGTTTTTTTAGTGCTTGAAAATTCATTGTCTGCTGGCGCTGTACACTTTTTCTAAGTGTTGCAATATCTCATGAAGGAAATACTGGACAATCAAATTAATGACTTTCCAGGCTTCAGGATGCCTTTCTACACTATATAAAGGTGGAAATGTACATTGGAAACGTTTGGTTTAGCTGTTATAAAAGTTTGGTTTTTTAGTGCTGTAAATGCATTTTCAGCTCGCGCTGTACACATTTGCTATGAGAGGCATTGTCTCATAAGGGAAATATTGGACAATCAAATTAATGTCTGCCCAGGCTTCAGGATGTCTTTTTACACTATATAAAGGTGGAAATTTACATTGGAAACGTTTGGTTTAGCTGTTATAAAAGTTTGGTTTTTTTAGTGCTGAAAATGCATTTTCAGCTCGCACTGTACACATTTGCTATGTGAGGCATTATCTCATAAGGGAAATACTGGACAATCAAATTAATGACTGCCCAGGCTTCAGGATGTCTTTTTACACTATATAAAGGTGGAAATTTACATTGGAAACGTTTGGTTTAGCTGTTATAAAAGTTTGGTTTTTTAGTGCTGAAAATGCATTTTCAGCTCGCACTGTACACATTTGCTATGTGAGGCATTATCTCATAAGGGAAATACTGGACAATCAAATTAATGACTTCCCAGGCTTCAGGATGCCTTTTTACACTCTATAAATGTGGAAATTTACATTGGAAACGTTTGGTTTAGCTGTTAATGAAGTTTCGTTTTTTTAGTGCTGAAAATTCATTGTCTGCTGGCGCTGTACACTTTTTCTAAGTGTTGCAATATCTCATGAAGGAAATACTGGACAATCAAATTAATGACTTTCCAGGCTTCAGGATGCCTTTCTACACTATATAAAGGTGGAAATTTACATTGGAAACGTTTGGTTTAGCTGTTATAAAAGTTTGGTTTTTTAGTGCTGTAAATGCATTTTCAGCTCGCGCTGTACACATTTGCTATGAGAGGCATTATCTCATAAGGGAAATATTGGACAATCAAATTAATGACTGCCCAGGCTTCAGGATGTCTTTTTACACTATATAAAGGTGGAAATTTACATTGGAAACGTTTGGTTTAGCTGTTATAAAAGTTTGGTTTTTTTAGTGCTGAAAATGCATTTTCAGCTCGCACTGTACACATTTGCTATGTGAGGCATTATCTCATAAGGGAAATACTGGACAATCAAATTAATGACTGCCCAGGCTTCAGGATGTCTTTTTACACTATCTAAAGGTGGAAATTTACATTGGAAACGTTTGGTTTAGCTGTTATAAAAGTTTGGTTTTTTAGTGCTGAAAATGCATTTTCAGCTCGCACTGTACACATTTGCTATGTGAGGCATTATCTCATAAGGGAAATACTGGACAATCAAATTAATGACTTCGCAGGCTTATGGATGCCTTTTTACACTCTATAAATGTGGAAATTCACATTGGAAACGTTTGGTTTAGCTGTTAATGAAGTTTCGTTTTTTTAGTGCTGAAAATTCATTGTCTGCTGGCGCTGTACACTTTTTCTAAGTGTTGCAATATCTCATGAAGGAAATACTGGACAATCAAATTAATGACTTTCCAGGCTTCAGGATGCCTTTCTACACTATATAAAGGTGGAAATTTACATTTGAAACGTTTGGTTTAGCTGTTATAAAAGTTTGTTTTTTTAGTGCTGTAAATGCATTTTCAGCTCGCGCTGTACACATTTGCTATGAGAGGCATTATCTCATAAGGGAAATATTGGACAATCAAATTAATGACTGCCCAGGCTTCAGGATGTCTTTTTACACTATATAAAGGTGGAAATATACATTGGAAACGTTTAGTTTAGCTGTTAATGAAGTTTCGTTTTTTTAGTGCTGAAAATTCATTGTCTGCTGGCGCTGTACACTTTTTCTAAGTGTTGCAATATCTCATGAAGGAAATACTGGACAATCAAATTAATGACTTTCCAGGCTTCAGGATGCCTTTCTACACTATATAAAGGTGGAAATTTACATTAGAAACGTTTGGTTTAGCTGTTATAAAAGTTTGGTTTTTTAGTGCTGTAAATGCATTTTCAGCTCGCGCTGTACACATTTGCTATGAGAGGCATTATCTCATAAGGGAAATATTGGACAATCAAATTAATGACTGCCCAGGCTTCAGGATGTCTTTTTACACTATATAAAGGTGGAAATTTACATTGGAAACGTTTGGTTTAGCTGTTATAAAAGTTTGGTTTTTTAGTGCTGTAAATGCATTTTCAGTTCGCGCTGTACACATTTGCTATGTGAGGCATTATCTCATAAGGGAAATACTGGACAATCAAATTAATGACTGCCCAGGCTTCAGGATGTCTTTTTACACTATATAAAGGTGGAAATTTACATTGGAAACGTTTGGTTTAGCTGTTATAAAAGTTTGGTTTTTTAGTGCTGAAAATGCATTTTCAGCTCGCACTGTACACATTTGCTATGTGAGGCATTATCTCATAAGGGAAATACTGGACAATCAAATTAATGACTTCCCAGGCTTCAGGATGCCTTTTTACACTCTATAAATGTGGAAATTTACATTGGAAACGTTTGGTTTAGCTGTTAATGAAGTTTCGTTTTTTTAGTGCTGAAAATTCATTGTCTGCTGGCGCTGTACACTTTTTCTAAGTGTTGAAATATCTCATGAAGGAAATACTGGACAATCAAATTAATGACTTTCCAGGCTTCAGGATGCCTTTCTACACTATATAAAGGTGGAAATTTACATTGGAAACGTTTGGTTTAGCTGTTATAAAAGTTTGGTTTTTTAGTGCTGTAAATGCATTTTCAGCTCGCGCTGTACACATTTGCTATGAGAGGCATTATCTCATAAGGGAAATATTGGACAATCAAATTAATGACTGCCCAGGCTTCAGGATGTCTTTTTACACTATATAAAGGTGGAAATATACATTGGAAACGTTTAGTTTAGCTGTTAATGAAGTTTCGTTTTTTTAGTGCTGAAAATTCATTGTCTGCTGGCGCTGTACACTTTTTCTAAGTGTTGCAATATCTCATGAAGGAAATACTGGACAATCAAATTAATGACTTTCCAGGCTTCAGGATGCCTTTCTACACTATATAAAGGTGGAAATGTACATTGGAAACGTTTGGTTTAGCTGTTATAAAAGTTTGGTTTTTTAGTGCTGTAAATGCATTTTCAGCTCGCGCTGTACACATTTGCTATGAGAGGCATTATCTCAAAAGGGAAATATTGGACAATCAAATTAATGACTGCCCAGGCTTCAGGATGTCTTTTTACACTATATAAAGGTGGAAATTTACATTGGAAACGTTTGGTTTAGCTGTTATAAAAGTTGGGTTTTTTAATGCTGAAAATGCATTTTCAGCTCGCACTGTACACATTTGCTCTGTGAGGCATTATCTCATAAGGGAAATACTGGACAATCAAATTAATGACTTCCCAGGCTTCAGGATGCCTTTTTACACTCTATAAATGTGGAAATTTACATTGGAAACGTTTGGTTTAGCTGTTAATGAAGTTTCGTTTTTTTAGTGCTGAAAATTCATTGTCTGCTGGCGCTGTACACTCTTTCTAAGTGTTGCAATATCTCATGAAGGAAATACTGGACAATCAAATTAATGACTTTCCAGGCTTCAGGATGCCTTTCTACACTATATAAAGGTGGAAATTTACATTGGAAACGTTTGGTTTAGCTGTTATAAAAGTTTGGTTTTTTAGTGCTGTAAATGCATTTTCAGCTCGCGCTGTACACATTTGCTATGAGAGGCATTATCTCATAAGGGAAATATTGGACAATCAAATTAATGACTGCCCAGGCTTCAGGATGTCTTTTTACACTATATAAAGGTGGAAATTTACATTGGAAACGTTTGGTTTAGCTGTTATAAAAGTTTGGTTTTTTAGTGCTGTAAATGCATTTTCAGCTCGCGCTGTACACATTTGCTATGAGAGGCATTATCTCATAAGGGAAATATTGGACAATCAAATTATTGGCTGCCCAGGCTTCAGGATGTCTTTTTACTCTATATAAAGTTGGAAATTTACATTGGAAACGTTTAGTTTAGCTGTTAATGAAGTTTCGTTTTTTTAGTGCTGAAAATTCATTGTCTGCTGGCGCTGTACACTTTTTCTAAGTGTTGCAATATCTCATGAAGGAAATACTGGACAATCAAATTAATGACTTTCCAGGCTTCAGGATGCCTTTCTACACTATATAAAGGTGGAAATGTACATTGGAAACGTTTGGTTTAGCTGTTATAAAAGTTTGTTTTTTAAGTGCTGTAAATGCATTTTCAGCTCGCGCTGTACACATTTGCTATGAGAGGCATTGTCTCATAAGGGAAATATTGGACAATCAAATTAATGACTGCCCAGGCTTCAGGATGTCTTTTTACACTATATAAAGGTGGAAATTTACATTGGAAACGTTTGGTTTAGCTGTTATAAAAGTTTGGTTTTTTTAGTGCTGAAAATGCATTTTCAGCTCGCACTGTACACATTTGCTATGTGAGGCATTATCTCATAAGGGAAATACTGGACAATCAAATTAATGACTGCCCAGGCTTCAGGATGTCTTTTTACACTATATAAAGGTGGAAATTTACATTGGAAACGTTTGGTTTAGCTGTTATAAAAGTTTGGTTTTTTAGTGCTGAAAATGCATTTTCAGCTCGCACTGTACACATTTGCTATGTGAGGCATTATCTCATAAGGGAAATACTGGACAATCAAATTAATGACTTCCCAGGCTTCAGGATGCCTTTTTACACTCTATAAATGTGGAAATTTACATTGGAAACGTTTGGTTTAGCTGTTAATGAAGTTTCGTTTTTTTAGTGCTGAAAATTCATTGTCTGCTGGCGCTGTACACTTTTTCTAAGTGTTGCAATATCTCATGAAGGAAATACTGGACAATCAAATTAATGACTTTCCAGGCTTCAGGATGCCTTTCTACACTATATAAAGGTGGAAATTTACATTGGAAACGTTTGGTTTAGCTGTTATAAAAGTTTGGTTTTTTAGTGCTGTAAATGCATTTTCAGCTCGCGCTGTACACATTTGCTATGAGAGGCATTATCTCATAAGGGAAATATTGGACAATCAAATTAATGACTGCCCAGGCTTCAGGATGTCTTTTTACACTATATAAAGGTGGAAATTTACATTGGAAACGTTTGGTTTAGCTGTTATAAAAGTTTGGTTTTTTTAGTGCTGAAAATGCATTTTCAGCTCGCACTGTACACATTTGCTATGTGAGGCATTATCTCATAAGGGAAATACTGGACAATCAAATTAATGACTGCCCAGGCTTCAGGATGTCTTTTTACACTATCTAAAGGTGGAAATTTACATTGGAAACGTTTGGTTTAGCTGTTATAAAAGTTTGGTTTTTTAGTGCTGAAAATGCATTTTCAGCTCGCACTGTACACATTTGCTATGTGAGGCATTATCTCATAAGGGAAATACTGGACAATCAAATTAATGACTTCGCAGGCTTCAGGATGCCTTTTTACACTCTATAAATGTGGAAATTTACATTGGAAACGTTTGGTTTAGCTGTTAATGAAGTTTCGTTTTTTTAGTGCTGAAAATTCATTGTCTGCTGGCGCTGTACACTTTTTCTAAGTGTTGCAATATCTCATGAAGGAAATACTGGACAATCAAATTAATGACTTTCCAGGCTTCAGGATGCCTTTCTACACTATATAAAGGTGGAAATTTACATTTGAAACGTTTGGTTTAGCTGTTATAAAAGTTAGGTTTTTTAGTGCTGTAAATGCATTTTCAGCTCGCGCTGTACACATTTGCTATGAGAGGCATTATCTCATAAGGGAAATATTGGACAATCAAATTAATGACTGCCCAGGCTTCAGGATGTCTTTTTACACTATATAAAGGTGGAAATATACATTGGAAACGTTTAGTTTAGCTGTTAATGAAGTTTCGTTTTTTTAGTGCTGAAAATTCATTGTCTGCTGGCGCTGTACACTTTTTCTAAGTGTTGCAATATCTCATGAAGGAAATACTGGACAATCAAATTAATGACTTTCCAGGCTTCAGGATGCCTTTCTACACTATATAAAGGTGGAAATTTACATTGGAAACGTTTGGTTTAGCTGTTATAAAAGTTTGGTTTTTTAGTGCTGTAAATGCATTTTCAGCTCGCGCTGTACACATTTGCTATGAGAGGCATTATCTCATAAGGGAAATATTGGACAATCAAATTAATGACTGCCCAGGCTTCAGGATGTCTTTTTACACTATATAAAGGTGGAAATTTACATTGGAAACGTTTGGTTTAGCTGTTATAAAAGTTTGGTTTTTTAGTGCTGTAAATGCATTTTCAGCTCGCGCTGTACACATTTGCTATGTGAGGCATTATCTCATAAGGGAAATACTGGACAATCAAATTAATGACTGCCCAGGCTTCAGGATGTCTTTTTACACTATATAAAGGTGGAAATTTACATTGGAAACGTTTGGTTTAGCTGTTATAAAAGTTTGGTTTTTTAGTGCTGAAAATGCATTTTCAGCTCGCACTGTACACATTTGCTATGTGAGGCATTATCTCATAAGGGAAATACTGGACAATCAAATTAATGACTTCCCAGGCTTCAGGATGCCTTTTTACACTCTATAAATGTGGAAATTTACATTGGAAACGTTTGGTTTAGCTGTTAATGAAGTTTCGTTTTTTTAGTGCTGAAAATTCATTGTCTGCTGGCGCTGTACACTTTTTCTAAGTGTTGCAATATCTCATGAAGGAAATACTGGACAATCAAATTAATGACTTTCCAGGCTTCAGGATGCCTTTCTACACTATATAAAGGTGGAAATTTACATTGGAAACGTTTGGTTTAGCTGTTATAAAAGTTTGGTTTTTTAGTGCTGTAAATGCATTTTCAGCTCGCGCTGTACACATTTGCTATGAGAGGCATTATCTCATAAGGGAAATATTGGACAATCAAATTAATGACTGCCCAGGCTTCAGGATGTCTTTTTACACTATATAAAGGTGGAAATTTACATTGGAAACGTTTAGTTTAGCTGTTAATGAAGTTTCGTTTTTTTTAGTGCTGAAAATTCATTGTCTGCTGGCGCTGTACACTTTTTCTAAGTGTTGCAATATCTCATGAAGGAAATACTGGACAATCAAATTAATGACTTTCCAGGCTTCAGGATGCCTTTCTACACTATATAAAGGTGGAAATTTACATTGGAAACGTTTGGTTTAGCTGTTATAAAAGTTTGGTTTTTTAGTGCTGTAAATGCATTTTCAGCTCGCGCTGTACACATTTGCTATGAGAGGCATTATCTCATAAGGGAAATATTGGACAATCAAATTAATGACTGCCCAGGCTTCAGGATGTCTTTTTACACTATATAAAGGTGGAAATTTACATTGGAAACGTTTAGTTTAGCTGTTAATGAAGTTTCGTTTTTTTTAGTGCTGAAAATTCATTGTCTGCTGGCGCTGTACACTTTTTCTAAGTGTTGCAATATCTCATGAAGGAAATACTGGACAATCAAATTAATGACTTTCCAGGCTTCAGGATGCCTTTCTACACTATATAAAGGTGGAAATTTACATTGGAAACGTTTGGTTTAGCTGTTATAAAAGTTTGGTTTTTTAGTGCTGTAAATGCATTTTCAGCTCGCGCTGTACACATTTGCTATGAGAGGCATTATCTCATAAGGGAAATATTGGACAATCAAATTAATGACTGCCCAGGCTTCAGGATGTCTTTTTACACTATATAAAGGTGGAAATTTACAATGGAAACGTTTGGTTTAGCTGTTATAAAAGTTTGGTTTTTTAGTGCTGTAAATGCATTTTCAGCTCGCGCTGTACACATTTGCTATGAGAGGCATTATCTCATAAGGGAAATATTGGACAATCAAATTAATGGCTGCCCAGGCTTCAGGATGTCTTTTTACTCTATATAAAGTTGGAAATTTACATTGGAAACGTTTAGTTTAGCTGTTAATGAAGTTTCGTTTTTTTAGTGCTGAAAATTCATTGTCTGCTGGCGCTGTACACTTTTTCTAAGTGTTGCAATATCTCATGAAGGAAATACTGGACAATCAAATCAATGACTTTCCAGGCTTCAGGATGCCTTTCTACACTATATAAAGGTGAAAATTTACATTGGAAACGTTTGGTTTAGCTGTTATAAAAGTTTGGTTTTTTAGTGCTGTAAATGCATTTTCAGCTCGCACTGTACACATTTGCTATGTGAGGCATTATCTCATAAGGGAAATACTGGACAATCAAATTAATGACTTCCCAGGCTTCAGGATGCCTTTTTACACTCTATAAATGTGGAAATTTACATTGGAAACGTTTGGTTTAGCTGTTAATGAAGTTTCGTTTTTTTACTGCTGAAAATTCATTGTCTGCTGGCGCTGTACACTTTTTCTAAGTGTTGCAATATCTCATGAAGGAAATACTGGACAATCAAATTAATGACTTTCCAGGCTTCAGGATGCCTTTCTACACTATATAAAGGTGGAAATGTACATTGGAAACGTTTGGTTTAGCTGTTATAAAAGTTTGTTTTTTTAGTGCTGTAAATGCATTTTCAGCTCGCGCTGTACACATTTGCTATGAGAGGCATTGTCTCATAAGGGAAATATTGGACAATCAAATTAATGACTGCCCAGGCTTCAGGATGTCTTTTTACACTATATAAAGGTGGAAATTTACATTGGAAACGTTTGGTTTAGCTGTTATAAAAGTTTGGTTTTTTTAGTGCTGAAAATGCATTTTCAGCTCGCACTGTACACATTTGCTATGTGAGGCATTATCTCATAAGGGAAATACTGGACAATCAAATTAATGCCTGCCCAGGCTTCAGGATGTCTTTTTACACTATATAAAGGTGGAAATTTACATTGGAAACGTTTGGTTTAGCTGTTATAAAAGTTTGGTTTTTTAGTGCTGAAAATGCATTTTCAGCTCGCACTGTACACATTTGCTATGTGAGGCATTATCTCATAAGGGAAATACTGGACAATCAAATTAATGACTTCCCAGGCTTCAGGATGCCTTTCTACACTATATAAAGGTGGAAATGTACATTGGAAACGTTTGGTTTAGCTGTTATAAAAGTTTGGTTTTTTTAGTGCTGTAAATGCATTTTCAGCTCGCGCTGTACACGTTTGCTATGAGAGGCATTATCTCATAAGGGAAATATTGGACAATCAAATTAATGACTGCCCAGGCTTCAGGATGTCTTTTTACACTATATAAAGGTGGAAATTTACATTGGAAACGTTTAGTTTAGCTGTTAATGAAGTTTCGTTTTTTTAGTGCTGAAAATTCATTGTCTGCTGGCGCTGTACACTTTTTCTAAGTGTTGCAATATCTCATGAAGGAAATACTGGACAATCAAATTAATGACTTTCCAGGCTTCAGGATGCCTTTCTACACTATATAAAGGTGGAAATTTACATTGGAAACGTTTGGTTTAGCTGTTATAAAAGTTTGGTTTTTTAGTGCTGTAAATGCATTTTCAGCTCGCGCTGTACACATTTGCTATGAGAGGCATTATCTCATAAGGGAAATATTGGACAATCAAATTAATGACTGCCCAGGCTTCAGGATGTCTTTTTACACTATATAAAGGTGGAAATTTACATTGGAAACGTTTGGTTTAGCTGTTATAAAAGTTTGGTTTTTTAGTGCTGTAAATGCATTTTCAGCTCGCGCTGTACACATTTGCTATGAGAGGCATTATCTCATAAGGGAAATATTGGACAATCAAATTAATGGCTGCCCAGGCTTCAGGATGTCTTTTTACTCTATATAAAGTTGGAAATTTACATTGGAAACGTTTAGTTTAGCTGTTAATGAAGTTTCGTTTTTTTAGTGCTGAAAATTCATTGTCTGCTGGCGCTGTACACTTTTTCTAAGTGTTGCAATATCTCATGAAGGAAATACTGGACAATCAAATCAATGACTTTCCAGGCTTCAGGATGCCTTTCTACACTATATAAAGGTGAAAATTTACATTGGAAACGTTTGGTTTAGCTGTTATAAAAGTTTGGTTTTTTAGTGCTGTAAATGCATTTTCAGCTCGCACTGTACATATTTGCTATGTGAGGCATTATCTCATAAGGGAAATACTGGACAATCAAATTAATGACTTCCCAGGCTTCAGGATGCCTTTTTACACTCTATAAATGTGGAAATTTACATTGGAAACGTTTGGTTTAGCTGTTAATGAAGTTTCGTTTTTTTACTGCTGAAAATTCATTGTCTGCTGGCGCTGTACACTTTTTCTAAGTGTTGCAATATCTCATGAAGGAAATACTGGACAATCAAATTAATGACTTTCCAGGCTTCAGGATGCCTTTCTACACTATATAAAGGTGGAAATGTACATTGGAAACGTTTGGTTTAGCTGTTATAAAAGTTTGTTTTTTTAGTGCTGTAAATGCATTTTCAGCTCGCGCTGTACACATTTGCTATGAGAGGCATTGTCTCATAAGGGAAATATTGGACAATCAAATTAATGACTGCCCAGGCTTCAGGATGTCTTTTTACACTATATAAAGGTGGAAATTTACATTGGAAACGTTTGGTTTAGCTGTTATAAAAGTTTGGTTTTTTTAGTGCTGAAAATGCATTTTCAGCTCGCACTGTACACATTTGCTATGTGAGGCATTATCTCATAAGGGAAATACTGGACAATCAAATTAATGCCTGCCCAGGCTTCAGGATGTCTTTTTACACTATATAAAGGTGGAAATTTACATTGGAAACGTTTGGTTTAGCTGTTATAAAAGTTTGGTTTTTTAGTGCTGAAAATGCATTTTCAGCTCGCACTGTACACATTTGCTATGTGAGGCATTATCTCATAAGGGAAATACTGGACAATCAAATTAATGACTTCCCAGGCTTCAGGATGCCTTTCTACACTATATAAAGGTGGAAATGTACATTGGAAACGTTTGGTTTAGCTGTTATAAAAGTTTGGTTTTTTTAGTGCTGTAAATGCATTTTCAGCTCGCGCTGTACACGTTTGCTATGAGAGGCATTATCTCATAAGGGAAATATTGGACAATCAAATTAATGACTGCCCAGGCTTCAGGATGTCTTTTTACACTATATAAAGGTGGAAATTTACATTGGAAACGTTTAGTTTAGCTGTTAATGAAGTTTCGTTTTTTTAGTGCTGAAAATTCATTGTCTGCTGGCGCTGTACACTTTTTCTAAGTGTTGCAATATCTCATGAAGGAAATACTGGACAATCAAATTAATGACTTTCCAGGCTTCAGGATGCCTTTCTACACTATATAAAGGTGGAAATTTACATTGGAAACGTTTGGTTTAGGTGTTATAAAAGTTTGTTTTTTTAGTGCTGAAAATGCATTTTCAGCTCGCACTGTACACATTTGCTATGAGAGGCATTATCTCATAAGGGAAATATTGGACAATCAAATTAATGACTGCCCAGGCTTCAGGATGTCTTTTTACACTATATAAAGGTGGAAATTTACATTGGAAACGTTTGGTTTAGGTGTTATAAAAGTTTGTTTTTTTAGTGCTGAAAATGCATTTTCAGCTCGCACTGTACACATTTGCTATGTGAGGCATTATCTCATAAGGGAAATACTGGACAATCAAATTAATTACTTCCCAGGCTTCAGGATGCCTTTTTACACTCTATAAATGTGGAAATTTACATTGGAAACGTTTGGTTTAGCTGTTAATGAAGTTTCGTTTTTTTAGTGCTGAAAATTCATTGTCTGCTGGCGCTGTACACTTTTTCTAAGTGTTGCAATATCTCATGAAGGAAATACTGGACAATCAAATTAATGACTTTCCAGGCTTCAGGATGCCTTTCTACACTATATAAAGGTGGAAATTTACATTTGAAACGTTTGGTTTAGCTGTTATAAAAGTTTGGTTTTTTAGTGCTGTAAATGCATTTTCAGCTCGCGCTGTACACATTTGCTATGAGAGGCATTATCTCATAAGGGAAATATTGGACAATCAAATTAATGACTGCCCAGGCTTCAGGATGTCTTTTTACACTATATAAAGGTGGAAATATACATTGGAAACGTTTAGTTTAGCTGTTAATGAAGTTTCGTTTTTTTAGTGCTGAAAATTCATTGTCTGCTGGCGCTGTACACTTTTTCTAAGTGTTGCAATATCTCATGAAGGAAATACTGGACAATCAAATTAATGACTTTCCAGGCTTCAGGATGCCTTTCTACACTATATAAAGGTGGAAATTTACATTAGAAACGTTTGGTTTAGCTGTTATAAAAGTTTGGTTTTTTAGTGCTGTAAATGCATTTTCAGCTCGCGCTGTACACATTTGCTATGAGAGGCATTATCTCATAAGGGAAATATTGGACAATCAAATTAATGACTGCCCAGGCTTCAGGATGTCTTTTTACACTATATAAAGGTGGAAATTTACATTGGAAACGTTTGGTTTAGCTGTTATAAAAGTTTGGTTTTTTAGTGCTGTAAATGCATTTTCAGTTCGCGCTGTACACATTTGCTATGTGAGGCATTATCTCATAAGGGAAATACTGGACAATCAAATTAATGACTGCCCAGGCTTCAGGATGTCTTTTTACACTATATAAAGGTGGAAATTTACATTGGAAACGTTTGGTTTAGCTGTTATAAAAGTTTGGTTTTTTAGTGCTGAAAATGCATTTTCAGCTCGCACTGTACACATTTGCTATGTGAGGCATTATCTCATAAGGGAAATACTGGACAATCAAATTAATGACTTCCCAGGCTTCAGGATGCCTTTTTACACTCTATAAATGTGGAAATTTACATTGGAAACGTTTGGTTTAGCTGTTAATGAAGTTTCGTTTTTTTAGTGCTGAAAATTCATTGTCTGCTGGCGCTGTACACTTTTTCTAAGTGTTGAAATATCTCATGAAGGAAATACTGGACAATCAAATTAATGACTTTCCAGGCTTCAGGATGCCTTTCTACACTATATAAAGGTGGAAATTTACATTGGAAACGTTTGGTTTAGCTGTTATAAAAGTTTGGTTTTTTAGTGCTGTAAATGCATTTTCAGCTCGCGCTGTACACATTTGCTATGAGAGGCATTATCTCATAAGGGAAATATTGGACAATCAAATTAATGACTGCCCAGGCTTCAGGATGTCTTTTTACACTATATAAAGGTGGAAATATACATTGGAAACGTTTAGTTTAGCTGTTAATGAAGTTTCGTTTTTTTAGTGCTGAAAATTCATTGTCTGCTGGCGCTGTACACTTTTTCTAAGTGTTGCAATATCTCATGAAGGAAATACTGGACAATCAAATTAATGACTTTCCAGGCTTCAGGATGCCTTTCTACACTATATAAAGGTGGAAATGTACATTGGAAACGTTTGGTTTAGCTGTTATAAAAGTTTGGTTTTTTAGTGCTGTAAATGCATTTTCAGCTCGCGCTGTACACATTTGCTATGAGAGGCATTATCTCAAAAGGGAAATATTGGACAATCAAATTAATGACTGCCCAGGCTTCAGGATGTCTTTTTACACTATATAAAGGTGGAAATTTACATTGGAAACGTTTGGTTTAGCTGTTATAAAAGTTGGGTTTTTTAATGCTGAAAATGCATTTTCAGCTCGCACTGTACACATTTGCTCTGTGAGGCATTATCTCATAAGGGAAATACTGGACAATCAAATTAATGACTTCCCAGGCTTCAGGATGCCTTTTTACACTCTATAAATGTGGAAATTTACATTGGAAACGTTTGGTTTAGCTGTTAATGAAGTTTCGTTTTTTTAGTGCTGAAAATTCATTGTCTGCTGGCGCTGTACACTCTTTCTAAGTGTTGCAATATCTCATGAAGGAAATACTGGACAATCAAATTAATGACTTTCCAGGCTTCAGGATGCCTTTCTACACTATATAAAGGTGGAAATTTACATTGGAAACGTTTGGTTTAGCTGTTATAAAAGTTTGGTTTTTTAGTGCTGTAAATGCATTTTCAGCTCGCGCTGTACACATTTGCTATGAGAGGCATTATCTCATAAGGGAAATATTGGACAATCAAATTAATGACTGCCCAGGCTTCAGGATGTCTTTTTACACTATATAAAGGTGGAAATTTACATTGGAAACGTTTGGTTTAGCTGTTATAAAAGTTTGGTTTTTTAGTGCTGTAAATGCATTTTCAGCTCGCGCTGTACACATTTGCTATGAGAGGCATTATCTCATAAGGGAAATATTGGACAATCAAATTATTGGCTGCCCAGGCTTCAGGATGTCTTTTTACTCTATATAAAGTTGGAAATTTACATTGGAAACGTTTAGTTTAGCTGTTAATGAAGTTTCGTTTTTTTAGTGCTGAAAATTCATTGTCTGCTGGCGCTGTACACTTTTTCTAAGTGTTGCAATATCTCATGAAGGAAATACTGGACAATCAAATTAATGACTTTCCAGGCTTCAGGATGCCTTTCTACACTATATAAAGGTGGAAATGTACATTGGAAACGTTTGGTTTAGCTGTTATAAAAGTTTGTTTTTTAAGTGCTGTAAATGCATTTTCAGCTCGCGCTGTACACATTTGCTATGAGAGGCATTGTCTCATAAGGGAAATATTGGACAATCAAATTAATGACTGCCCAGGCTTCAGGATGTCTTTTTACACTATATAAAGGTGGAAATTTACATTGGAAACGTTTGGTTTAGCTGTTATAAAAGTTTGGTTTTTTTAGTGCTGAAAATGCATTTTCAGCTCGCACTGTACACATTTGCTATGTGAGGCATTATCTCATAAGGGAAATACTGGACAATCAAATTAATGACTGCCCAGGCTTCAGGATGTCTTTTTACACTATATAAAGGTGGAAATTTACATTGGAAACGTTTGGTTTAGCTGTTATAAAAGTTTGGTTTTTTAGTGCTGAAAATGCATTTTCAGCTCGCACTGTACACATTTGCTATGTGAGGCATTATCTCATAAGGGAAATACTGGACAATCAAATTAATGACTTCCCAGGCTTCAGGATGCCTTTTTACACTCTATAAATGTGGAAATTTACATTGGAAACGTTTGGTTTAGCTGTTAATGAAGTTTCGTTTTTTTAGTGCTGAAAATTCATTGTCTGCTGGCGCTGTACACTTTTTCTAAGTGTTGCAATATCTCATGAAGGAAATACTGGACAATCAAATTAATGACTTTCCAGGCTTCAGGATGCCTTTCTACACTATATAAAGGTGGAAATTTACATTGGAAACGTTTGGTTTAGCTGTTATAAAAGTTTGGTTTTTTAGTGCTGTAAATGCATTTTCAGCTCGCGCTGTACACATTTGCTATGAGAGGCATTATCTCATAAGGGAAATATTGGACAATCAAATTAATGACTGCCCAGGCTTCAGGATGTCTTTTTACACTATATAAAGGTGGAAATTTACATTGGAAACGTTTGGTTTAGCTGTTATAAAAGTTTGGTTTTTTTAGTGCTGAAAATGCATTTTCAGCTCGCACTGTACACATTTGCTATGTGAGGCATTATCTCATAAGGGAAATACTGGACAATCAAATTAATGACTGCCCAGGCTTCAGGATGTCTTTTTACACTATCTAAAGGTGGAAATTTACATTGGAAACGTTTGGTTTAGCTGTTATAAAAGTTTGGTTTTTTAGTGCTGAAAATGCATTTTCAGCTCGCACTGTACACATTTGCTATGTGAGGCATTATCTCATAAGGGAAATACTGGACAATCAAATTAATGACTTCGCAGGCTTCAGGATGCCTTTTTACACTCTATAAATGTGGAAATTTACATTGGAAACGTTTGGTTTAGCTGTTAATGAAGTTTCGTTTTTTTAGTGCTGAAAATTCATTGTCTGCTGGCGCTGTACACTTTTTCTAAGTGTTGCAATATCTCATGAAGGAAATACTGGACAATCAAATTAATGACTTTCCAGGCTTCAGGATGCCTTTCTACACTATATAAAGGTGGAAATTTACATTTGAAACGTTTGGTTTAGCTGTTATAAAAGTTAGGTTTTTTAGTGCTGTAAATGCATTTTCAGCTCGCGCTGTACACATTTGCTATGAGAGGCATTATCTCATAAGGGAAATATTGGACAATCAAATTAATGACTGCCCAGGCTTCAGGATGTCTTTTTACACTATATAAAGGTGGAAATATACATTGGAAACGTTTAGTTTAGCTGTTAATGAAGTTTCGTTTTTTTAGTGCTGAAAATTCATTGTCTGCTGGCGCTGTACACTTTTTCTAAGTGTTGCAATATCTCATGAAGGAAATACTGGACAATCAAATTAATGACTTTCCAGGCTTCAGGATGCCTTTCTACACTATATAAAGGTGGAAATTTACATTGGAAACGTTTGGTTTAGCTGTTATAAAAGTTTGGTTTTTTAGTGCTGTAAATGCATTTTCAGCTCGCGCTGTACACATTTGCTATGAGAGGCATTATCTCATAAGGGAAATATTGGACAATCAAATTAATGACTGCCCAGGCTTCAGGATGTCTTTTTACACTATATAAAGGTGGAAATATACATTGGAAACGTTTAGTTTAGCTGTTAATGAAGTTTCGTTTTTTTAGTGCTGAAAATTCATTGTCTGCTGGCGCTGTACACTTTTTCTAAGTGTTGCAATATCTCATGAAGGAAATACTGGACAATCAAATTAATGACTTTCCAGGCTTCAGGATGCCTTTCTACACTATATAAAGGTGGAAATGTACATTGGAAACGTTTGGTTTAGCTGTTATAAAAGTTTGGTTTTTTAGTGCTGTAAATGCATTTTCAGCTCGCGCTGTACACATTTGCTATGAGAGGCATTATCTCAAAAGGGAAATATTGGACAATCAAATTAATGACTGCCCAGGCTTCAGGATGTCTTTTTACACTATATAAAGGTGGAAATTTACATTGGAAACGTTTGGTTTAGCTGTTATAAAAGTTGGGTTTTTTAATGCTGAAAATGCATTTTCAGCTCGCACTGTACACATTTGCTCTGTGAGGCATTATCTCATAAGGGAAATACTGGACAATCAAATTAATGACTTCCCAGGCTTCAGGATGCCTTTTTACACTCTATAAATGTGGAAATTTACATTGGAAACGTTTGGTTTAGCTGTTAATGAAGTTTCGTTTTTTTAGTGCTGAAAATTCATTGTCTGCTGGCGCTGTACACTCTTTCTAAGTGTTGCAATATCTCATGAAGGAAATACTGGACAATCAAATTAATGACTTTCCAGGCTTCAGGATGCCTTTCTACACTATATAAAGGTGGAAATTTACATTGGAAACGTTTGGTTTAGCTGTTATAAAAGTTTGGTTTTTTAGTGCTGTAAATGCATTTTCAGCTCGCGCTGTACACATTTGCTATGAGAGGCATTATCTCATAAGGGAAATATTGGACAATCAAATTAATGACTGCCCAGGCTTCAGGATGTCTTTTTACACTATATAAAGGTGGAAATTTACATTGGAAACGTTTGGTTTAGCTGTTATAAAAGTTTGGTTTTTTAGTGCTGTAAATGCATTTTCAGCTCGCGCTGTACACATTTGCTATGAGAGGCATTATCTCATAAGGGAAATATTGGACAATCAAATTATTGGCTGCCCAGGCTTCAGGATGTCTTTTTACTCTATATAAAGTTGGAAATTTACATTGGAAACGTTTAGTTTAGCTGTTAATGAAGTTTCGTTTTTTTAGTGCTGAAAATTCATTGTCTGCTGGCGCTGTACACTTTTTCTAAGTGTTGCAATATCTCATGAAGGAAATACTGGACAATCAAATTAATGACTTTCCAGGCTTCAGGATGCCTTTCTACACTATATAAAGGTGGAAATGTACATTGGAAACGTTTGGTTTAGCTGTTATAAAAGTTTGTTTTTTAAGTGCTGTAAATGCATTTTCAGCTCGCGCTGTACACATTTGCTATGAGAGGCATTGTCTCATAAGGGAAATATTGGACAATCAAATTAATGACTGCCCAGGCTTCAGGATGTCTTTTTACACTATATAAAGGTGGAAATTTACATTGGAAACGTTTGGTTTAGCTGTTATAAAAGTTTGGTTTTTTTAGTGCTGAAAATGCATTTTCAGCTCGCACTGTACACATTTGCTATGTGAGGCATTATCTCATAAGGGAAATACTGGACAATCAAATTAATGACTGCCCAGGCTTCAGGATGTCTTTTTACACTATATAAAGGTGGAAATTTACATTGGAAACGTTTGGTTTAGCTGTTATAAAAGTTTGGTTTTTTAGTGCTGAAAATGCATTTTCAGCTCGCACTGTACACATTTGCTATGTGAGGCATTATCTCATAAGGGAAATACTGGACAATCAAATTAATGACTTCCCAGGCTTCAGGATGCCTTTTTACACTCTATAAATGTGGAAATTTACATTGGAAACGTTTGGTTTAGCTGTTAATGAAGTTTCGTTTTTTTAGTGCTGAAAATTCATTGTCTGCTGGCGCTGTACACTTTTTCTAAGTGTTGCAATATCTCATGAAGGAAATACTGGACAATCAAATTAATGACTTTCCAGGCTTCAGGATGCCTTTCTACACTATATAAAGGTGGAAATTTACATTGGAAACGTTTGGTTTAGCTGTTATAAAAGTTTGGTTTTTTAGTGCTGTAAATGCATTTTCAGCTCGCGCTGTACACATTTGCTATGAGAGGCATTATCTCATAAGGGAAATATTGGACAATCAAATTAATGACTGCCCAGGCTTCAGGATGTCTTTTTACACTATATAAAGGTGGAAATTTACATTGGAAACGTTTGGTTTAGCTGTTATAAAAGTTTGGTTTTTTTAGTGCTGAAAATGCATTTTCAGCTCGCACTGTACACATTTGCTATGTGAGGCATTATCTCATAAGGGAAATACTGGACAATCAAATTAATGACTGCCCAGGCTTCAGGATGTCTTTTTACACTATCTAAAGGTGGAAATTTACATTGGAAACGTTTGGTTTAGCTGTTATAAAAGTTTGGTTTTTTAGTGCTGAAAATGCATTTTCAGCTCGCACTGTACACATTTGCTATGTGAGGCATTATCTCATAAGGGAAATACTGGACAATCAAATTAATGACTTCGCAGGCTTCAGGATGCCTTTTTACACTCTATAAATGTGGAAATTTACATTGGAAACGTTTGGTTTAGCTGTTAATGAAGTTTCGTTTTTTTAGTGCTGAAAATTCATTGTCTGCTGGCGCTGTACACTTTTTCTAAGTGTTGCAATATCTCATGAAGGAAATACTGGACAATCAAATTAATGACTTTCCAGGCTTCAGGATGCCTTTCTACACTATATAAAGGTGGAAATTTACATTTGAAACGTTTGGTTTAGCTGTTATAAAAGTTAGGTTTTTTAGTGCTGTAAATGCATTTTCAGCTCGCGCTGTACACATTTGCTATGAGAGGCATTATCTCATAAGGGAAATATTGGACAATCAAATTAATGACTGCCCAGGCTTCAGGATGTCTTTTTACACTATATAAAGGTGGAAATATACATTGGAAACGTTTAGTTTAGCTGTTAATGAAGTTTCGTTTTTTTAGTGCTGAAAATTCATTGTCTGCTGGCGCTGTACACTTTTTCTAAGTGTTGCAATATCTCATGAAGGAAATACTGGACAATCAAATTAATGACTTTCCAGGCTTCAGGATGCCTTTCTACACTATATAAAGGTGGAAATTTACATTGGAAACGTTTGGTTTAGCTGTTATAAAAGTTTGGTTTTTTAGTGCTGTAAATGCATTTTCAGCTCGCGCTGTACACATTTGCTATGAGAGGCATTATCTCATAAGGGAAATATTGGACAATCAAATTAATGACTGCCCAGGCTTCAGGATGTCTTTTTACACTATATAAAGGTGGAAATTTACATTGGAAACGTTTGGTTTAGCTGTTATAAAAGTTTGGTTTTTTAGTGCTGTAAATGCATTTTCAGCTCGCGCTGTACACATTTGCTATGTGAGGCATTATCTCATAAGGGAAATACTGGACAATCAAATTAATGACTGCCCAGGCTTCAGGATGTCTTTTTACACTATATAAAGGTGGAAATTTACATTGGAAACGTTTGGTTTAGCTGTTATAAAAGTTTGGTTTTTTAGTGCTGAAAATGCATTTTCAGCTCGCACTGTACACATTTGCTATGTGAGGCATTATCTCATAAGGGAAATACTGGACAATCAAATTAATGACTTCCCAGGCTTCAGGATGCCTTTTTACACTCTATAAATGTGGAAATTTACATTGGAAACGTTTGGTTTAGCTGTTAATGAAGTTTCGTTTTTTTAGTGCTGAAAATTCATTGTCTGCTGGCGCTGTACACTTTTTCTAAGTGTTGCAATATCTCATGAAGGAAATACTGGACAATCAAATTAATGACTTTCCAGGCTTCAGGATGCCTTTCTACACTATATAAAGGTGGAAATTTACATTGGAAACGTTTGGTTTAGCTGTTATAAAAGTTTGGTTTTTTAGTGCTGTAAATGCATTTTCAGCTCGCGCTGTACACATTTGCTATGAGAGGCATTATCTCATAAGGGAAATATTGGACAATCAAATTAATGACTTCGCAGGCTTCAGGATGCCTTTTTACACTCTATAAATGTGGAAATTTACATTGGAAACGTTTGGTTTAGCTGTTAATGAAGTTTCGTTTTTTTAGTGCTGAAAATTCATTGTCTGCTGGCGCTGTACACTTTTTCTAAGTGTTGCAATATCTCATGAAGGAAATACTGGACAATCAAATTAATGACTTTCCAGGCTTCAGGATGCCTTTCTACACTATATAAAGGTGGAAATTTACATTTGAAACGTTTGGTTTAGCTGTTATAAAAGTTAGGTTTTTTAGTGCTGTAAATGCATTTTCAGCTCGCGCTGTACACATTTGCTATGAGAGGCATTATCTCATAAGGGAAATATTGGACAATCAAATTAATGACTGCCCAGGCTTCAGGATGTCTTTTTACACTATATAAAGGTGGAAATATACATTGGAAACGTTTAGTTTAGCTGTTAATGAAGTTTCGTTTTTTTAGTGCTGAAAATTCATTGTCTGCTGGCGCTGTACACTTTTTCTAAGTGTTGCAATATCTCATGAAGGAAATACTGGACAATCAAATTAATGACTTTCCAGGCTTCAGGATGCCTTTCTACACTATATAAAGGTGGAAATTTACATTGGAAACGTTTGGTTTAGCTGTTATAAAAGTTTGGTTTTTTAGTGCTGTAAATGCATTTTCAGCTCGCGCTGTACACATTTGCTATGAGAGGCATTATCTCATAAGGGAAATATTGGACAATCAAATTAATGACTGCCCAGGCTTCAGGATGTCTTTTTACACTATATAAAGGTGGAAATTTACATTGGAAACGTTTGGTTTAGCTGTTATAAAAGTTTGGTTTTTTAGTGCTGTAAATGCATTTTCAGCTCGCGCTGTACACATTTGCTATGTGAGGCATTATCTCATAAGGGAAATACTGGACAATCAAATTAATGACTGCCCAGGCTTCAGGATGTCTTTTTACACTATATAAAGGTGGAAATTTACATTGGAAACGTTTGGTTTAGCTGTTATAAAAGTTTGGTTTTTTAGTGCTGAAAATGCATTTTCAGCTCGCACTGTACACATTTGCTATGTGAGGCATTATCTCATAAGGGAAATACTGGACAATCAAATTAATGACTTCCCAGGCTTCAGGATGCCTTTTTACACTCTATAAATGTGGAAATTTACATTGGAAACGTTTGGTTTAGCTGTTAATGAAGTTTCGTTTTTTTAGTGCTGAAAATTCATTGTCTGCTGGCGCTGTACACTTTTTCTAAGTGTTGCAATATCTCATGAAGGAAATACTGGACAATCAAATTAATGACTTTCCAGGCTTCAGGATGCCTTTCTACACTATATAAAGGTGGAAATTTACATTGGAAACGTTTGGTTTAGCTGTTATAAAAGTTTGGTTTTTTAGTGCTGTAAATGCATTTTCAGCTCGCGCTGTACACATTTGCTATGAGAGGCATTATCTCATAAGGGAAATATTGGACAATCAAATTAATGACTGCCCAGGCTTCAGGATGTCTTTTTACACTATATAAAGGTGGAAATTTACATTGGAAACGTTTAGTTTAGCTGTTAATGAAGTTTCGTTTTTTTTAGTGCTGAAAATTCATTGTCTGCTGGCGCTGTACACTTTTTCTAAGTGTTGCAATATCTCATGAAGGAAATACTGGACAATCAAATTAATGACTTTCCAGGCTTCAGGATGCCTTTCTACACTATATAAAGGTGGAAATTTACATTGGAAACGTTTGGTTTAGCTGTTATAAAAGTTTGGTTTTTTAGTGCTGTAAATGCATTTTCAGCTCGCGCTGTACACATTTGCTATGAGAGGCATTATCTCATAAGGGAAATATTGGACAATCAAATTAATGACTGCCCAGGCTTCAGGATGTCTTTTTACACTATATAAAGGTGGAAATTTACATTGGAAACGTTTAGTTTAGCTGTTAATGAAGTTTCGTTTTTTTTAGTGCTGAAAATTCATTGTCTGCTGGCGCTGTACACTTTTTCTAAGTGTTGCAATATCTCATGAAGGAAATACTGGACAATCAAATTAATGACTTTCCAGGCTTCAGGATGCCTTTCTACACTATATAAAGGTGGAAATTTACATTGGAAACGTTTGGTTTAGCTGTTATAAAAGTTTGGTTTTTTAGTGCTGTAAATGCATTTTCAGCTCGCGCTGTACACATTTGCTATGAGAGGCATTATCTCATAAGGGAAATATTGGACAATCAAATTAATGACTGCCCAGGCTTCAGGATGTCTTTTTACACTATATAAAGGTGGAAATTTACAATGGAAACGTTTGGTTTAGCTGTTATAAAAGTTTGGTTTTTTAGTGCTGTAAATGCATTTTCAGCTCGCGCTGTACACATTTGCTATGAGAGGCATTATCTCATAAGGGAAATATTGGACAATCAAATTAATGGCTGCCCAGGCTTCAGGATGTCTTTTTACTCTATATAAAGTTGGAAATTTACATTGGAAACGTTTAGTTTAGCTGTTAATGAAGTTTCGTTTTTTTAGTGCTGAAAATTCATTGTCTGCTGGCGCTGTACACTTTTTCTAAGTGTTGCAATATCTCATGAAGGAAATACTGGACAATCAAATCAATGACTTTCCAGGCTTCAGGATGCCTTTCTACACTATATAAAGGTGAAAATTTACATTGGAAACGTTTGGTTTAGCTGTTATAAAAGTTTGGTTTTTTAGTGCTGTAAATGCATTTTCAGCTCGCACTGTACACATTTGCTATGTGAGGCATTATCTCATAAGGGAAATACTGGACAATCAAATTAATGACTTCCCAGGCTTCAGGATGCCTTTTTACACTCTATAAATGTGGAAATTTACATTGGAAACGTTTGGTTTAGCTGTTAATGAAGTTTCGTTTTTTTACTGCTGAAAATTCATTGTCTGCTGGCGCTGTACACTTTTTCTAAGTGTTGCAATATCTCATGAAGGAAATACTGGACAATCAAATTAATGACTTTCCAGGCTTCAGGATGCCTTTCTACACTATATAAAGGTGGAAATGTACATTGGAAACGTTTGGTTTAGCTGTTATAAAAGTTTGTTTTTTTAGTGCTGTAAATGCATTTTCAGCTCGCGCTGTACACATTTGCTATGAGAGGCATTGTCTCATAAGGGAAATATTGGACAATCAAATTAATGACTGCCCAGGCTTCAGGATGTCTTTTTACACTATATAAAGGTGGAAATTTACATTGGAAACGTTTGGTTTAGCTGTTATAAAAGTTTGGTTTTTTTAGTGCTGAAAATGCATTTTCAGCTCGCACTGTACACATTTGCTATGTGAGGCATTATCTCATAAGGGAAATACTGGACAATCAAATTAATGCCTGCCCAGGCTTCAGGATGTCTTTTTACACTATATAAAGGTGGAAATTTACATTGGAAACGTTTGGTTTAGCTGTTATAAAAGTTTGGTTTTTTAGTGCTGAAAATGCATTTTCAGCTCGCACTGTACACATTTGCTATGTGAGGCATTATCTCATAAGGGAAATACTGGACAATCAAATTAATGACTTCCCAGGCTTCAGGATGCCTTTCTACACTATATAAAGGTGGAAATGTACATTGGAAACGTTTGGTTTAGCTGTTATAAAAGTTTGGTTTTTTTAGTGCTGTAAATGCATTTTCAGCTCGCGCTGTACACGTTTGCTATGAGAGGCATTATCTCATAAGGGAAATATTGGACAATCAAATTAATGACTGCCCAGGCTTCAGGATGTCTTTTTACACTATATAAAGGTGGAAATTTACATTGGAAACGTTTAGTTTAGCTGTTAATGAAGTTTCGTTTTTTTAGTGCTGAAAATTCATTGTCTGCTGGCGCTGTACACTTTTTCTAAGTGTTGCAATATCTCATGAAGGAAATACTGGACAATCAAATTAATGACTTTCCAGGCTTCAGGATGCCTTTCTACACTATATAAAGGTGGAAATTTACATTGGAAACGTTTGGTTTAGCTGTTATAAAAGTTTGGTTTTTTAGTGCTGTAAATGCATTTTCAGCTCGCGCTGTACACATTTGCTATGAGAGGCATTATCTCATAAGGGAAATATTGGACAATCAAATTAATGACTGCCCAGGCTTCAGGATGTCTTTTTACACTATATAAAGGTGGAAATTTACATTGGAAACGTTTGGTTTAGCTGTTATAAAAGTTTGGTTTTTTAGTGCTGTAAATGCATTTTCAGCTCGCGCTGTACACATTTGCTATGAGAGGCATTATCTCATAAGGGAAATATTGGACAATCAAATTAATGGCTGCCCAGGCTTCAGGATGTCTTTTTACTCTATATAAAGTTGGAAATTTACATTGGAAACGTTTAGTTTAGCTGTTAATGAAGTTTCGTTTTTTTAGTGCTGAAAATTCATTGTCTGCTGGCGCTGTACACTTTTTCTAAGTGTTGCAATATCTCATGAAGGAAATACTGGACAATCAAATCAATGACTTTCCAGGCTTCAGGATGCCTTTCTACACTATATAAAGGTGAAAATTTACATTGGAAACGTTTGGTTTAGCTGTTATAAAAGTTTGGTTTTTTAGTGCTGTAAATGCATTTTCAGCTCGCACTGTACATATTTGCTATGTGAGGCATTATCTCATAAGGGAAATACTGGACAATCAAATTAATGACTTCCCAGGCTTCAGGATGCCTTTTTACACTCTATAAATGTGGAAATTTACATTGGAAACGTTTGGTTTAGCTGTTAATGAAGTTTCGTTTTTTTACTGCTGAAAATTCATTGTCTGCTGGCGCTGTACACTTTTTCTAAGTGTTGCAATATCTCATGAAGGAAATACTGGACAATCAAATTAATGACTTTCCAGGCTTCAGGATGCCTTTCTACACTATATAAAGGTGGAAATGTACATTGGAAACGTTTGGTTTAGCTGTTATAAAAGTTTGTTTTTTTAGTGCTGTAAATGCATTTTCAGCTCGCGCTGTACACATTTGCTATGAGAGGCATTGTCTCATAAGGGAAATATTGGACAATCAAATTAATGACTGCCCAGGCTTCAGGATGTCTTTTTACACTATATAAAGGTGGAAATTTACATTGGAAACGTTTGGTTTAGCTGTTATAAAAGTTTGGTTTTTTTAGTGCTGAAAATGCATTTTCAGCTCGCACTGTACACATTTGCTATGTGAGGCATTATCTCATAAGGGAAATACTGGACAATCAAATTAATGCCTGCCCAGGCTTCAGGATGTCTTTTTACACTATATAAAGGTGGAAATTTACATTGGAAACGTTTGGTTTAGCTGTTATAAAAGTTTGGTTTTTTAGTGCTGAAAATGCATTTTCAGCTCGCACTGTACACATTTGCTATGTGAGGCATTATCTCATAAGGGAAATACTGGACAATCAAATTAATGACTTCCCAGGCTTCAGGATGCCTTTCTACACTATATAAAGGTGGAAATGTACATTGGAAACGTTTGGTTTAGCTGTTATAAAAGTTTGGTTTTTTTAGTGCTGTAAATGCATTTTCAGCTCGCGCTGTACACGTTTGCTATGAGAGGCATTATCTCATAAGGGAAATATTGGACAATCAAATTAATGACTGCCCAGGCTTCAGGATGTCTTTTTACACTATATAAAGGTGGAAATTTACATTGGAAACGTTTAGTTTAGCTGTTAATGAAGTTTCGTTTTTTTAGTGCTGAAAATTCATTGTCTGCTGGCGCTGTACACTTTTTCTAAGTGTTGCAATATCTCATGAAGGAAATACTGGACAATCAAATTAATGACTTTCCAGGCTTCAGGATGCCTTTCTACACTATATAAAGGTGGAAATTTACATTGGAAACGTTTGGTTTAGGTGTTATAAAAGTTTGTTTTTTTAGTGCTGAAAATGCATTTTCAGCTCGCACTGTACACATTTGCTATGAGAGGCATTATCTCATAAGGGAAATATTGGACAATCAAATTAATGACTGCCCAGGCTTCAGGATGTCTTTTTACACTATATAAAGGTGGAAATTTACATTGGAAACGTTTGGTTTAGGTGTTATAAAAGTTTGTTTTTTTAGTGCTGAAAATGCATTTTCAGCTCGCACTGTACACATTTGCTATGTGAGGCATTATCTCATAAGGGAAATACTGGACAATCAAATTAATTACTTCCCAGGCTTCAGGATGCCTTTTTACACTCTATAAATGTGGAAATTTACATTGGAAACGTTTGGTTTAGCTGTTAATGAAGTTTCGTTTTTTTAGTGCTGAAAATTCATTGTCTGCTGGCGCTGTACACTTTTTCTAAGTGTTGCAATATCTCATGAAGGAAATACTGGACAATCAAATTAATGACTTTCCAGGCTTCAGGATGCCTTTCTACACTATATAAAGGTGGAAATTTACATTGGAAACGTTTGGTTTAGCTGTTATAAAAGTTTGGTTTTTTAGTGCTGTAAATGCATTTTCAGCTCGCGCTGTACACATTTGCTATGAGAGGCATTATCTCATAAGGGAAATATTGGACAATCAAATTAATGACTGCCCAGGCTTCAGGATGTCTTTTTACACTATATAAAGGTGGAAATTTACATTGGAAACGTTTGGTTTAGCTGTTATAAAAGTTTGGTTTTTTAGTGCTGTAAATGCATTTTCAGCTCGCGCTGTACACATTTGCTATGTGAGGCATTATCTCATAAGGGAAATACTGGACAATCAAATTAATGACTGCCCAGGCTTCAGGATGTCTTTTTACACTATATAAAGGTGGAAATTTACATTGGAAACGTTTGGTTTAGCTGTTATAAAAGTTTGGTTTTTTAGTGCTGAAAATGCATTTTCAGCTCGCACTGTACACATTTGCTATGAGAGGCATTATCTCATAAGGGAAATATTGGACAATCAAATTAATGACTGCCCAGGCTTCAGGATGTCTTTTTACACTATATAAAGGTGGAAATTTACATTGGAAACGTTTGGTTTAGCTGTTATAAAAGTTTGGTTTTTTCGTGCTGTAAATGCATTTTCAGCTCGCGCTGTACACATTTGCAATGAGAGGCATTATCTCATAAGGGAAATATTGGACAATCAAATTAATGACTGCCCAGGCTTCAGGATGTCTTTTTACACTATATAAAGGTGGAAATTTACATTGGAAACGTTTAGTTTAGCTGTTAATGAAGTTTCGTTTTTTTTAGTGCTGAAAATTCATTGTCTGCTGGCCCTGTACACTTTTTCTAAGTGTTGCAATATCTCATGAAGGAAATACTGGACAATCAAATTAATGACTTTCCAGGCTTCAGGATGCCTTTCTACACTATATAAAGGTGGAAATTTACATTTGAAACGTTTGGTTTAGCTGTTATAAAAGTTTGGTTTTTTAGTGCTGTAAATGCATTTTCAGCTCGCGCTGTACACATTTGCTATGAGAGGCATTATCTCATAAGGGAAATACTGGACAATCAAATTAATGACTTCCCAGGCTTCAGGATGCCTTTTTACACTCTATAAAGGTGGAAATTTACATTGGAAACGTTTGGTTTAGCTGTTATAAAAGTTTGGTTTTTTAGTGCTGTAAATGCATTTTCAGCTCGCGCTGTACACATTTGCTATGAGAGGCATTATCTCATAAGGGAAATATTGGACAATCAAATTAATGGCTGCCCAGGCTTCAGGATGTCTTTTTACACTATATAAAGGTGGAAATTTACATTGGAAACTTTTAGTTTAGCTGTTAATGAAGTTTCGTTTTTTTAGTGCTGAAAATTCATTGTCTGCTGGCGCTGTACACTTTTTCTAAGTGTTGCAATATCTCATGAAGGAAATACTGGACAATCAAATTAATGACTTTCCAGGCTTCAGGATGCCTTTCTACACTATATAAAGGTGGAAATGTACATTGGAAACGTTTGGTTTAGCTGTTATAAAAGTTTGTTTTTTTAGTGCTGTAAATGCATTTTCAGCTCGCGCTGTACACATTTGCTATGAGAGGCATTATCTCAGAAGGGAAATATTGGACAATCAAATTAATGACTGCCCAGTCTTCAGGATGTCTTTTTACACTATATAAAGGTGGAAATTTACATTGGAAACGTTTGGTTTAGCTGTTATAAAAGTTTGGTTTTTTTAGTGCTGAAAATGCATTTTCAGCTCGCACTGTACACATTTGCTATGTGAGGCATTATCTCATAAGGGAAATACTGGACAATCAAATTAATGACTGCCCAGGCTTCAGGATGTCTTTTTACACTATATAAAAGTGGAAATTTACATTGGAAACGTTTGGTTTAGCTGTTATAAAAGTTTGGTTTTTTAGTGCTGAAAATGCATTTTCAGCTCGCACTGTACACATTTGCTATGTGAGGCATTATCTCATAAGGGAAATACTGGACAATCAAATTAATGACTTCCCAGGCTTCAGGATGCCCTTTTACACTCTATAAATGTGGAAATTTACATTGGAAACGTTTGGTTTAGCTGTTAATGAAGTTTCGTTTTTTTAGTGCTGAAAATTCATTGTCTGCTGGCGCTGTACACTTTTTCTAAGTGTTGCAATATCTCATGAAGGAAATACTGGACAATCAAATTAATGACTTTCCAGGCTTCAGGATGCCTTTCTACACTATATAAAGGTGGAAATTTACATTGGAAACGTTTGGTTTAGCTGTTATAAAAGTTTGGTTTTTTAGTGCTGTAAATGCATTTTCAGCTCGCGCTGTACACATTTGCTATGAGAGGCATTATCTCATAAGGGAAATATTGGACAATCAAATTAATGACTGCCCAGGCTTCAGGATGTCTTTTTACACTATATAAGGGTGGAAATTTACATTGGAAACGTTTAGTTTAGCTGTTAATGAAGTGTCGTTTTTTTAGTGCTAAAAATTCATTGTCTGCTGGCGCTGTACACTTTTTCTAAGTGTTGCAATATCTCATGAAGGAAATACTGGACAATCAAATTAATGACTTTCCAGGCTTCAGGATGCCTTTCTACACTATATAAAGGTGGAAATGTACATTGGAAACGTTTGGTTTAGCTGTTATAAAAGTTTGGTTTTTTAGTGCTGTAAATGCATTTTCAGCTCGCGCTGTACACATTTGCTATGAGAGGCATTATCTCAAAAGGGAAATATTGGACAATCAAATTAATGACTGCCCAGGCTTCAGGATGTCTTTTTACACTATATAAAGGTGGAAATTTACATTGGAAACGTTTGGTTTAGCTGTTATAAAAGTTGGGTTTTTTAATGCTGAAAATGCATTTTCAGCTCGCACTGTACACATTTGCTATGTGAGGCATTATCTCATAAGGGAAATACTGGACAATCAAATTAATGACTTCCCAGGCTTCAGGATGCCTTTTTACACTCTATAAATGTGGAAATTTACATTGGAAACGTTTGGTTTAGCTGTTAATGAAGTTTCGTTTTTTTAGTGCTGAAAATTCATTGTCTGCTGGCGCTGTACACTCTTTCTAAGTGTTGCAATATCTCATGAAGGAAATACTGGACAATCAAATTAATGACTTTCCAGGCTTCAGGATGCCTTTCTACACTATATAAAGGTGGAAATTTACATTGGAAACGTTTGGTTTAGCTGTTATAAAAGTTTGGTTTTTTAGTGCTGTAAATGCATTTTCAGCTCGCGCTGTACACATTTGCTATGAGAGGCATTATCTCATAAGGGAAATATTGGACAATCAAATTAATGACTGCCCAGGCTTCAGGATGTCTTTTTACACTATATAAAGGTGGAAATTTACATTGGAAACGTTTAGTTTAGCTGTTAATGAAGTTTCGTTTTTTTTAGTGCTGAAAATTCATTGTCTGCTGGCGCTGTACTCTTTTTCTAAGTGTTGCAATATCTCATGAAGGAAATACTGGACAATCAAATTAATGACTTTCCAGGCTTCAGGATGCCTTTCTACACTATATAAAGGTGGAAATTTACATTGGAAACGTTTGGTTTAGCTGTTATAAAAGTTTGTTTTTTTAGTGCTGTAAATGCATTTTCAGCTCGCGCTGTACACATTTGCTATGAGAGGCATTATCTCATAAGGGAAATATTGGACAATCAAATTAATGACTGCCCAGGCTTCAGGATGTCTTTTTACACTATATAAAGGTGGAAATTTACATTGGAAACGTTTGGTTTAGCTGTTATAAAAGTTTGGTTTTTTAGTGCTGTAAATGCATTTTCAGCTCGCGCTGTACACATTTGCTATGAGAGGCATTATCTCATAAGGGAAATATTGGACAATCAAATTAATGACTGCCCAGGCTTCAGGATGTCTTTTTACACTATATAAAGGTGGAAATTTACATTGGAAACGTTTGGTTTAGCTGTTATAAAAGTTTGGTTTTTTTAGTGCTGAAAATGCATTTTCAGCTCGCACTGTACACATTTGCTATGTGAGGCATTATCTCTTAAGGGAAATACTGGACAATCAAATTAATGACTGCCCAGGCTTCAGGATGTCTTTTTACACTATCTAAAGGTGGAAATTTACATTGGAAACGTTTGGTTTAGCTGTTATAAAAGTTTGGTTTTTTAGTGCTGAAAATGCATTTTCAGCTCGCATTGTACACATTTGCTATGTGAGGCATTATCTCATAAGGGAAATACTGGACAATCAAATTAATGACTTCCCAGGCTTCAGGATGCCTTTTTACACTCTATAAATGTGGAAATTTACATTGGAAACGTTTGGTTTAGCTGTTAATGAAGTTTCGTTTTTTTAGTGCTGAAAATTCATTGTCTGCTGGCGCTGTACACTTTTTCTAAGTGTTGCAATATCTCATGAAGGAAATACTGGACAATCAAATTAATGACTTTCCAGGCTTCAGGATGCCTTTCTACACTATATAAAGGTGGAAATTTACATTTGAAACGTTTGGTTTAGCTGTTATAAAAGTTTGGTTTTTTCGTGCTGTAAATGCATTTTCAGCTCGCGCTGTACACATTTGCTATGAGAGGCATTATCTCATAAGGGAAATATTGGACAATCAAATTAATGACTGCCCAGGCTTCAGGATGTCTTTTTACACTATATAAAGGTGGAAATATACATTGGAAACGTTTAGTTTAGCTGTTAATGAAGTTTCGTTTTTTTAGTGCTGAAAATTCATTGTCTGCTGGCGCTGTACACTTTTTCTAAGTGTTGCAATATCTCATGAAGGAAATACTGGACAATCAAATTAATGACTTTCCAGGCTTCAGGATGCCTTTCTACACTATATAAAGGTGGAAATGTACATTGGAAACGTTTGGTTTAGCTGTTATAAAAGTTTGGTTTTTAGTGCTGTAAATGCATTTTCAGCTCGCGCTGTACACATTTGCTATGAGAGGCATTATCTCAAAAGGGAAATATTGGACAATCAAATTAATGACTGCCCAGGCTTCAGGATGTCTTTTTACACTATATAAAGGTGGAAATTTACATTGGAAACGTTTGGTTTAGCTGTTATAAAAGTTGGGTTTTTTAATGCTGAAAATGCATTTTCAGCTCGCACTGTACACATTTGCTATGTGAGGCATTATCTCATAAGGGAAATACTGGACAATCAAATTAATGACTTCCCAGGCTTCAGGATGCCTTTTTACACTCTATAAATGTGGAAATTTACATTGGAAACGTTTGGTTTAGCTGTTAATGAAGTTTCGTTTTTTTAGTGCTGAAAATTCATTGTCTGCTGGCGCTGTACACTCTTTCTAAGTGTTGCAATATCTCATGAAGGAAATACTGGACAATCAAATTAATGACTTTCCAGGCTTCAGGATGCCTTTCTACACTATATAAAGGTGGAAATTTACATTGGAAACGTTTGGTTTAGCTTTTATAAAAGTTTGGTTTTTTAGTGCTGAAAATGCATTTTCAGCTCGCACTGTACACATTTGCTATGTGAGGCATTATCTCATAAGGGAAATATTGGACAATCAAATTAATGACTGCCCAGGCTTCAGGATGTCTTTTTACACTATATAAAGGTGGAAATTTACATTGGAAACGTTTGGTTTAGCTGTTATAAAAGTTTGGTTTTTTTAGTGCTGTGAAAATGCATTTTCAGCTCGCACTGTACACATTTGCTATGTGAGGCATTATCTCATAAGGGAAATACTGGACAATCAAATTAATGACTGCCCAGGCTTCAGGATGTCTTTTTACACTATATAAAGGTGGAAATTTACATTGGAAACGTTTGGTTTAGCTGTTATAAAAGTTTGGTTTTTTAGTGCTGAAAATGCATTTTCAGCTCGCACTGTACACATTTGCTATGTGAGGCATTATCTCATAAGGGAAATACTGGACAATCAAATTAATGACTTCCCAGGCTTCAGGATGCCTTTTTACACTCTATAAATGTGGAAATTTACATTGGAAACGTTTGGTTTAGCTGTTAATGAAGTTTCGTTTTTTTAGTGCTGAAAATTCATTGTCTGCTGGCGCTGTACACTTTTTCTAAGTGTTGCAATATCTCATGAAGGAAATACTGGACAATCAAATTAATGACTTTCCAGGCTTCAGGATGCCTTTCTACACTATATAAAGGTGGAAATTTACATTGGAAACGTTTGGTTTAGCTGTTATAAAAGTTTGGTTTTTTAGTGCTGTAAATGCATTTTCAGCTCGCGCTGTACACATTTGCTATGAGAGGCATTATCTCATAAGGGAAATATTGGACAAACAAATTAATGACTGCCCAGGCTTCAGGATGTCTTTTTACACTATATAAAGGTGGAAATTTACATTGGAAACGTTTGGTTTAGCTGTTATAAAAGTTTGGTTTTTTTAGTGCTGAAAATGCATTTTCAGCTCGCACTGTACACATTTGCTATGTGAGGCATTATCTCATAAGGGAAATACTGGACAATCAAATTAATGACTGCCCAGGCTTCAGGATGTCTTTTTACACTATCTAAAGGTGGAAATTTACATTGGAAACGTTTGGTTTAGCTGTTATAAAAGTTTGGTTTTTTAGTGCTGAAAATGCATTTTCAGCTCGCACTGTACACATTTGCTATGTGAGGCATTATCTCATAAGGGAAATACTGGACAATCAAATTAATGACTTCCCAGGCTTCAGGATGCCTTTTTACACTCTATAAATGTGGAAATTTACATTGGAAACGTTTGGTTTAGCTGTTAATGAAGTTTCGTTTTTTTAGTGCTGAAAATTCATTGTCTGCTGGCGCTGTACACTTTTTCTAAGTGTTGCAATATCTCATGAAGGAAATACTGGACAATCAAATTAATGACTTTCCAGGCTTTAGGATGCCTTTCTACACTATATAAAGGTGGAAATGTACATTGGAAACGTTTGGTTTAGCTGTTGTAAAAGTTTGGTTTTTTAGTGCTGTAAATGCATTTTCAGCTCGCGCTGTACACATTTGCTATGAGAGGCATTATCTCATAAGGGAAATATTGGACAATCAAATTAATGACTGCCCAGGCTTCAGGATGTCTTTTTACACTATATAAAGGTGGAAATATACATTGGAAACGTTTAGTTTAGCTGTTAATGAAGTTTCGTTTTTTTAGTGCTGAAAATTCATTGTCTGCTGGCGCTGTACACTTTTTCTAAGTGTTGCAATATCTCATGAAGGAAATACTGGACAATCAAATTAATGACTTTCCAGGCTTTAGGATGCCTTTCTACACTATATAAAGGTGGAAATGTACATTGGAAACGTTTGGTTTAGCTGTTATAAAAGTTTGGTTTTTTAGTGCTGTAAATGCATTTTCAGCTCGCGCTGTACACATTTGCTATGAGAGGCATTATCTCAAAAGGGAAATATTGGACAATCAAATTAATGACTGCCCAGGCTTCAGGATGTCTTTTTACACTATATAAAGGTGGAAATTTACATTGGAAACGTTTGGTTTAGCTGTTATAAAAGTTGGGTTTTTTAATGCTGAAAATGCATTTTCAGCTCGCACTGTACACATTTGCTATGTGAGGCATTATCTCATAAGGGAAATACTGGACAATCAAATTAATGACTTCCCAGGCTTCAGGATGCCTTTTTACACTCTATAAATGTGGAAATTTACATTGGAAACGTTTGGTTTAGCTGTTAATGAAGTTTCGTTTTTTTAGTGCTGAAAATTCATTGTCTGCTGGCGCTGTACACTCTAAGTGTTGCAATATCTCATGAAGGAAATACTGGACAATCAAATTAATGACTTTCCAGGCTTCAGGATGCCTTTCTACACTATATAAAGGTGGAAATTTACATTTGAAACGTTTGGTTTAGCTGTTATAAAAGTTTGGTTTTTTAGTGCTGTAAATGCATTTTCAGCTCGCGCTGTACACATTTGCTATGAGAGGCATTATCTCATAAGGGAAATATTGGACAATCAAATTAATGACTGCCCAGGCTTCAGGATGTCTTTTTACACTATATAAAGGTGGAAATTTACATTGGAAACGTTTAGTTTAGCTGTTAATGAAGTTTCGTTTTTTTTAGTGCTGAAAATTCATTGTCTGCTGGCGCTGTACACTTTTTCTAAGTGTTGCAATATCTCATGAAGGAAATACTGGACAATCAAATTAATGACTTTCCAGGCTTCAGGATGCCTTTCTACACTATATAAAGGTGGAAATTTACATTGGAAACGTTTGGTTTAGCTGTTATAAAAGTTTGTTTTTTTAGTGCTGTAAATGCATTTTCAGCTCGCGCTGTACACATTTGCTATGAGAGGCATTATCTCAAAAGGGAAATATTGGACAATCAAATTAATGACTGCCCAGGCTTCAGGATGTCCTTTTACACTATATAAAGGTGGAAATTTACATTGGAAACGTTTGGTTTAGCTGTTATAAAAGTTTGGTTTTTTAGTGCTGAAAATGCATTTTCAGCTCGCACTGTACACATTTGCTATGTGAGGCATTATCTCATAAGGGAAATACTGGACAATCAAATTAATGACTTCCCAGGCTTCAGGATGCCTTTTTACACTCTATAAATGTGGAAATTTACATTGGAAACGTTTAGTTTAGCTGTTAATGAAGTTTCGTTTTTTTAGTGCTGAAAATTCATTGTCTGCTGGCGCTGTACACTTTTTCTAAGTGTTGCAATATCTCATGAAGGAAATACTGGACAATCAAATTAATGACTTTCCAGGCTTCAGGATGCCTTTCTACACTATATAAAGGTGGAAATTTACATTGGAAACGTTTGGTTTAGCTGTTATAAAAGTTTGGTTTTTTAGTGCTGTAAATGCATTTTCAGCTCGCGCTGTACACATTTGCTATGAGAGGCATTATCTCATAAGGGAAATATTGGACAATCAAATTAATGACTGCCCAGGCTTCAGGATGTCTTTTTACACTATATAAAGGTGGAAATTTACATTGGAAACGTTTGGTTTAGCTGTTATAAAAGTTTGGTTTTTTAGTGCTGTAAATGCATTTTCAGCTCGCGCTGTACACATTTGCTATGTGAGGCATTATCTCATAAGGGAAATACTGGACAATCAAATTAATGACTGCCCAGGCTTCAGGATGTCTTTTTACACTATATAAAGGTGGAAATTTACATTGGAAACGTTTGGTTTAGCTGTTATAAAAGTTTGGTTTTTTAGTGCTGAAAATGCATTTTCAGCTCGCACTGTACACATTTGCTATGTGAGGCATTATCTCATAAGGGAAATACTGGACAATCAAATTAATTACTTCCCAGGCTTCAGGATGCCTTTTTACACTCTATAAATGTGGAAATTTACATTGGAAACGTTTGGTTTAGCTGTTAATGAAGTTTCGTTTTTTTAGTGCTGAAAATTCATTGTCTGCTGGCGCTGTACACTTTTTCTAAGTGTTGCAATATCTCATGAAGGAAATACTGGACAATCAAATTAATGACTTTCCAGGCTTCAGGATGCCTTTCTACACTATATAAAGGTGGAAATTTACATTGGAAACGTTTGGTTTAGCTGTTATAAAAGTTTGGTTTTTTAGTGCTGTAAATGCATTTTCAGCTCGCGCTGTACACATTTGCTATGAGAGGCATTATCTCATAAGGGAAATATTGGACAATCAAATTAATGACTGCCCAGGCTTCAGGATGTCTTTTTACACTATATAAAGGTGGAAATTTACATTGGAAACGTTTAGTTTAGCTGTTAATGAAGTTTCGTTTTTTTTAGTGCTGAAAATTCATTGTCTGCTGGCGCTGTACACTTTTTCTAAGTGTTGCAATATCTCATGAAGGAAATACTGGACAATCAAATTAATGACTTTCCAGGCTTCAGGATGCCTTTCTACACTATATAAAGGTGGAAATTTACATTGGAAACGTTTGGTTTAGCTGTTATAAAAGTTTGGTTTTTTAGTGCTGTAAATGCATTTTCAGCTCGCGCTGTACACATTTGCTATGAGAGGCATTATCTCATAAGGGAAATATTGGACAATCAAATTAATGACTGCCCAGGCTTCAGGATGTCTTTTTACACTATATAAAGGTGGAAATTTACATTGGAAACGTTTAGTTTAGCTGTTAATGAAGTTTCGTTTTTTTTAGTGCTGAAAATTCATTGTCTGCTGGCGCTGTACACTTTTTCTAAGTGTTGCAATATCTCATGAAGGAAATACTGGACAATCAAATTAATGACTTTCCAGGCTTCAGGATGCCTTTCTACACTATATAAAGGTGGAAATTTACATTGGAAACGTTTGGTTTAGCTGTTATAAAAGTTTGGTTTTTTAGTGCTGTAAATGCATTTTCAGCTCGCGCTGTACACATTTGCTATGAGAGGCATTATCTCATAAGGGAAATATTGGACAATCAAATTAATGACTGCCCAGGCTTCAGGATGTCTTTTTACACTATATAAAGGTGGAAATTTACAATGGAAACGTTTGGTTTAGCTGTTATAAAAGTTTGGTTTTTTAGTGCTGTAAATGCATTTTCAGCTCGCGCTGTACACATTTGCTATGAGAGGCATTATCTCATAAGGGAAATATTGGACAATCAAATTAATGGCTGCCCAGGCTTCAGGATGTCTTTTTACTCTATATAAAGTTGGAAATTTACATTGGAAACGTTTAGTTTAGCTGTTAATGAAGTTTCGTTTTTTTAGTGCTGAAAATTCATTGTCTGCTGGCGCTGTACACTTTTTCTAAGTGTTGCAATATCTCATGAAGGAAATACTGGACAATCAAATCAATGACTTTCCAGGCTTCAGGATGCCTTTCTACACTATATAAAGGTGAAAATTTACATTGGAAACGTTTGGTTTAGCTGTTATAAAAGTTTGGTTTTTTAGTGCTGTAAATGCATTTTCAGCTCGCACTGTACACATTTGCTATGTGAGGCATTATCTCATAAGGGAAATACTGGACAATCAAATTAATGACTTCCCAGGCTTCAGGATGCCTTTTTACACTCTATAAATGTGGAAATTTACATTGGAAACGTTTGGTTTAGCTGTTAATGAAGTTTCGTTTTTTTACTGCTGAAAATTCATTGTCTGCTGGCGCTGTACACTTTTTCTAAGTGTTGCAATATCTCATGAAGGAAATACTGGACAATCAAATTAATGACTTTCCAGGCTTCAGGATGCCTTTCTACACTATATAAAGGTGGAAATGTACATTGGAAACGTTTGGTTTAGCTGTTATAAAAGTTTGTTTTTTTAGTGCTGTAAATGCATTTTCAGCTCGCGCTGTACACATTTGCTATGAGAGGCATTGTCTCATAAGGGAAATATTGGACAATCAAATTAATGACTGCCCAGGCTTCAGGATGTCTTTTTACACTATATAAAGGTGGAAATTTACATTGGAAACGTTTGGTTTAGCTGTTATAAAAGTTTGGTTTTTTTAGTGCTGAAAATGCATTTTCAGCTCGCACTGTACACATTTGCTATGTGAGGCATTATCTCATAAGGGAAATACTGGACAATCAAATTAATGCCTGCCCAGGCTTCAGGATGTCTTTTTACACTATATAAAGGTGGAAATTTACATTGGAAACGTTTGGTTTAGCTGTTATAAATGTTTGGTTTTTTAGTGCTGAAAATGCATTTTCAGCTCGCACTGTACACATTTGCTATGTGAGGCATTATCTCATAAGGGAAATACTGGACAATCAAATTAATGACTTCCCAGGCTTCAGGATGCCTTTCTACACTATATAAAGGTGGAAATGTACATTGGAAACGTTTGGTTTAGCTGTTATAAAAGTTTGGTTTTTTTAGTGCTGTAAATGCATTTTCAGCTCGCGCTGTACACGTTTGCTATGAGAGGCATTATCTCATAAGGGAAATATTGGACAATCAAATTAATGACTGCCCAGGCTTCAGGATGTCTTTTTACACTATATAAAGGTGGAAATTTACATTGGAAACGTTTAGTTTAGCTGTTAATGAAGTTTCGTTTTTTTAGTGCTGAAAATTCATTGTCTGCTGGCGCTGTACACTTTTTCTAAGTGTTGCAATATCTCATGAAGGAAATACTGGACAATCAAATTAATGACTTTCCAGGCTTCAGGATGCCTTTCTACACTATATAAAGGTGGAAATTTACATTGGAAACGTTTGGTTTAGCTGTTATAAAAGTTTGGTTTTTTAGTGCTGTAAATGCATTTTCAGCTCGCGCTGTACACATTTGCTATGAGAGGCATTATCTCATAAGGGAAATATTGGACAATCAAATTAATGACTGCCCAGGCTTCAGGATGTCTTTTTACACTATATAAAGGTGGAAATTTACATTGGAAACGTTTGGTTTAGCTGTTATAAAAGTTTGGTTTTTTAGTGCTGTAAATGCATTTTCAGCTCGCGCTGTACACATTTGCTATGAGAGGCATTATCTCATAAGGGAAATATTGGACAATCAAATTAATGGCTGCCCAGGCTTCAGGATGTCTTTTTACTCTATATAAAGTTGGAAATTTACATTGGAAACGTTTAGTTTAGCTGTTAATGAAGTTTCGTTTTTTTAGTGCTGAAAATTCATTGTCTGCTGGCGCTGTACACTTTTTCTAAGTGTTGCAATATCTCATGAAGGAAATACTGGACAATCAAATCAATGACTTTCCAGGCTTCAGGATGCCTTTCTACACTATATAAAGGTGAAAATTTACATTGGAAACGTTTGGTTTAGCTGTTATAAAAGTTTGGTTTTTTAGTGCTGTAAATGCATTTTCAGCTCGCACTGTACATATTTGCTATGTGAGGCATTATCTCATAAGGGAAATACTGGACAATCAAATTAATGACTTCCCAGGCTTCAGGATGCCTTTTTACACTCTATAAATGTGGAAATTTACATTGGAAACGTTTGGTTTAGCTGTTAATGAAGTTTCGTTTTTTTACTGCTGAAAATTCATTGTCTGCTGGCGCTGTACACTTTTTCTAAGTGTTGCAATATCTCATGAAGGAAATACTGGACAATCAAATTAATGACTTTCCAGGCTTCAGGATGCCTTTCTACACTATATAAAGGTGGAAATGTACATTGGAAACGTTTGGTTTAGCTGTTATAAAAGTTTGTTTTTTTAGTGCTGTAAATGCATTTTCAGCTCGCGCTGTACACATTTGCTATGAGAGGCATTGTCTCATAAGGGAAATATTGGACAATCAAATTAATGACTGCCCAGGCTTCAGGATGTCTTTTTACACTATATAAAGGTGGAAATTTACATTGGAAACGTTTGGTTTAGCTGTTATAAAAGTTTGGTTTTTTTAGTGCTGAAAATGCATTTTCAGCTCGCACTGTACACATTTGCTATGTGAGGCATTATCTCATAAGGGAAATACTGGACAATCAAATTAATGCCTGCCCAGGCTTCAGGATGTCTTTTTACACTATATAAAGGTGGAAATTTACATTGGAAACGTTTGGTTTAGCTGTTATAAAAGTTTGGTTTTTTAGTGCTGAAAATGCATTTTCAGCTCGCACTGTACACATTTGCTATGTGAGGCATTATCTCATAAGGGAAATACTGGACAATCAAATTAATGACTTCCCAGGCTTCAGGATGCCTTTCTACACTATATAAAGGTGGAAATGTACATTGGAAACGTTTGGTTTAGCTGTTATAAAAGTTTGGTTTTTTTAGTGCTGTAAATGCATTTTCAGCTCGCGCTGTACACGTTTGCTATGAGAGGCATTATCTCATAAGGGAAATATTGGACAATCAAATTAATGACTGCCCAGGCTTCAGGATGTCTTTTTACACTATATAAAGGTGGAAATTTACATTGGAAACGTTTAGTTTAGCTGTTAATGAAGTTTCGTTTTTTTAGTGCTGAAAATTCATTGTCTGCTGGCGCTGTACACTTTTTCTAAGTGTTGCAATATCTCATGAAGGAAATACTGGACAATCAAATTAATGACTTTCCAGGCTTCAGGATGCCTTTCTACACTATATAAAGGTGGAAATTTACATTAGAAACGTTTGGTTTAGGTGTTATAAAAGTTTGTTTTTTTAGTGCTGAAAATGCATTTTCAGCTCGCACTGTACACATTTGCTATGAGAGGCATTATCTCATAAGGGAAATATTGGACAATCAAATTAATGACTGCCCAGGCTTCAGGATGTCTTTTTACACTATATAAAGGTGGAAATTTACATTGGAAACGTTTGGTTTAGGTGTTATAAAAGTTTGTTTTTTTAGTGCTGAAAATGCATTTTCAGCTCGCACTGTACACATTTGCTATGTGAGGCATTATCTCATAAGGGAAATACTGGACAATCAAATTAATTACTTCCCAGGCTTCAGGATGCCTTTTTACACTCTATAAATGTGGAAATTTACATTGGAAACGTTTGGTTTAGCTGTTAATGAAGTTTCGTTTTTTTAGTGCTGAAAATTCATTGTCTGCTGGCGCTGTACACTTTTTCTAAGTGTTGCAATATCTCATGAAGGAAATACTGGACAATCAAATTAATGACTTTCCAGGCTTCAGGATGCCTTTCTACACTATATAAAGGTGGAAATTTACATTTGAAACGTTTGGTTTAGCTGTTATAAAAGTTTGGTTTTTTAGTGCTGTAAATGCATTTTCAGCTCGCGCTGTACACATTTGCTATGAGAGGCATTATCTCATAAGGGAAATATTGGACAATCAAATTAATGACTGCCCAGGCTTCAGGATGTCTTTTTACACTATATAAAGGTGGAAATATACATTGGAAACGTTTAGTTTAGCTGTTAATGAAGTTTCGTTTTTTTAGTGCTGAAAATTCATTGTCTGCTGGCGCTGTACACTTTTTCTAAGTGTTGCAATATCTCATGAAGGAAATACTGGACAATCAAATTAATGACTTTCCAGGCTTCAGAATGCCTTTCTACACTATATAAAGGTGGAAATTTACATTAGAAACGTTTGGTTTAGCTGTTATAAAAGTTTGGTTTTTTAGTGCTGTAAATGCATTTTCAGCTCGCGCTGTACACATTTGCTATGAGAGGCATTATCTCATAAGGGAAATATTGGACAATCAAATTAATGACTGCCCAGGCTTCAGGATGTCTTTTTACACTATATAAAGGTGGAAATTTACATTGGAAACGTTTGGTTTAGCTGTTATAAAAGTTTGGTTTTTTAGTGCTGTAAATGCATTTTCAGTTCGCGCTGTACACATTTGCTATGTGAGGCATTATCTCATAAGGGAAATACTGGACAATCAAATTAATGACTGCCCAGGCTTCAGGATGTCTTTTTACACTATATAAAGGTGGAAATTTACATTGGAAACGTTTGGTTTAGCTGTTATAAAAGTTTGGTTTTTTAGTGCTGAAAATGCATTTTCAGCTCGCACTGTACACATTTGCTATGTGAGGCATTATCTCATAAGGGAAATACTGGACAATCAAATTAATGACTTCCCAGGCTTCAGGATGCCTTTTTACACTCTATAAATGTGGAAATTTACATTGGAAACGTTTGGTTTAGCTGTTAATGAAGTTTCGTTTTTTTAGTGCTGAAAATTCATTGTCTGCTGGCGCTGTACACTTTTTCTAAGTGTTGAAATATCTCATGAAGGAAATACTGGACAATCAAATTAATGACTTTCCAGGCTTCAGGATGCCTTTCTACACTATATAAAGGTGGAAATTTACATTGGAAACGTTTGGTTTAGCTGTTATAAAAGTTTGGTTTTTTAGTGCTGTAAATGCATTTTCAGCTCGCGCTGTACACATTTGCTATGAGAGGCATTATCTCATAAGGGAAATATTGGACAATCAAATTAATGACTGCCCAGGCTTCAGGATGTCTTTTTACACTATATAAAGGTGGAAATATACATTGGAAACGTTTAGTTTAGCTGTTAATGAAGTTTCGTTTTTTTAGTGCTGAAAATTCATTGTCTGCTGGCGCTGTACACTTTTTCTAAGTGTTGCAATATCTCATGAAGGAAATACTGGACAATCAAATTAATGACTTTCCAGGCTTCAGGATGCCTTTCTACACTATATAAAGGTGGAAATGTACATTGGAAACGTTTGGTTTAGCTGTTATAAAAGTTTGGTTTTTTAGTGCTGTAAATGCATTTTCAGCTCGCGCTGTACACATTTGCTATGAGAGGCATTATCTCAAAAGGGAAATATTGGACAATCAAATTAATGACTGCCCAGGCTTCAGGATGTCTTTTTACACTATATAAAGGTGGAAATTTACATTGGAAACGTTTGGTTTAGCTGTTATAAAAGTTGGGTTTTTTAATGCTGAAAATGCATTTTCAGCTCGCACTGTACACATTTGCTCTGTGAGGCATTATCTCATAAGGGAAATACTGGACAATCAAGTTAATGACTTCCCAGGCTTCAGGATGCCTTTTTACACTCTATAAATGTGGAAATTTACATTGGAAACGTTTGGTTTAGCTGTTAATGAAGTTTCGTTTTTTTAGTGCTGAAAATTCATTGTCTGCTGGCGCTGTACACTCTTTCTAAGTGTTGCAATATCTCATGAAGGAAATACTGGACAATCAAATTAATGACTTTCCAGGCTTCAGGATGCCTTTCTACACTATATAAAGGTGGAAATTTACATTGGAAACGTTTGGTTTAGCTGTTATAAAAGTTTGGTTTTTTAGTGCTGTAAATGCATTTTCAGCTCGCGCTGTACACATTTGCTATGAGAGGCATTATCTCATAAGGGAAATATTGGACAATCAAATTAATGACTGCCCAGGCTTCAGGATGTCTTTTTACACTATATAAAGGTGGAAATTTACATTGGAAACGTTTGGTTTAGCTGTTATAAAAGTTTGGTTTTTTAGTGCTGTAAATGCATTTTCAGCTCGCGCTGTACACATTTGCTATGAGAGGCATTATCTCATAAGGGAAATATTGGACAATCAAATTATTGGCTGCCCAGGCTTCAGGATGTCTTTTTACTCTATATAAAGTTGGAAATTTACATTGGAAACGTTTAGTTTAGCTGTTAATGAAGTTTCGTTTTTTTAGTGCTGAAAATTCATTGTCTGCTGGCGCTGTACACTTTTTCTAAGTGTTGCAATATCTCATGAAGGAAATACTGGACAATCAAATTAATGACTTTCCAGGCTTCAGGATGCCTTTCTACACTATATAAAGGTGGAAATGTACATTGGAAACGTTTGGTTTAGCTGTTATAAAAGTTTGTTTTTTAAGTGCTGTAAATGCATTTTCAGCTCGCGCTGTACACATTTGCTATGAGAGGCATTGTCTCATAAGGGAAATATTGGACAATCAAATTAATGACTGCCCAGGCTTCAGGATGTCTTTTTACACTATATAAAGGTGGAAATTTACATTGGAAACGTTTGGTTTAGCTGTTATAAAAGTTTGGTTTTTTTAGTGCTGAAAATGCATTTTCAGCTCGCACTGTACACATTTGCTATGTGAGGCATTATCTCATAAGGGAAATACTGGACAATCAAATTAATGACTGCCCAGGCTTCAGGATGTCTTTTTACACTATATAAAGGTGGAAATTTACATTGGAAACGTTTGGTTTAGCTGTTATAAAAGTTTGGTTTTTTAGTGCTGAAAATGCATTTTCAGCTCGCACTGTACACATTTGCTATGTGAGGCATTATCTCATAAGGGAAATACTGGACAATCAAATTAATGACTTCCCAGGCTTCAGGATGCCTTTTTACACTCTATAAATGTGGAAATTTACATTGGAAACGTTTGGTTTAGCTGTTAATGAAGTTTCGTTTTTTTAGTGCTGAAAATTCATTGTCTGCTGGCGCTGTACACTTTTTCTAAGTGTTGCAATATCTCATGAAGGAAATACTGGACAATCAAATTAATGACTTTCCAGGCTTCAGGATGCCTTTCTACACTATATAAAGGTGGAAATTTACATTGGAAACGTTTGGTTTAGCTGTTATAAAAGTTTGGTTTTTTAGTGCTGTAAATGCATTTTCAGCTCGCGCTGTACACATTTGCTATGAGAGGCATTATCTCATAAGGGAAATATTGGACAATCAAATTAATGACTGCCCAGGCTTCAGGATGTCTTTTTACACTATATAAAGGTGGAAATTTACATTGGAAACGTTTGGTTTAGCTGTTATAAAAGTTTGGTTTTTTTAGTGCTGAAAATGCATTTTCAGCTCGCACTGTACACATTTGCTATGTGAGGCATTATCTCATAAGGGAAATACTGGACAATCAAATTAATGACTGCCCAGGCTTCAGGATGTCTTTTTACACTATCTAAAGGTGGAAATTTACATTGGAAACGTTTGGTTTAGCTGTTATAAAAGTTTGGTTTTTTAGTGCTGAAAATGCATTTTCAGCTCGCACTGTACACATTTGCTATGTGAGGCATTATCTCATAAGGGAAATACTGGACAATCAAATTAATGACTTCGCAGGCTTCAGGATGCCTTTTTACACTCTATAAATGTGGAAATTTACATTGGAAACGTTTGGTTTAGCTGTTAATGAAGTTTCGTTTTTTTAGTGCTGAAAATTCATTGTCTGCTGGCGCTGTACACTTTTTCTAAGTGTTGCAATATCTCATGAAGGAAATACTGGACAATCAAATTAATGACTTTCCAGGCTTCAGGATGCCTTTCTACACTATATAAAGGTGGAAATTTACATTTGAAACGTTTGGTTTAGCTGTTATAAAAGTTAGGTTTTTTAGTGCTGTAAATGCATTTTCAGCTCGCGCTGTACACATTTGCTATGAGAGGCATTATCTCATAAGGGAAATATTGGACAATCAAATTAATGACTGCCCAGGCTTCAGGATGTCTTTTTACACTATATAAAGGTGGAAATATACATTGGAAACGTTTAGTTTAGCTGTTAATGAAGTTTCGTTTTTTTAGTGCTGAAAATTCATTGTCTGCTGGCGCTGTACACTTTTTCTAAGTGTTGCAATATCTCATGAAGGAAATACTGGACAATCAAATTAATGACTTTCCAGGCTTCAGGATGCCTTTCTACACTATATAAAGGTGGAAATTTACATTGGAAACGTTTGGTTTAGCTGTTATAAAAGTTTGGTTTTTTAGTGCTGTAAATGCATTTTCAGCTCGCGCTGTACACATTTGCTATGAGAGGCATTATCTCATAAGGGAAATATTGGACAATCAAATTAATGACTGCCCAGGCTTCAGGATGTCTTTTTACACTATATAAAGGTGGAAATTTACATTGGAAACGTTTGGTTTAGCTGTTATAAAAGTTTGGTTTTTTAGTGCTGTAAATGCATTTTCAGCTCGCGCTGTACACATTTGCTATGTGAGGCATTATCTCATAAGGGAAATACTGGACAATCAAATTAATGACTGCCCAGGCTTCAGGATGTCTTTTTACACTATATAAAGGTGGAAATTTACATTGGAAACGTTTGGTTTAGCTGTTATAAAAGTTTGGTTTTTTAGTGCTGAAAATGCATTTTCAGCTCGCACTGTACACATTTGCTATGTGAGGCATTATCTCATAAGGGAAATACTGGACAATCAAATTAATGACTTCCCAGGCTTCAGGATGCCTTTTTACACTCTATAAATGTGGAAATTTACATTGGAAACGTTTGGTTTAGCTGTTAATGAAGTTTCGTTTTTTTAGTGCTGAAAATTCATTGTCTGCTGGCGCTGTACACTTTTTCTAAGTGTTGCAATATCTCATGAAGGAAATACTGGACAATCAAATTAATGACTTTCCAGGCTTCAGGATGCCTTTCTACACTATATAAAGGTGGAAATTTACATTGGAAACGTTTGGTTTAGCTGTTATAAAAGTTTGGTTTTTTAGTGCTGTAAATGCATTTTCAGCTCGCGCTGTACACATTTGCTATGAGAGGCATTATCTCATAAGGGAAATATTGGACAATCAAATTAATGACTGCCCAGGCTTCAGGATGTCTTTTTACACTATATAAAGGTGGAAATTTACATTGGAAACGTTTAGTTTAGCTGTTAATGAAGTTTCGTTTTTTTTAGTGCTGAAAATTCATTGTCTGCTGGCGCTGTACACTTTTTCTAAGTGTTGCAATATCTCATGAAGGAAATACTGGACAATCAAATTAATGACTTTCCAGGCTTCAGGATGCCTTTCTACACTATATAAAGGTGGAAATTTACATTGGAAACGTTTGGTTTAGCTGTTATAAAAGTTTGGTTTTTTAGTGCTGTAAATGCATTTTCAGCTCGCGCTGTACACATTTGCTATGAGAGGCATTATCTCATAAGGGAAATATTGGACAATCAAATTAATGACTGCCCAGGCTTCAGGATGTCTTTTTACACTATATAAAGGTGGAAATTTACATTGGAAACGTTTAGTTTAGCTGTTAATGAAGTTTCGTTTTTTTTAGTGCTGAAAATTCATTGTCTGCTGGCGCTGTACACTTTTTCTAAGTGTTGCAATATCTCATGAAGGAAATACTGGACAATCAAATTAATGACTTTCCAGGCTTCAGGATGCCTTTCTACACTATATAAAGGTGGAAATTTACATTGGAAACGTTTGGTTTAGCTGTTATAAAAGTTTGGTTTTTTAGTGCTGTAAATGCATTTTCAGCTCGCGCTGTACACATTTGCTATGAGAGGCATTATCTCATAAGGGAAATATTGGACAATCAAATTAATGACTGCCCAGGCTTCAGGATGTCTTTTTACACTATATAAAGGTGGAAATTTACAATGGAAACGTTTGGTTTAGCTGTTATAAAAGTTTGGTTTTTTAGTGCTGTAAATGCATTTTCAGCTCGCGCTGTACACATTTGCTATGAGAGGCATTATCTCATAAGGGAAATATTGGACAATCAAATTAATGGCTGCCCAGGCTTCAGGGTGTCTTTTTACTCTATATAAAGTTGGAAATTTACATTGGAAACGTTTAGTTTAGCTGTTAATGAAGTTTCGTTTTTTTAGTGCTGAAAATTCATTGTCTGCTGGCGCTGTACACTTTTTCTAAGTGTTGCAATATCTCATGAAGGAAATACTGGACAATCAAATCAATGACTTTCCAGGCTTCAGGATGCCTTTCTACACTATATAAAGGTGAAAATTTACATTGGAAACGTTTGGTTTAGCTGTTATAAAAGTTTGGTTTTTTAGTGCTGTAAATGCATTTTCAGCTCGCACTGTACACATTTGCTATGTGAGGCATTATCTCATAAGGGAAATACTGGACAATCAAATTAATGACTTCCCAGGCTTCAGGATGCCTTTTTACACTCTATAAATGTGGAAATTTACATTGGAAACGTTTGGTTTAGCTGTTAATGAAGTTTCGTTTTTTTACTGCTGAAAATTCATTGTCTGCTGGCGCTGTACACTTTTTCTAAGTGTTGCAATATCTCATGAAGGAAATACTGGACAATCAAATTAATGACTTTCCAGGCTTCAGGATGCCTTTCTACACTATATAAAGGTGGAAATGTACATTGGAAACGTTTGGTTTAGCTGTTATAAAAGTTTGTTTTTTTAGTGCTGTAAATGCATTTTCAGCTCGCGCTGTACACATTTGCTATGAGAGGCATTGTCTCATAAGGGAAATATTGGACAATCAAATTAATGACTGCCCAGGCTTCAGGATGTCTTTTTACACTATATAAAGGTGGAAATTTACATTGGAAACGTTTGGTTTAGCTGTTATAAAAGTTTGGTTTTTTTAGTGCTGAAAATGCATTTTCAGCTCGCACTGTACACATTTGCTATGTGAGGCATTATCTCATAAGGGAAATACTGGACAATCAAATTAATGCCTGCCCAGGCTTCAGGATGTCTTTTTACACTATATAAAGGTGGAAATTTACATTGGAAACGTTTGGTTTAGCTGTTATAAAAGTTTGGTTTTTTAGTGCTGAAAATGCATTTTCAGCTCGCACTGTACACATTTGCTATGTGAGGCATTATCTCATAAGGGAAATACTGGACAATCAAATTAATGACTTCCCAGGCTTCAGGATGCCTTTCTACACTATATAAAGGTGGAAATGTACATTGGAAACGTTTGGTTTAGCTGTTATAAAAGTTTGGTTTTTTTAGTGCTGTAAATGCATTTTCAGCTCGCGCTGTACACGTTTGCTATGAGAGGCATTATCTCATAAGGGAAATATTGGACAATCAAATTAATGACTGCCCAGGCTTCAGGATGTCTTTTTACACTATATAAAGGTGGAAATTTACATTGGAAACGTTTAGTTTAGCTGTTAATGAAGTTTCGTTTTTTTAGTGCTGAAAATTCATTGTCTGCTGGCGCTGTACACTTTTTCTAAGTGTTGCAATATCTCATGAAGGAAATACTGGACAATCAAATTAATGACTTTCCAGGCTTCAGGATGCCTTTCTACACTATATAAAGGTGGAAATTTACATTGGAAACGTTTGGTTTAGCTGTTATAAAAGTTTGGTTTTTTAGTGCTGTAAATGCATTTTCAGCTCGCGCTGTACACATTTGCTATGAGAGGCATTATCTCATAAGGGAAATATTGGACAATCAAATTAATGACTGCCCAGGCTTCAGGATGTCTTTTTACACTATATAAAGGTGGAAATTTACATTGGAAACGTTTGGTTTAGCTGTTATAAAAGTTTGGTTTTTTAGTGCTGTAAATGCATTTTCAGCTCGCGCTGTACACATTTGCTATGAGAGGCATTATCTCATAAGGGAAATATTGGACAATCAAATTAATGGCTGCCCAGGCTTCAGGATGTCTTTTTACTCTATATAAAGTTGGAAATTTACATTGGAAACGTTTAGTTTAGCTGTTAATGAAGTTTCGTTTTTTTAGTGCTGAAAATTCATTGTCTGCTGGCGCTGTACACTTTTTCTAAGTGTTGCAATATCTCATGAAGGAAATACTGGACAATCAAATCAATGACTTTCCAGGCTTCAGGATGCCTTTCTACACTATATAAAGGTGAAAATTTACATTGGAAACGTTTGGTTTAGCTGTTATAAAAGTTTGGTTTTTTAGTGCTGTAAATGCATTTTCAGCTCGCACTGTACATATTTGCTATGTGAGGCATTATCTCATAAGGGAAATACTGGACAATCAAATTAATGACTTCCCAGGCTTCAGGATGCCTTTTTACACTCTATAAATGTGGAAATTTACATTGGAAACGTTTGGTTTAGCTGTTAATGAAGTTTCGTTTTTTTACTGCTGAAAATTCATTGTCTGCTGGCGCTGTACACTTTTTCTAAGTGTTGCAATATCTCATGAAGGAAATACTGGACAATCAAATTAATGACTTTCCAGGCTTCAGGATGCCTTTCTACACTATATAAAGGTGGAAATGTACATTGGAAACGTTTGGTTTAGCTGTTATAAAAGTTTGTTTTTTTAGTGCTGTAAATGCATTTTCAGCTCGCGCTGTACACATTTGCTATGAGAGGCATTGTCTCATAAGGGAAATATTGGACAATCAAATTAATGACTGCCCAGGCTTCAGGATGTCTTTTTACACTATATAAAGGTGGAAATTTACATTGGAAACGTTTGGTTTAGCTGTTATAAAAGTTTGGTTTTTTTAGTGCTGAAAATGCATTTTCAGCTCGCACTGTACACATTTGCTATGTGAGGCATTATCTCATAAGGGAAATACTGGACAATCAAATTAATGCCTGCCCAGGCTTCAGGATGTCTTTTTACACTATATAAAGGTGGAAATTTACATTGGAAACGTTTGGTTTAGCTGTTATAAAAGTTTGGTTTTTTAGTGCTGAAAATGCATTTTCAGCTCGCACTGTACACATTTGCTATGTGAGGCATTATCTCATAAGGGAAATACTGGACAATCAAATTAATGACTTCCCAGGCTTCAGGATGCCTTTCTACACTATATAAAGGTGGAAATGTACATTGGAAACGTTTGGTTTAGCTGTTATAAAAGTTTGGTTTTTTTAGTGCTGTAAATGCATTTTCAGCTCGCGCTGTACACGTTTGCTATGAGAGGCATTATCTCATAAGGGAAATATTGGACAATCAAATTAATGACTGCCCAGGCTTCAGGATGTCTTTTTACACTATATAAAGGTGGAAATTTACATTGGAAACGTTTAGTTTAGCTGTTAATGAAGTTTCGTTTTTTTAGTGCTGAAAATTCATTGTCTGCTGGCGCTGTACACTTTTTCTAAGTGTTGCAATATCTCATGAAGGAAATACTGGACAATCAAATTAATGACTTTCCAGGCTTCAGGATGCCTTTCTACACTATATAAAGGTGGAAATTTACATTGGAAACGTTTGGTTTAGGTGTTATAAAAGTTTGTTTTTTTAGTGCTGAAAATGCATTTTCAGCTCGCACTGTACACATTTGCTATGTGAGGCATTATCTCATAAGGGAAATACTGGACAATCAAATTAATTACTTCCCAGGCTTCAGGATGCCTTTTTACACTCTATAAATGTGGAAATTTACATTGGAAACGTTTGGTTTAGCTGTTAATGAAGTTTCGTTTTTTTAGTGCTGAAAATTCATTGTCTGCTGGCGCTGTACACTTTTTCTAAGTGTTGCAATATCTCATGAAGGAAATACTGGACAATCAAATTAATGACTTTCCAGGCTTCAGGATGCCTTTCTACACTATATAAAGGTGGAAATTTACATTGGAAACGTTTGGTTTAGCTGTTATAAAAGTTTGGTTTTTTAGTGCTGTAAATGCATTTTCAGCTCGCGCTGTACACATTTGCTATGAGAGGCATTATCTCATAAGGGAAATATTGGACAATCAAATTAATGACTGCCCAGGCTTCAGGATGTCTTTTTACACTATATAAAGGTGGAAATTTACATTGGAAACGTTTGGTTTAGCTGTTATAAAAGTTTGGTTTTTTAGTGCTGTAAATGCATTTTCAGCTCGCGCTGTACACATTTGCTATGTGAGGCATTATCTCATAAGGGAAATACTGGACAATCAAATTAATGACTGCCCAGGCTTCAGGATGTCTTTTTACACTATATAAAGGTGGAAATTTACATTGGAAACGTTTGGTTTAGCTGTTATAAAAGTTTGGTTTTTTAGTGCTGAAAATGCATTTTCAGCTCGCACTGTACACATTTGCTATGAGAGGCATTATCTCATAAGGGAAATATTGGACAATCAAATTAATGACTGCCCAGGCTTCAGGATGTCTTTTTACACTATATAAAGGTGGAAATTTACATTGGAAACGTTTGGTTTAGCTGTTATAAAAGTTTGGTTTTTTCGTGCTGTAAATGCATTTTCAGCTCGCGCTGTACACATTTGCAATGAGAGGCATTATCTCATAAGGGAAATATTGGACAATCAAATTAATGACTGCCCAGGCTTCAGGATGTCTTTTTACACTATATAAAGGTGGAAATTTACATTGGAAACGTTTAGTTTAGCTGTTAATGAAGTTTCGTTTTTTTTAGTGCTGAAAATTCATTGTCTGCTGGCCCTGTACACTTTTTCTAAGTGTTGCAATATCTCATGAAGGAAATACTGGACAATCAAATTAATGACTTTCCAGGCTTCAGGATGCCTTTCTACACTATATAAAGGTGGAAATTTACATTTGAAACGTTTGGTTTAGCTGTTATAAAAGTTTGGTTTTTTAGTGCTGTAAATGCATTTTCAGCTCGCGCTGTACACATTTGCTATGAGAGGCATTATCTCATAAGGGAAATACTGGACAATCAAATTAATGACTTCCCAGGCTTCAGGATGCCTTTTTACACTCTATAAAGGTGGAAATTTACATTGGAAACGTTTGGTTTAGCTGTTATAAAAGTTTGGTTTTTTAGTGCTGTAAATGCATTTTCAGCTCGCGCTGTACACATTTGCTATGAGAGGCATTATCTCATAAGGGAAATATTGGACAATCAAATTAATGGCTGCCCAGGCTTCAGGATGTCTTTTTACACTATATAAAGGTGGAAATTTACATTGGAAACTTTTAGTTTAGCTGTTAATGAAGTTTCGTTTTTTTAGTGCTGAAAATTCATTGTCTGCTGGCGCTGTACACTTTTTCTAAGTGTTGCAATATCTCATGAAGGAAATACTGGACAATCAAATTAATGACTTTCCAGGCTTCAGGATGCCTTTCTACACTATATAAAGGTGGAAATGTACATTGGAAACGTTTGGTTTAGCTGTTATAAAAGTTTGTTTTTTTAGTGCTGTAAATGCATTTTCAGCTCGCGCTGTACACATTTGCTATGAGAGGCATTATCTCAGAAGGGAAATATTGGACAATCAAATTAATGACTGCCCAGTCTTCAGGATGTCTTTTTACACTATATAAAGGTGGAAATTTACATTGGAAACGTTTGGTTTAGCTGTTATAAAAGTTTGGTTTTTTTAGTGCTGAAAATGCATTTTCAGCTCGCACTGTACACATTTGCTATGTGAGGCATTATCTCATAAGGGAAATACTGGACAATCAAATTAATGACTGCCCAGGCTTCAGGATGTCTTTTTACACTATATAAAAGTGGAAATTTACATTGGAAACGTTTGGTTTAGCTGTTATAAAAGTTTGGTTTTTTAGTGCTGAAAATGCATTTTCAGCTCGCACTGTACACATTTGCTATGTGAGGCATTATCTCATAAGGGAAATACTGGACAATCAAATTAATGACTTCCCAGGCTTCAGGATGCCCTTTTACACTCTATAAATGTGGAAATTTACATTGGAAACGTTTGGTTTAGCTGTTAATGAAGTTTCGTTTTTTTAGTGCTGAAAATTCATTGTCTGCTGGCGCTGTACACTTTTTCTAAGTGTTGCAATATCTCATGAAGGAAATACTGGACAATCAAATTAATGACTTTCCAGGCTTCAGGATGCCTTTCTACACTATATAAAGGTGGAAATTTACATTGGAAACGTTTGGTTTAGCTGTTATAAAAGTTTGGTTTTTTAGTGCTGTAAATGCATTTTCAGCTCGCGCTGTACACATTTGCTATGAGAGGCATTATCTCATAAGGGAAATATTGGACAATCAAATTAATGACTGCCCAGGCTTCAGGATGTCTTTTTACACTATATAAGGGTGGAAATTTACATTGGAAACGTTTAGTTTAGCTGTTAATGAAGTGTCGTTTTTTTAGTGCTAAAAATTCATTGTCTGCTGGCGCTGTACACTTTTTCTAAGTGTTGCAATATCTCATGAAGGAAATACTGGACAATCAAATTAATGACTTTCCAGGCTTCAGGATGCCTTTCTACACTATATAAAGGTGGAAATGTACATTGGAAACGTTTGGTTTAGCTGTTATAAAAGTTTGGTTTTTTAGTGCTGTAAATGCATTTTCAGCTCGCGCTGTACACATTTGCTATGAGAGGCATTATCTCAAAAGGGAAATATTGGACAATCAAATTAATGACTGCCCAGGCTTCAGGATGTCTTTTTACACTATATAAAGGTGGAAATTTACATTGGAAACGTTTGGTTTAGCTGTTATAAAAGTTGGGTTTTTTAATGCTGAAAATGCATTTTCAGCTCGCACTGTACACATTTGCTATGTGAGGCATTATCTCATAAGGGAAATACTGGACAATCAAATTAATGACTTCCCAGGCTTCAGGATGCCTTTTTACACTCTATAAATGTGGAAATTTACATTGGAAACGTTTGGTTTAGCTGTTAATGAAGTTTCGTTTTTTTAGTGCTGAAAATTCATTGTCTGCTGGCGCTGTACACTCTTTCTAAGTGTTGCAATATCTCATGAAGGAAATACTGGACAATCAAATTAATGACTTTCCAGGCTTCAGGATGCCTTTCTACACTATATAAAGGTGGAAATTTACATTGGAAACGTTTGGTTTAGCTGTTATAAAAGTTTGGTTTTTTAGTGCTGTAAATGCATTTTCAGCTCGCGCTGTACACATTTGCTATGAGAGGCATTATCTCATAAGGGAAATATTGGACAATCAAATTAATGACTGCCCAGGCTTCAGGATGTCTTTTTACACTATATAAAGGTGGAAATTTACATTGGAAACGTTTAGTTTAGCTGTTAATGAAGTTTCGTTTTTTTTAGTGCTGAAAATTCATTGTCTGCTGGCGCTGTACTCTTTTTCTAAGTGTTGCAATATCTCATGAAGGAAATACTGGACAATCAAATTAATGACTTTCCAGGCTTCAGGATGCCTTTCTACACTATATAAAGGTGGAAATTTACATTGGAAACGTTTGGTTTAGCTGTTATAAAAGTTTGTTTTTTTAGTGCTGTAAATGCATTTTCAGCTCGCGCTGTACACATTTGCTATGAGAGGCATTATCTCATAAGGGAAATATTGGACAATCAAATTAATGACTGCCCAGGCTTCAGGATGTCTTTTTACACTATATAAAGGTGGAAATTTACATTGGAAACGTTTGGTTTAGCTGTTATAAAAGTTTGGTTTTTTAGTGCTGTAAATGCATTTTCAGCTCGCGCTGTACACATTTGCTATGAGAGGCATTATCTCATAAGGGAAATATTGGACAATCAAATTAATGACTGCCCAGGCTTCAGGATGTCTTTTTACACTATATAAAGGTGGAAATTTACATTGGAAACGTTTGGTTTAGCTGTTATAAAAGTTTGGTTTTTTTAGTGCTGAAAATGCATTTTCAGCTCGCACTGTACACATTTGCTATGTGAGGCATTATCTCTTAAGGGAAATACTGGACAATCAAATTAATGACTGCCCAGGCTTCAGGATGTCTTTTTACACTATCTAAAGGTGGAAATTTACATTGGAAACGTTTGGTTTAGCTGTTATAAAAGTTTGGTTTTTTAGTGCTGAAAATGCATTTTCAGCTCGCATTGTACACATTTGCTATGTGAGGCATTATCTCATAAGGGAAATACTGGACAATCAAATTAATGACTTCCCAGGCTTCAGGATGCCTTTTTACACTCTATAAATGTGGAAATTTACATTGGAAACGTTTGGTTTAGCTGTTAATGAAGTTTCGTTTTTTTAGTGCTGAAAATTCATTGTCTGCTGGCGCTGTACACTTTTTCTAAGTGTTGCAATATCTCATGAAGGAAATACTGGACAATCAAATTAATGACTTTCCAGGCTTCAGGATGCCTTTCTACACTATATAAAGGTGGAAATTTACATTTGAAACGTTTGGTTTAGCTGTTATAAAAGTTTGGTTTTTTCGTGCTGTAAATGCATTTTCAGCTCGCGCTGTACACATTTGCTATGAGAGGCATTATCTCATAAGGGAAATATTGGACAATCAAATTAATGACTGCCCAGGCTTCAGGATGTCTTTTTACACTATATAAAGGTGGAAATATACATTGGAAACGTTTAGTTTAGCTGTTAATGAAGTTTCGTTTTTTTAGTGCTGAAAATTCATTGTCTGCTGGCGCTGTACACTTTTTCTAAGTGTTGCAATATCTCATGAAGGAAATACTGGACAATCAAATTAATGACTTTCCAGGCTTCAGGATGCCTTTCTACACTATATAAAGGTGGAAATGTACATTGGAAACGTTTGGTTTAGCTGTTATAAAAGTTTGGTTTTTAGTGCTGTAAATGCATTTTCAGCTCGCGCTGTACACATTTGCTATGAGAGGCATTATCTCAAAAGGGAAATATTGGACAATCAAATTAATGACTGCCCAGGCTTCAGGATGTCTTTTTACACTATATAAAGGTGGAAATTTACATTGGAAACGTTTGGTTTAGCTGTTATAAAAGTTGGGTTTTTTAATGCTGAAAATGCATTTTCAGCTCGCACTGTACACATTTGCTATGTGAGGCATTATCTCATAAGGGAAATACTGGACAATCAAATTAATGACTTCCCAGGCTTCAGGATGCCTTTTTACACTCTATAAATGTGGAAATTTACATTGGAAACGTTTGGTTTAGCTGTTAATGAAGTTTCGTTTTTTTAGTGCTGAAAATTCATTGTCTGCTGGCGCTGTACACTCTTTCTAAGTGTTGCAATATCTCATGAAGGAAATACTGGACAATCAAATTAATGACTTTCCAGGCTTCAGGATGCCTTTCTACACTATATAAAGGTGGAAATTTACATTGGAAACGTTTGGTTTAGCTTTTATAAAAGTTTGGTTTTTTAGTGCTGAAAATGCATTTTCAGCTCGCACTGTACACATTTGCTATGTGAGGCATTATCTCATAAGGGAAATATTGGACAATCAAATTAATGACTGCCCAGGCTTCAGGATGTCTTTTTACACTATATAAAGGTGGAAATTTACATTGGAAACGTTTGGTTTAGCTGTTATAAAAGTTTGGTTTTTTTAATGCTGTGAAAATGCATTTTCAGCTCGCACTGTACACATTTGCTATGTGAGGCATTATCTCATAAGGGAAATACTGGACAATCAAATTAATGACTGCCCAGGCTTCAGGATGTCTTTTTACACTATATAAAGGTGGAAATTTACATTGGAAACGTTTGGTTTAGCTGTTATAAAAGTTTGGTTTTTTAGTGCTGAAAATGCATTTTCAGCTCGCACTGTACACATTTGCTATGTGAGGCATTATCTCATAAGGGAAATACTGGACAATCAAATTAATGACTTCCCAGGCTTCAGGATGCCTTTTTACACTCTATAAATGTGGAAATTTACATTGGAAACGTTTGGTTTAGCTGTTAATGAAGTTTCGTTTTTTTAGTGCTGAAAATTCATTGTCTGCTGGCGCTGTACACTTTTTCTAAGTGTTGCAATATCTCATGAAGGAAATACTGGACAATCAAATTAATGACTTTCCAGGCTTCAGGATGCCTTTCTACACTATATAAAGGTGGAAATTTACATTGGAAACGTTTGGTTTAGCTGTTATAAAAGTTTGGTTTTTTAGTGCTGTAAATGCATTTTCAGCTCGCGCTGTACACATTTGCTATGAGAGGCATTATCTCATAAGGGAAATATTGGACAAACAAATTAATGACTGCCCAGGCTTCAGGATGTCTTTTTACACTATATAAAGGTGGAAATTTACATTGGAAACGTTTGGTTTAGCTGTTATAAAAGTTTGGTTTTTTTAGTGCTGAAAATGCATTTTCAGCTCGCACTGTACACATTTGCTATGTGAGGCATTATCTCATAAGGGAAATACTGGACAATCAAATTAATGACTGCCCAGGCTTCAGGATGTCTTTTTACACTATCTAAAGGTGGAAATTTACATTGGAAACGTTTGGTTTAGCTGTTATAAAAGTTTGGTTTTTTAGTGCTGAAAATGCATTTTCAGCTCGCACTGTACACATTTGCTATGTGAGGCATTATCTCATAAGGGAAATACTGGACAATCAAATTAATGACTTCCCAGGCTTCAGGATGCCTTTTTACACTCTATAAATGTGGAAATTTACATTGGAAACGTTTGGTTTAGCTGTTAATGAAGTTTCGTTTTTTTAGTGCTGAAAATTCATTGTCTGCTGGCGCTGTACACTTTTTCTAAGTGTTGCAATATCTCATGAAGGAAATACTGGACAATCAAATTAATGACTTTCCAGGCTTTAGGATGCCTTTCTACACTATATAAAGGTGGAAATGTACATTGGAAACGTTTGGTTTAGCTGTTGTAAAAGTTTGGTTTTTTAGTGCTGTAAATGCATTTTCAGCTCGCGCTGTACACATTTGCTATGAGAGGCATTATCTCATAAGGGAAATATTGGACAATCAAATTAATGACTGCCCAGGCTTCAGGATGTCTTTTTACACTATATAAAGGTGGAAATATACATTGGAAACGTTTAGTTTAGCTGTTAATGAAGTTTCGTTTTTTTAGTGCTGAAAATTCATTGTCTGCTGGCGCTGTACACTTTTTCTAAGTGTTGCAATATCTCATGAAGGAAATACTGGACAATCAAATTAATGACTTTCCAGGCTTTAGGATGCCTTTCTACACTATATAAAGGTGGAAATGTACATTGGAAACGTTTGGTTTAGCTGTTATAAAAGTTTGGTTTTTTAGTGCTGTAAATGCATTTTCAGCTCGCGCTGTACACATTTGCTATGAGAGGCATTATCTCAAAAGGGAAATATTGGACAATCAAATTAATGACTGCCCAGGCTTCAGGATGTCTTTTTACACTATATAAAGGTGGAAATTTACATTGGAAACGTTTGGTTTAGCTGTTATAAAAGTTGGGTTTTTTAATGCTGAAAATGCATTTTCAGCTCGCACTGTACACATTTGCTATGTGAGGCATTATCTCATAAGGGAAATACTGGACAATCAAATTAATGACTTCCCAGGCTTCAGGATGCCTTTTTACACTCTATAAATGTGGAAATTTACATTGGAAACGTTTGGTTTAGCTGTTAATGAAGTTTCGTTTTTTTAGTGCTGAAAATTCATTGTCTGCTGGCGCTGTACACTCTAAGTGTTGCAATATCTCATGAAGGAAATACTGGACAATCAAATTAATGACTTTCCAGGCTTCAGGATGCCTTTCTACACTATATAAAGGTGGAAATTTACATTTGAAACGTTTGGTTTAGCTGTTATAAAAGTTTGGTTTTTTAGTGCTGTAAATGCATTTTCAGCTCGCGCTGTACACATTTGCTATGAGAGGCATTATCTCATAAGGGAAATATTGGACAATCAAATTAATGACTGCCCAGGCTTCAGGATGTCTTTTTACACTATATAAAGGTGGAAATTTACATTGGAAACGTTTAGTTTAGCTGTTAATGAAGTTTCGTTTTTTTTAGTGCTGAAAATTCATTGTCTGCTGGCGCTGTACACTTTTTCTAAGTGTTGCAATATCTCATGAAGGAAATACTGGACAATCAAATTAATGACTTTCCAGGCTTCAGGATGCCTTTCTACACTATATAAAGGTGGAAATTTACATTGGAAACGTTTGGTTTAGCTGTTATAAAAGTTTGTTTTTTTAGTGCTGTAAATGCATTTTCAGCTCGCGCTGTACACATTTGCTATGAGAGGCATTATCTCAAAAGGGAAATATTGGACAATCAAATTAATGACTGCCCAGGCTTCAGGATGTCCTTTTACACTATATAAAGGTGGAAATTTACATTGGAAACGTTTGGTTTAGCTGTTATAAAAGTTTGGTTTTTTAGTGCTGAAAATGCATTTTCAGCTCGCACTGTACACATTTGCTATGTGAGGCATTATCTCATAAGGGAAATACTGGACAATCAAATTAATGACTTCCCAGGCTTCAGGATGCCTTTTTACACTCTATAAATGTGGAAATTTACATTGGAAACGTTTGGTTTAGCTGTTAATGAAGTTTCGTTTTTTTAGTGCTGAAAATTCATTGTCTGCTGGCGCTGTACACTTTTTCTAAGTGTTGCAATATCTCATGAAGGAAATACTGGACAATCAAATCAATGACTTTCCAGGCTTCAGGATGCCTTTCTACACTATATAAAGGTGGAAATTTACATTGGAAACGTTTGGTTTAGCTGTTATAAAAGTTTGGTTTTTTAGTGCTGTAAATGCATTTTCAGCTCGCACTGTACACATTTGCTATGTGAGGCATTATCTCATAAGGGAAATACTGGACAATCAAATTAATGACTTCCCAGGCTTCAGGATGCCTTTTTACACTCTATAAATGTGGAAATTTACATTGGAAACGTTTGGTTTAGCTGTTATAAAAGTTTGGTTTTTTAGTGCTGTAAATGCATTTTCAGCTCGCGCTGTACACATTTGCTATGAGAGGCATTATCTCATAAGGGAAATATTGGACAATCAAATTAATGACTGCCCAGGCTTCAGGATGTCTTTTTACACTATATAAAGGTGGAAATTTACATTGGAAACGTTTGGTTTAGCTGTTATAAAAGTTTGGTTTTTTAGTGCTGTAAATGCATTTTCAGCTCGCGCTGTACACATTTGCTATGAGAGGCATTATCTCATAAGGGAAATATTGGACAATCAAATTAATGGCTGCCCAGGCTTCAGGATGTCTTTTTACTCTATATAAAGTTGGAAATTTACATTGGAAACGTTTAGTTTAGCTGTTAATGAAGTTTCGTTTTTTTAGTGCTGAAAATTCATTGTCTGCTGGCGCTGTACACTTTTTCTAAGTGTTGCAATATCTCATGAAGGAAATACTGGACAATCAAATTAACGACTTTCCAGGCTTCAGGATGCCTTTTTACACTCTATAAATGTGGAAATTTACATTGGAAACGTTTGGTTTAGCTGTTATAAAAGTTTGGTTTTTTAGTGCTGTAAATGCATTTTCAGCTCGCGCTGTACACATTTGCTATGAGAGGCATTATCTCATAAGGGAAATATTGGACAATCAAATTAATGACTGCCCAGGCTTCAGGATGTCTTTTTACACTATATAAAGGTGGAAATTTACATTGGAAACGTTTGGTTTAGCTGTTATAAAAGTTTGGTTTTTTAGTGCTGTAAATGCATTTTCAGCTCGCGCTGTACACATTTGCTATGAGAGGCATTATCTCATAAGGGAAATATTGGACAATCAAATTAATGGCTGCCCAGGCTTCAGGATGTCTTTTTACTCTATATAAAGTTGGAAATTTACATTGGAAACGTTTAGTTTAGCTGTTAATGAAGTTTCGTTTTTTTAGTGCTGAAAATTCATTGTCTGCTGGCGCTGTACACTTTTTCTAAGTGTTGCAATATCTCATGAAGGAAATACTGGACAATCAAATTAACGACTTTCCAGGCTTCAGGATGCCTTTCTACACTATATAAAGGTGGAAATTTACATTTGAAACGTTTGGTTTAGCTGTTATAAAAGTTTGGTTTTTTAGTGCTGTAAATGCATTTTCAGCTCGCGCTGTACACATTTGCTATGAGAGGCATTATCTCATAAGGGAAATATTGGACAATCAAATTAATGACTGCCCAGGCTTCAGGATGTCTTTTTACACTATATAAAGGTGGAAATTTACATTGGAAACGTTTGGTTTAGCTGTTATAAAAGTTTGGTTTTTTAGTGCTGTAAATGCATTTTCAGCTCGCGCTGTACACATTTGCTATGAGAGGCATTATCTCATAAGGGAAATATTGGACAATCAAATTAATGGCTGCCCAGGCTTCAGGATGTCTTTTTACTCTATATAAAGTTGGAAATTTACATTGGAAACGTTTAGTTTAGCTGTTAATGAAGTTTCGTTTTTTTAGTGCTGAAAATTCATTGTCTGCTGGCGCTGTACACTTTTTCTAAGTGTTGCAATATCTCATGAAGGAAATACTGGACAATCAAATCAATGACTTTCCAGGCTTCAGGATGCCTTTCTACACTATATAAAGGTGGAAATTTACATTGGAAACGTTTGGTTTAGCTGTTATAAAAGTTTGGTTTTTTAGTGCTGTAAATGCATTTTCAGCTCGCACTGTACACATTTGCTATGTGAGGCATTATCTCATAAGGGAAATACTGGACAATCAAATTAATGACTTCCCAGGCTTCAGGATGCCTTTTTACACTCTATAAATGTGGAAATTTACATTGGAAACGTTTGGTTTAGCTGTTAATGAAGTTTCGTTTTTTTAGTGCTTGAAAATTCATTGTCTGCTGGCGCTGTACACTTTTTCTAAGTGTTGCAATATCTCATGAAGGAAATACTGGACAATCAAATTAATGACTTTCCAGGCTTCAGGATGCCTTTCTACACTATATAAAGGTGGAAATGTACATTGGAAACGTTTGGTTTAGCTGTTATAAAAGTTTGTTTTTTTAGTGCTGTAAATGCATTTTCAGCTCGCGCTGTACACATTTGCTATGAGAGGCATTGTCTCATAAGGGAAATATTGGACAATCAAATTAATGTCTGCCCAGGCTTCAGGATGTCTTTTTACACTATATAAAGGTGGAAATTTACATTGGAAACGTTTGGTTTAGCTGTTATAAAAGTTTGGTTTTTTTAGTGCTGAAAATGCATTTTCAGCTCGCACTGTACACATTTGCTATGTGAGGCATTATCTCATAAGGGAAATACTGGACAATCAAATTAATGACTGCCCAGGCTTCAGGATGTCTTTTTACACTATATAAAGGTGGAAATTTACATTGGAAACGTTTGGTTTAGCTGTTATAAAAGTTTGGTTTTTTAGTGCTGAAAATGCATTTTCAGCTCGCACTGTACACATTTGCTATGTGAGGCATTATCTCATAAGGGAAATACTGGACAATCAAATTAATGACTTCCCAGGCTTCAGGATGCCTTTTTACACTCTATAAATGTGGAAATTTACATTGGAAACGTTTGGTTTAGCTGTTAATGAAGTTTCGTTTTTTTAGTGCTGAAAATTCATTGTCTGCTGGCGCTGTACACTTTTTCTAAGTGTTGCAATATCTCATGAAGGAAATACTGGACAATCAAATTAATGACTTTCCAGGCTTCAGGATGCCTTTCTACACTATATAAAGGTGGAAATTTACATTGGAAACGTTTGGTTTAGCTGTTATAAAAGTTTGGTTTTTTAGTGCTGTAAATGCATTTTCAGCTCGCGCTGTACACATTTGCTATGAGAGGCATTATCTCATAAGGGAAATATTGGACAATCAAATTAATGACTGCCCAGGCTTCAGGATGTCTTTTTACACTATATAAAGGTGGAAATTTACATTGGAAACGTTTGGTTTAGCTGTTATAAAAGTTTGGTTTTTTTAGTGCTGAAAATGCATTTTCAGCTCGCACTGTACACATTTGCTATGTGAGGCATTATCTCATAAGGGAAATACTGGACAATCAAATTAATGACTGCCCAGGCTTCAGGATGTCTTTTTACACTATCTAAAGGTGGAAATTTACATTGGAAACGTTTGGTTTAGCTGTTATAAAAGTTTGGTTTTTTAGTGCTGAAAATGCATTTTCAGCTCGCACTGTACACATTTGCTATGTGAGGCATTATCTCATAAGGGAAATACTGGACAATCAAATTAATGACTTCGCAGGCTTATGGATGCCTTTTTACACTCTATAAATGTGGAAATTCACATTGGAAACGTTTGGTTTAGCTGTTAATGAAGTTTCGTTTTTTTAGTGCTGAAAATTCATTGTCTGCTGGCGCTGTACACTTTTTCTAAGTGTTGCAATATCTCATGAAGGAAATACTGGACAATCAAATTAATGACTTTCCAGGCTTCAGGATGCCTTTCTACACTATATAAAGGTGGAAATTTACATTTGAAACGTTTGGTTTAGCTGTTATAAAAGTTTGGTTTTTTAGTGCTGTAAATGCATTTTCAGCTCGCGCTGTACACATTTGCTATGAGAGGCATTATCTCATAAGGGAAATATTGGACAATCAAATTAATGACTGCCCAGGCTTCAGGATGTCTTTTTACACTATATAAAGGTGGAAATATACATTGGAAACGTTTAGTTTAGCTGTTAATGAAGTTTCGTTTTTTTAGTGCTGAAAATTCATTGTCTGCTGGCGCTGTACACTTTTTCTAAGTGTTGCAATATCTCATGAAGGAAATACTGGACAATCAAATTAATGACTTTCCAGGCTTCAGGATGCCTTTCTACACTATATAAAGGTGGAAATTTACATTGGAAACGTTTGGTTTAGCTGTTATAAAAGTTTGGTTTTTTAGTGCTGTAAATGCATTTTCAGCTCGCGCTGTACACATTTGCTATGAGAGGCATTATCTCATAAGGGAAATATTGGACAATCAAATTAATGACTGCCCAGGCTTCAGGATGTCTTTTTACACTATATAAAGGTGGAAATTTACATTGGAAACGTTTGGTTTAGCTGTTATAAAAGTTTGGTTTTTTAGTGCTGTAAATGCATTTTCAGTTCGCGCTGTACACATTTGCTATGTGAGGCATTATCTCATAAGGGAAATACTGGACAATCAAATTAATGACTGCCCAGGCTTCAGGATGTCTTTTTACACTATATAAAGGTGGAAATTTACATTGGAAACGTTTGGTTTAGCTGTTATAAAAGTTTGGTTTTTTAGTGCTGAAAATGCATTTTCAGCTCGCACTGTACACATTTGCTATGTGAGGCATTATCTCATAAGGGAAATACTGGACAATCAAATTAATGACTTCCCAGGCTTCAGGATGCCTTTTTACACTCTATAAATGTGGAAATTTACATTGGAAACGTTTGGTTTAGCTGTTAATGAAGTTTCGTTTTTTTAGTGCTGAAAATTCATTGTCTGCTGGCGCTGTACACTTTTTCTAAGTGTTGAAATATCTCATGAAGGAAATACTGGACAATCAAATTAATGACTTTCCAGGCTTCAGGATGCCTTTCTACACTATATAAAGGTGGAAATTTACATTGGAAACGTTTGGTTTAGCTGTTATAAAAGTTTGGTTTTTTAGTGCTGTAAATGCATTTTCAGCTCGCGCTGTACACATTTGCTATGAGAGGCATTATCTCATAAGGGAAATATTGGACAATCAAATTAATGACTGCCCAGGCTTCAGGATGTCTTTTTACACTATATAAAGGTGGAAATATACATTGGAAACGTTTAGTTTAGCTGTTAATGAAGTTTCGTTTTTTTAGTGCTGAAAATTCATTGTCTGCTGGCGCTGTACACTTTTTCTAAGTGTTGCAATATCTCATGAAGGAAATACTGGACAATCAAATTAATGACTTTCCAGGCTTCAGGATGCCTTTCTACACTATATAAAGGTGGAAATGTACATTGGAAACGTTTGGTTTAGCTGTTATAAAAGTTTGGTTTTTTAGTGCTGTAAATGCATTTTCAGCTCGCGCTGTACACATTTGCTATGAGAGGCATTATCTCATAAGGGAAATATTGGACAATCAAATTAATGACTGCCCAGGCTTCAGGATGTCTTTTTACACTATATAAAGGTGGAAATTTACATTGGAAACGTTTGGTTTAGCTGTTATAAAAGTTGGGTTTTTTAATGCTGAAAATGCATTTTCAGCTCGCACTGTACACATTTGCTATGTGAGGCATTATCTCATAAGGGAAATACTGGACAATCAAATTAATGACTTCCCAGGCTTCAGGATGCCTTTTTACACTCTATAAATGTGGAAATTTACATTGGAAACGTTTGGTTTAGCTGTTAATGAAGTTTCGTTTTTTTAGTGCTGAAAATTCATTGTCTGCTGGCGCTGTACACTCTTTCTAAGTGTTGCAATATCTCATGAAGGAAATACTGGACAATCAAATTAATGACTTTCCAGGCTTCAGGATGCCTTTCTACACTATATAAAGGTGGAAATTTACATTGGAAACGTTTGGTTTAGCTTTTATAAAAGTTTGGTTTTTTAGTGCTGAAAATGCATTTTCAGCTCGCACTGTACACATTTGCTATGTGAGGCATTATCTCATAAGGGAAATATTGGACAATCAAATTAATGACTGCCCAGGCTTCAGGATGTCTTTTTACACTATATAAAGGTGGAAATTTACATTGGAAACGTTTGGTTTAGCTGTTATAAAAGTTTGGTTTTTTTAGTGCTGTGAAAATGCATTTTCAGCTCGCGCTGTACACATTTGCTATGAGAGGCATTATCTCAAAAGGGAAATATTGGACAATCAAATTAATGACTGCCCAGGCTTCAGGATGTCTTTTTACACTATATAAAGGTGGAAATTTACATTGGAAACGTTTGGTTTAGCTGTTATAAAAGTTGGGTTTTTTAATGCTGAAAATGCATTTTCAGCTCGCACTGTACACATTTGCTCTGTGAGGCATTATCTCATAAGGGAAATACTGGACAATCAAATTAATGACTTCCCAGGCTTCAGGATGCCTTTTTACACTCTATAAATGTGGAAATTTACATTGGAAACGTTTGGTTTAGCTGTTAATGAAGTTTCGTTTTTTTAGTGCTGAAAATTCATTGTCTGCTGGCGCTGTACACTCTTTCTAAGTGTTGCAATATCTCATGAAGGAAATACTGGACAATCAAATTAATGACTTTCCAGGCTTCAGGATGCCTTTCTACACTATATAAAGGTGGAAATTTACATTGGAAACGTTTGGTTTAGCTGTTATAAAAGTTTGGTTTTTTAGTGCTGTAAATGCATTTTCAGCTCGCGCTGTACACATTTGCTATGAGAGGCATTATCTCATAAGGGAAATATTGGACAATCAAATTAATGACTGCCCAGGCTTCAGGATGTCTTTTTACACTATATAAAGGTGGAAATTTACATTGGAAACGTTTGGTTTAGCTGTTATTAAAAGTTTGGTTTTTTAGTGCTGTAAATGCATTTTCAGCTCGCGCTGTACACATTTGCTATGAGAGGCATTATCTCATAAGGGAAATATTGGACAATCAAATTATTGGCTGCCCAGGCTTCAGGATGTCTTTTTACTCTATATAAAGTTGGAAATTTACATTGGAAACGTTTAGTTTAGCTGTTAATGAAGTTTCGTTTTTTTAGTGCTGAAAATTCATTGTCTGCTGGCGCTGTACACTTTTTCTAAGTGTTGCAATATCTCATGAAGGAAATACTGGACAATCAAATTAATGACTTTCCAGGCTTCAGGATGCCTTTCTACACTATATAAAGGTGGAAATGTACATTGGAAACGTTTGGTTTAGCTGTTATAAAAGTTTGTTTTTTAAGTGCTGTAAATGCATTTTCAGCTCGCGCTGTACACATTTGCTATGAGAGGCATTGTCTCATAAGGGAAATATTGGACAATCAAATTAATGACTGCCCAGGCTTCAGGATGTCTTTTTACACTATATAAAGGTGGAAATTTACATTGGAAACGTTTGGTTTAGCTGTTATAAAAGTTTGGTTTTTTTAGTGCTGAAAATGCATTTTCAGCTCGCACTGTACACATTTGCTATGTGAGGCATTATCTCATAAGGGAAATACTGGACAATCAAATTAATGACTGCCCAGGCTTCAGGATGTCTTTTTACACTATATAAAGGTGGAAATTTACATTGGAAACGTTTGGTTTAGCTGTTATAAAAGTTTGGTTTTTTAGTGCTGAAAATGCATTTTCAGCTCGCACTGTACACATTTGCTATGTGAGGCATTATCTCATAAGGGAAATACTGGACAATCAAATTAATGACTTCCCAGGCTTCAGGATGCCTTTTTACACTCTATAAATGTGGAAATTTACATTGGAAACGTTTGGTTTAGCTGTTAATGAAGTTTCGTTTTTTTAGTGCTGAAAATTCATTGTCTGCTGGCGCTGTACACTTTTTCTAAGTGTTGCAATATCTCATGAAGGAAATACTGGACAATCAAATTAATGACTTTCCAGGCTTCAGGATGCCTTTCTACACTATATAAAGGTGGAAATTTACATTGGAAACGTTTGGTTTAGCTGTTATAAAAGTTTGGTTTTTTAGTGCTGTAAATGCATTTTCAGCTCGCGCTGTACACATTTGCTATGAGAGGCATTATCTCATAAGGGAAATATTGGACAATCAAATTAATGACTGCCCAGGCTTCAGGATGTCTTTTTACACTATATAAAGGTGGAAATTTACATTGGAAACGTTTGGTTTAGCTGTTATATAAGTTTGGTTTTTTTAGTGCTGAAAATGCATTTTCAGCTCGCACTGTACACATTTGCTATGTGAGGCATTATCTCATAAGGGAAATACTGGACAATCAAATTAATGACTGCCCAGGCTTCAGGATGTCTTTTTACACTATCTAAAGGTGGAAATTTACATTGGAAACGTTTGGTTTAGCTGTTATAAAAGTTTGGTTTTTTAGTGCTGAAAATGCATTTTCAGCTCGCACTGTACACATTTGCTATGTGAGGCATTATCTCATAAGGGAAATACTGGACAATCAAATTAATGACTTCGCAGGCTTCAGGATGCCTTTTTACACTCTATAAATGTGGAAATTTACATTGGAAACGTTTGGTTTAGCTGTTAATGAAGTTTCGTTTTTTTAGTGCTGAAAATTCATTGTCTGCTGGCGCTGTACACTTTTTCTAAGTGTTGCAATATCTCATGAAGGAAATACTGGACAATCAAATTAATGACTTTCCAGGCTTCAGGATGCCTTTCTACACTATATAAAGGTGGAAATTTACATTGGAAACGTTTGGTTTAGCTGTTATAAAAGTTTGGTTTTTTAGTGCTGTAAATGCATTTTCAGCTCGCGCTGTACACATTTGCTATGAGAGGCATTATCTCATAAGGGAAATATTGGACAATCAAATTAATGACTGCCCAGGCTTCAGGATGTCTTTTTACACTATATAAAGGTGGAAATTTACATTGGAAACGTTTGGTTTAGCTGTTATAAAAGTTTGGTTTTTTAGTGCTGTAAATGCATTTTCAGCTCGCGCTGTACACATTTGCTATGTGAGGCATTATCTCATAAGGGAAATACTGGACAATCAAATTAATGACTGCCCAGGCTTCAGGATGTCTTTTTACACTATATAAAGGTGGAAATTTACATTGGAAACGTTTGGTTTAGCTGTTATAAAAGTTTGGTTTTTTAGTGCTGAAAATGCATTTTCAGCTCGCACTGTACACATTTGCTATGTGAGGCATTATCTCATAAGGGAAATACTGGACAATCAAATTAATGACTTCCCAGGCTTCAGGATGCCTTTTTACACTCTATAAATGTGGAAATTTACATTGGAAACGTTTGGTTTAGCTGTTAATGAAGTTTCGTTTTTTTAGTGCTGAAAATTCATTGTCTGCTGGGGCTGTACACTTTTTCTAAGTGTTGCAATATCTCATGAAGGAAATACTGGACAATCAAATTAATGACTTTCCAGGCTTCAGGATGCCTTTCTACACTATATAAAGGTGGAAATTTACATTGGAAACGTTTGGTTTAGCTGTTATAAAAGTTTGGTTTTTTAGTGCTGTAAATGCATTTTCAGCTCGCGCTGTACACATTTGCTATGAGAGGCATTATCTCATAAGGGAAATATTGGACAATCAAATTAATGACTGCCCAGGCTTCAGGATGTCTTTTTACACTATATAAAGGTGGAAATTTACATTGGAAACGTTTAGTTTAGCTGTTAATGAAGTTTCGTTTTTTTTAGTGCTGAAAATTCATTGTCTGCTGGCGCTGTACACTTTTTCTAAGTGTTGCAATATCTCATGAAGGAAATACTGGACAATCAAATTAATGACTTTCCAGGCTTCAGGATGCCTTTCTACACTATATAAAGGTGGAAATTTACATTGGAAACGTTTGGTTTAGCTGTTATAAAAGTTTGGTTTTTTAGTGCTGTAAATGCATTTTCAGCTCGCGCTGTACACATTTGCTATGAGAGGCATTATCTCATAAGGGAAATATTGGACAATCAAATTAATGACTGCCCAGGCTTCAGGATGTCTTTTTACACTATATAAAGGTGGAAATTTACATTGGAAACGTTTAGTTTAGCTGTTAATGAAGTTTCGTTTTTTTTAGTGCTGAAAATTCATTGTCTGCTGGCGCTGTACACTTTTTCTAAGTGTTGCAATATCTCATGAAGGAAATACTGGACAATCAAATTAATGACTTTCCAGGCTTCAGGATGCCTTTCTACACTATATAAAGGTGGAAATTTACATTGGAAACGTTTGGTTTAGCTGTTATAAAAGTTTGGTTTTTTAGTGCTGTAAATGCATTTTCAGCTCGCGCTGTACACATTTGCTATGAGAGGCATTATCTCATAAGGGAAATATTGGACAATCAAATTAATGACTGCCCAGGCTTCAGGATGTCTTTTTACACTATATAAAGGTGGAAATTTACATTGGAAACGTTTGGTTTAGCTGTTATAAAAGTTTGGTTTTTTTAGTGCTGAAAATGCATTTTCAGCTCGCACTGTACACATTTGCTATGTGAGGCATTATCTCATAAGGGAAATACTGGACAATCAAATTAATGACTGCCCAGGCTTCAGGATGTCTTTTTACACTATCTAAAGGTGGAAATTTACATTGGAAACGTTTGGTTTAGCTGTTATAAAAGTTTGGTTTTTTAGTGCTGAAAATGCATTTTCAGCTCGCACTGTACACATTTGCTATGTGAGGCATTATCTCATAAGGGAAATACTGGACAATCAAATTAATGACTTCGCAGGCTTCAGGATGCCTTTTTACACTCTATAAATGTGGAAATTTACATTGGAAACGTTTGGTTTAGCTGTTAATGAAGTTTCGTTTTTTTAGTGCTGAAAATTCATTGTCTGCTGGCGCTGTACACTTTTTCTAAGTGTTGCAATATCTCATGAAGGAAATACTGGACAATCAAATTAATGACTTTCCAGGCTTCAGGATGCCTTTCTACACTATATAAAGGTGGAAATTTACATTTGAAACGTTTGGTTTAGCTGTTATAAAAGTTAGGTTTTTTAGTGCTGTAAATGCATTTTCAGCTCGCGCTGTACACATTTGCTATGAGAGGCATTATCTCATAAGGGAAATATTGGACAATCAAATTAATGACTGCCCAGGCTTCAGGATGTCTTTTTACACTATATAAAGGTGGAAATATACATTGGAAACGTTTAGTTTAGCTGTTAATGAAGTTTCGTTTTTTTAGTGCTGAAAATTCATTGTCTGCTGGCGCTGTACACTTTTTCTAAGTGTTGCAATATCTCATGAAGGAAATACTGGACAATCAAATTAATGACTTTCCAGGCTTCAGGATGCCTTTCTACACTATATAAAGGTGGAAATTTACATTGGAAACGTTTGGTTTAGCTGTTATAAAAGTTTGGTTTTTTAGTGCTGTAAATGCATTTTCAGCTCGCGCTGTACACATTTGCTATGAGAGGCATTATCTCATAAGGGAAATATTGGACAATCAAATTAATGACTGCCCAGGCTTCAGGATGTCTTTTTACACTATATAAAGGTGGAAATTTACATTGGAAACGTTTGGTTTAGCTGTTATAAAAGTTTGGTTTTTTAGTGCTGAAAATGCATTTTCAGCTCGCACTGTACACATTTGCTATGTGAGGCATTATCTCATAAGGGAAATACTGGACAATCAAATTAATGACTTCCCAGGCTTCAGGATGCCTTTTTACACTCTATAAATGTGGAAATTTACATTGGAAACGTTTGGTTTAGCTGTTAATGAAGTTTCGTTTTTTTAGTGCTGAAAATTCATTGTCTGCTGGCGCTGTACACTTTTTCTAAGTGTTGCAATATCTCATGAAGGAAATACTGGACAATCAAATTAATGACTTTCCAGGCTTCAGGATGCCTTTCTACACTATATAAAGGTGGAAATTTACATTGGAAACGTTTGGTTTAGCTGTTATAAAAGTTTGGTTTTTTAGTGCTGTAAATGCATTTTCAGCTCGCGCTGTACACATTTGCTATGAGAGGCATTATCTCATAAGGGAAATATTGGACAATCAAATTAATGACTGCCCAGGCTTCAGGATGTCTTTTTACACTATATAAAGGTGGAAATTTACATTGGAAACGTTTAGTTTAGCTGTTAATGAAGTTTCGTTTTTTTTAGTGCTGAAAATTCATTGTCTGCTGGCGCTGTACACTTTTTCTAAGTGTTGCAATATCTCATGAAGGAAATACTGGACAATCAAATTAATGACTTTCCAGGCTTCAGGATGCCTTTCTACACTATATAAAGGTGGAAATTTACATTGGAAACGTTTGGTTTAGCTGTTATAAAAGTTTGGTTTTTTAGTGCTGTAAATGCATTTTCAGCTCGCGCTGTACACATTTGCTATGAGAGGCATTATCTCATAAGGGAAATATTGGACAATCAAATTAATGACTGCCCAGGCTTCAGGATGTCTTTTTACACTATATAAAGGTGGAAATTTACATTGGAAACGTTTAGTTTAGCTGTTAATGAAGTTTCGTTTTTTTTAGTGCTGAAAATTCATTGTCTGCTGGCGCTGTACACTTTTTCTAAGTGTTGCAATATCTCATGAAGGAAATACTGGACAATCAAATTAATGACTTTCCAGGCTTCAGGATGCCTTTCTACACTATATAAAGGTGGAAATTTACATTGGAAACGTTTGGTTTAGCTGTTATAAAAGTTTGGTTTTTTTAGTGCTGTAAATGCATTTTCAGCTCGCGCTGTACACATTTGCTATGAGAGGCATTATCTCATAAGGGAAATATTGGACAATCAAATTAATGACTGCCCAGGCTTCAGGAGGTCTTTTTACACTATATAAAGGTGGAAATTTACAATGGAAACGTTTGGTTTAGCTGTTATAAAAGTTTGGTTTTTTAGTGCTGTAAATGCATTTTCAGCTCGCGCTGTACACATTTGCTATGAGAGGCATTATCTCATAAGGGAAATATTGGACAATCAAATTAATGGCTGCCCAGGCTTCAGGATGTCTTTTTACTCTATATAAAGTTGGAAATTTACATTGGAAACGTTTAGTTTAGCTGTTAATGAAGTTTCGTTTTTTTAGTGCTGAAAATTCATTGTCTGCTGGCGCTGTACACTTTTTCTAAGTGTTGCAATATCTCATGAAGGAAATACTGGACAATCAAATCAATGACTTTCCAGGCTTCAGGATGCCTTTCTACACTATATAAAGGTGAAAATTTACATTGGAAACGTTTGGTTTAGCTGTTATAAAAGTTTGGTTTTTTAGTGCTGTAAATGCATTTTCAGCTCGCACTGTACACATTTGCTATGTGAGGCATTATCTCATAAGGGAAATACTGGACAATCAAATTAATGACTTCCCAGGCTTCAGGATGTCTTTTTACACTATATAAAGGTGGAAATATACATTGGAAACGTTTAGTTTAGCTGTTAATGAAGTTTCGTTTTTTTAGTGCTGAAAATTCATTGTCTGCTGGCGCTGTACACTTTTTCTAAGTGTTGCAATATCTCATGAAGGAAATACTGGACAATCAAATTAATGACTTTCCAGGCTTCAGGATGCCTTTCTACACTATATAAAGGTGGAAATGTACATTGGAAACGTTTGGTTTAGCTGTTATAAAAGTTTGGTTTTTTAGTGCTGTAAATGCATTTTCAGCTCGCGCTGTACACATTTGCTATGAGAGGCATTATCTCAAAAGGGAAATATTGGACAATCAAATTAATGACTGCCCAGGCTTCAGGATGTCTTTTTACACTATATAAAGGTGGAAATTTACATTGGAAACGTTTGGTTTAGCTGTTATAAAAGTTGGGTTTTTTAATGCTGAAAATGCATTTTCAGCTCGCACTGTACACATTTGCTCTGTGAGGCATTATCTCATAAGGGAAATACTGGACAATCAAATTAATGACTTCCCAGGCTTCAGGATGCCTTTTTACACTCTATAAATGTGGAAATTTACATTGGAAACGTTTGGTTTAGCTGTTAATGAAGTTTCGTTTTTTTAGTGCTGAAAATTCATTGTCTGCTGGCGCTGTACACTCTTTCTAAGTGTTGCAATATCTCATGAAGGAAATACTGGACAATCAAATTAATGACTTTCCAGGCTTCAGGATGCCTTTCTACACTATATAAAGGTGGAAATTTACATTGGAAACGTTTGGTTTAGCTGTTATAAAAGTTTGGTTTTTTAGTGCTGTAAATGCATTTTCAGCTCGCGCTGTACACATTTGCTATGAGAGGCATTATCTCATAAGGGAAATATTGGACAATCAAATTAATGACTGCCCAGGCTTCAGGATGTCTTTTTACACTATATAAAGGTGGAAATTTACATTGGAAACGTTTGGTTTAGCTGTTATTAAAAGTTTGGTTTTTTAGTGCTGTAAATGCATTTTCAGCTCGCGCTGTACACATTTGCTATGAGAGGCATTATCTCATAAGGGAAATATTGGACAATCAAATTATTGGCTGCCCAGGCTTCAGGATGTCTTTTTACTCTATATAAAGTTGGAAATTTACATTGGAAACGTTTAGTTTAGCTGTTAATGAAGTTTCGTTTTTTTAGTGCTGAAAATTCATTGTCTGCTGGCGCTGTACACTTTTTCTAAGTGTTGCAATATCTCATGAAGGAAATACTGGACAATCAAATTAATGACTTTCCAGGCTTCAGGATGTCTTTTTACACTATATAAATGTGGAAATTTACATTGGAAACGTTTGGTTTAGCTGTTAATGAAGTTTCGTTTTTTTAGTGCTGAAAATTCATTGTCTGCTGGCGCTGTACACTCTTTCTAAGTGTTGCAATATCTCATGAAGGAAATACTGGACAATCAAATTAATGACTTTCCAGGCTTCAGGATGCCTTTCTACACTATATAAAGGTGGAAATTTACATTGGAAACGTTTGGTTTAGCTGTTATAAAAGTTTGGTTTTTTAGTGCTGTAAATGCATTTTCAGCTCGCGCTGTACACATTTGCTATGAGAGGCATTATCTCATAAGGGAAATATTGGACAATCAAATTAATGACTGCCCAGGCTTCAGGATGTCTTTTTACACTATATAAAGGTGGAAATTTACATTGGAAACGTTTGGTTTAGCTGTTATTAAAAGTTTGGTTTTTTAGTGCTGTAAATGCATTTTCAGCTCGCGCTGTACACATTTGCTATGAGAGGCATTATCTCATAAGGGAAATATTGGACAATCAAATTATTGGCTGCCCAGGCTTCAGGATGTCTTTTTACTCTATATAAAGTTGGAAATTTACATTGGAAACGTTTAGTTTAGCTGTTAATGAAGTTTCGTTTTTTTAGTGCTGAAAATTCATTGTCTGCTGGCGCTGTACACTTTTTCTAAGTGTTGCAATATCTCATGAAGGAAATACTGGACAATCAAATTAATGACTTTCCAGGCTTCAGGATGCCTTTCTACACTATATAAAGGTGGAAATGTACATTGGAAACGTTTGGTTTAGCTGTTATAAAAGTTTGGTTTTTTTAGTGCTGAAAATGCATTTTCAGCTCGCACTGTACACATTTGCTATGTGAGGCATTATCTCATAAGGGAAATACTGGACAATCAAATTAATGACTGCCCAGGCTTCAGGATGTCTTTTTACACTATATAAAGGTGGAAATTTACATTGGAAACGTTTGGTTTAGCTGTTATAAAAGTTTGGTTTTTTAGTGCTGAAAATGCATTTTCAGCTCGCACTGTACACATTTGCTATGTGAGGCATTATCTCATAAGGGAAATACTGGACAATCAAATTAATGACTTCCCAGGCTTCAGGATGCCTTTTTACACTCTATAAATGTGGAAATTTACATTGGAAACGTTTGGTTTAGCTGTTAATGAAGTTTCGTTTTTTTAGTGCTGAAAATTCATTGTCTGCTGGCGCTGTACACTTTTTCTAAGTGTTGCAATATCTCATGAAGGAAATACTGGACAATCAAATTAATGACTTTCCAGGCTTCAGGATGCCTTTCTACACTATATAAAGGTGGAAATTTACATTGGAAACGTTTGGTTTAGCTGTTATAAAAGTTTGGTTTTTTAGTGCTGTAAATGCATTTTCAGCTCGCGCTGTACACATTTGCTATGAGAGGCATTATCTCATAAGGGAAATATTGGACAATCAAATTAATGACTGCCCAGGCTTCAGGATGTCTTTTTACACTATATAAAGGTGGAAATTTACATTGGAAACGTTTGGTTTAGCTGTTATATAAGTTTGGTTTTTTTAGTGCTGAAAATGCATTTTCAGCTCGCACTGTACACATTTGCTATGTGAGGCATTATCTCATAAGGGAAATACTGGACAATCAAATTAATGACTGCCCAGGCTTCAGGATGTCTTTTTACACTATCTAAAGGTGGAAATTTACATTGGAAACGTTTGGTTTAGCTGTTATAAAAGTTTGGTTTTTTAGTGCTGAAAATGCATTTTCAGCTCGCACTGTACACATTTGCTATGTGAGGCATTATCTCATAAGGGAAATACTGGACAATCAAATTAATGACTTCGCAGGCTTCAGGATGCCTTTTTACACTCTATAAATGTGGAAATTTACATTGGAAACGTTTGGTTTAGCTGTTAATGAAGTTTCGTTTTTTTAGTGCTGAAAATTCATTGTCTGCTGGCGCTGTACACTTTTTCTAAGTGTTGCAATATCTCATGAAGGAAATACTGGACAATCAAATTAATGACTTTCCAGGCTTCAGGATGCCTTTCTACACTATATAAAGGTGGAAATTTACATTGGAAACGTTTGGTTTAGCTGTTATAAAAGTTTGGTTTTTTAGTGCTGTAAATGCATTTTCAGCTCGCGCTGTACACATTTGCTATGAGAGGCATTATCTCATAAGGGAAATATTGGACAATCAAATTAATGACTGCCCAGGCTTCAGGATGTCTTTTTACACTATATAAAGGTGGAAATTTACATTGGAAACGTTTGGTTTAGCTGTTATAAAAGTTTGGTTTTTTAGTGCTGTAAATGCATTTTCAGCTCGCGCTGTACACATTTGCTATGTGAGGCATTATCTCATAAGGGAAATACTGGACAATCAAATTAATGACTGCCCAGGCTTCAGGATGTCTTTTTACACTATATAAAGGTGGAAATTTACATTGGAAACGTTTGGTTTAGCTGTTATAAAAGTTTGGTTTTTTAGTGCTGAAAATGCATTTTCAGCTCGCACTGTACACATTTGCTATGTGAGGCATTATCTCATAAGGGAAATACTGGACAATCAAATTAATGACTTCCCAGGCTTCAGGATGCCTTTTTACACTCTATAAATGTGGAAATTTACATTGGAAACGTTTGGTTTAGCTGTTAATGAAGTTTCGTTTTTTTAGTGCTGAAAATTCATTGTCTGCTGGGGCTGTACACTTTTTCTAAGTGTTGCAATATCTCATGAAGGAAATACTGGACAATCAAATTAATGACTTTCCAGGCTTCAGGATGCCTTTCTACACTATATAAAGGTGGAAATTTACATTGGAAACGTTTGGTTTAGCTGTTATAAAAGTTTGGTTTTTTAGTGCTGTAAATGCATTTTCAGCTCGCGCTGTACACATTTGCTATGAGAGGCATTATCTCATAAGGGAAATATTGGACAATCAAATTAATGACTGCCCAGGCTTCAGGATGTCTTTTTACACTATATAAAGGTGGAAATTTACATTGGAAACGTTTAGTTTAGCTGTTAATGAAGTTTCGTTTTTTTTAGTGCTGAAAATTCATTGTCTGCTGGCGCTGTACACTTTTTCTAAGTGTTGCAATATCTCATGAAGGAAATACTGGACAATCAAATTAATGACTTTCCAGGCTTCAGGATGCCTTTCTACACTATATAAAGGTGGAAATTTACATTGGAAACGTTTGGTTTAGCTGTTATAAAAGTTTGGTTTTTTAGTGCTGTAAATGCATTTTCAGCTCGCGCTGTACACATTTGCTATGAGAGGCATTATCTCATAAGGGAAATATTGGACAATCAAATTAATGACTGCCCAGGCTTCAGGATGTCTTTTTACACTATATAAAGGTGGAAATTTACATTGGAAACGTTTAGTTTAGCTGTTAATGAAGTTTCGTTTTTTTTAGTGCTGAAAATTCATTGTCTGCTGGCGCTGTACACTTTTTCTAAGTGTTGCAATATCTCATGAAGGAAATACTGGACAATCAAATTAATGACTTTCCAGGCTTCAGGATGCCTTTCTACACTATATAAAGGTGGAAATTTACATTGGAAACGTTTGGTTTAGCTGTTATAAAAGTTTGGTTTTTTAGTGCTGTAAATGCATTTTCAGCTCGCGCTGTACACATTTGCTATGAGAGGCATTATCTCATAAGGGAAATATTGGACAATCAAATTAATGACTGCCCAGGCTTCAGGATGTCTTTTTACACTATATAAAGGTGGAAATTTACATTGGAAACGTTTAGTTTAGCTGTTAATGAAGTTTCGTTTTTTTTAGTGCTGAAAATTCATTGTCTGCTGGCGCTGTACACTTTTTCTAAGTGTTGCAATATCTCATGAAGGAAATACTGGACAATCAAATTAATGACTTTCCAGGCTTCAGGATGCCTTTCTACACTATATAAAGGTGGAAATTTACATTGGAAACGTTTGGTTTAGCTGTTATAAAAGTTTGGTTTTTTTAGTGCTGTAAATGCATTTTCAGCTCGCGCTGTACACATTTGCTATGAGAGGCATTATCTCATAAGGGAAATATTGGACAATCAAATTAATGACTGCCCAGGCTTCAGGAGGTCTTTTTACACTATATAAAGGTGGAAATTTACAATGGAAACGTTTGGTTTAGCTGTTATAAAAGTTTGGTTTTTTAGTGCTGTAAATGCATTTTCAGCTCGCGCTGTACACATTTGCTATGAGAGGCATTATCTCATAAGGGAAATATTGGACAATCAAATTAATGGCTGCCCAGGCTTCAGGATGTCTTTTTACTCTATATAAAGTTGGAAATTTACATTGGAAACGTTTAGTTTAGCTGTTAATGAAGTTTCGTTTTTTTAGTGCTGAAAATTCATTGTCTGCTGGCGCTGTACACTTTTTCTAAGTGTTGCAATATCTCATGAAGGAAATACTGGACAATCAAATCAATGACTTTCCAGGCTTCAGGATGCCTTTCTACACTATATAAAGGTGAAAATTTACATTGGAAACGTTTGGTTTAGCTGTTATAAAAGTTTGGTTTTTTAGTGCTGTAAATGCATTTTCAGCTCGCACTGTACACATTTGCTATGTGAGGCATTATCTCATAAGGGAAATACTGGACAATCAAATTAATGACTTCCCAGGCTTCAGGATGTCTTTTTACACTATATAAAGGTGGAAATATACATTGGAAACGTTTAGTTTAGCTGTTAATGAAGTTTCGTTTTTTTAGTGCTGAAAATTCATTGTCTGCTGGCGCTGTACACTTTTTCTAAGTGTTGCAATATCTCATGAAGGAAATACTGGACAATCAAATTAATGACTTTCCAGGCTTCAGGATGCCTTTCTACACTATATAAAGGTGGAAATGTACATTGGAAACGTTTGGTTTAGCTGTTATAAAAGTTTGGTTTTTTAGTGCTGTAAATGCATTTTCAGCTCGCGCTGTACACATTTGCTATGAGAGGCATTATCTCAAAAGGGAAATATTGGACAATCAAATTAATGACTGCCCAGGCTTCAGGATGTCTTTTTACACTATATAAAGGTGGAAATTTACATTGGAAACGTTTGGTTTAGCTGTTATAAAAGTTGGGTTTTTTAATGCTGAAAATGCATTTTCAGCTCGCACTGTACACATTTGCTCTGTGAGGCATTATCTCATAAGGGAAATACTGGACAATCAAATTAATGACTTCCCAGGCTTCAGGATGCCTTTTTACACTCTATAAATGTGGAAATTTACATTGGAAACGTTTGGTTTAGCTGTTAATGAAGTTTCGTTTTTTTAGTGCTGAAAATTCATTGTCTGCTGGCGCTGTACACTCTTTCTAAGTGTTGCAATATCTCATGAAGGAAATACTGGACAATCAAATTAATGACTTTCCAGGCTTCAGGATGCCTTTCTACACTATATAAAGGTGGAAATTTACATTGGAAACGTTTGGTTTAGCTGTTATAAAAGTTTGGTTTTTTAGTGCTGTAAATGCATTTTCAGCTCGCGCTGTACACATTTGCTATGAGAGGCATTATCTCATAAGGGAAATATTGGACAATCAAATTAATGACTGCCCAGGCTTCAGGATGTCTTTTTACACTATATAAAGGTGGAAATTTACATTGGAAACGTTTGGTTTAGCTGTTATTAAAAGTTTGGTTTTTTAGTGCTGTAAATGCATTTTCAGCTCGCGCTGTACACATTTGCTATGAGAGGCATTATCTCATAAGGGAAATATTGGACAATCAAATTATTGGCTGCCCAGGCTTCAGGATGTCTTTTTACTCTATATAAAGTTGGAAATTTACATTGGAAACGTTTAGTTTAGCTGTTAATGAAGTTTCGTTTTTTTAGTGCTGAAAATTCATTGTCTGCTGGCGCTGTACACTTTTTCTAAGTGTTGCAATATCTCATGAAGGAAATACTGGACAATCAAATTAATGACTTTCCAGGCTTCAGGATGCCTTTCTACACTATATAAAGGTGGAAATTTACATTGGAAACGTTTGGTTTAGCTGTTATAAAAGTTTGGTTTTTTTAGTGCTGAAAATGCATTTTCAGCTCGCACTGTACACATTTGCTATGTGAGGCATTATCTCATAAGGGAAATACTGGACAATCAAATTAATGACTGCCCAGGCTTCAGGATGTCTTTTTACACTATATAAAGGTGGAAATTTACATTGGAAACGTTTGGTTTAGCTGTTATAAAAGTTTGGTTTTTTAGTGCTGAAAATGCATTTTCAGCTCGCACTGTACACATTTGCTATGTGAGGCATTATCTCATAAGGGAAATACTGGACAATCAAATTAATGACTGCCCAGGCTTCAGGATGTCTTTTTACACTATATAAAGGTGGAAATTTACATTGGAAACGTTTGGTTTAGCTGTTATAAAAGTTTGGTTTTTTAGTGCTGAAAATGCATTTTCAGCTCGCACTGTACACATTTGCTATGTGAGGCATTATCTCATAAGGGAAATACTGGACAATCAAATTAATGACTTCCCAGGCTTCAGGATGCCTTTTTACACTCTATAAATGTGGAAATTTACATTGGAAACGTTTGGTTTAGCTGTTAATGAAGTTTCGTTTTTTTAGTGCTGAAAATTCATTGTCTGCTGGCGCTGTACACTTTTTCTAAGTGTTGCAATATCTCATGAAGGAAATACTGGACAATCAAATTAATGACTTTCCAGGCTTCAGGATGCCTTTCTACACTATATAAAGGTGGAAATTTACATTGGAAACGTTTGGTTTAGCTGTTATAAAAGTTTGGTTTTTTAGTGCTGTAAATGCATTTTCAGCTCGCGCTGTACACATTTGCTATGAGAGGCATTATCTCATAAGGGAAATATTGGACAATCAAATTAATGACTGCCCAGGCTTCAGGATGTCTTTTTACACTATATAAAGGTGGAAATTTACATTGGAAACGTTTGGTTTAGCTGTTATATAAGTTTGGTTTTTTTAGTGCTGAAAATGCATTTTCAGCTCGCACTGTACACATTTGCTATGTGAGGCATTATCTCATAAGGGAAATACTGGACAATCAAATTAATGACTGCCCAGGCTTCAGGATGTCTTTTTACACTATCTAAAGGTGGAAATTTACATTGGAAACGTTTGGTTTAGCTGTTATAAAAGTTTGGTTTTTTAGTGCTGAAAATGCATTTTCAGCTCGCACTGTACACATTTGCTATGTGAGGCATTATCTCATAAGGGAAATACTGGACAATCAAATTAATGACTTCGCAGGCTTCAGGATGCCTTTTTACACTCTATAAATGTGGAAATTTACATTGGAAACGTTTGGTTTAGCTGTTAATGAAGTTTCGTTTTTTTAGTGCTGAAAATTCATTGTCTGCTGGCGCTGTACACTTTTTCTAAGTGTTGCAATATCTCATGAAGGAAATACTGGACAATCAAATTAATGACTTTCCAGGCTTCAGGATGCCTTTCTACACTATATAAAGGTGGAAATTTACATTGGAAACGTTTGGTTTAGCTGTTATAAAAGTTTGGTTTTTTAGTGCTGTAAATGCATTTTCAGCTCGCGCTGTACACATTTGCTATGAGAGGCATTATCTCATAAGGGAAATATTGGACAATCAAATTAATGACTGCCCAGGCTTCAGGATGTCTTTTTACACTATATAAAGGTGGAAATTTACATTGGAAACGTTTGGTTTAGCTGTTATAAAAGTTTGGTTTTTTAGTGCTGTAAATGCATTTTCAGCTCGCGCTGTACACATTTGCTATGTGAGGCATTATCTCATAAGGGAAATACTGGACAATCAAATTAATGACTGCCCAGGCTTCAGGATGTCTTTTTACACTATATAAAGGTGGAAATTTACATTGGAAACGTTTGGTTTAGCTGTTATAAAAGTTTGGTTTTTTAGTGCTGAAAATGCATTTTCAGCTCGCACTGTACACATTTGCTATGTGAGGCATTATCTCATAAGGGAAATACTGGACAATCAAATTAATGACTTCCCAGGCTTCAGGATGCCTTTTTACACTCTATAAATGTGGAAATTTACATTGGAAACGTTTGGTTTAGCTGTTAATGAAGTTTCGTTTTTTTAGTGCTGAAAATTCATTGTCTGCTGGGGCTGTACACTTTTTCTAAGTGTTGCAATATCTCATGAAGGAAATACTGGACAATCAAATTAATGACTTTCCAGGCTTCAGGATGCCTTTCTACACTATATAAAGGTGGAAATTTACATTGGAAACGTTTGGTTTAGCTGTTATAAAAGTTTGGTTTTTTAGTGCTGTAAATGCATTTTCAGCTCGCGCTGTACACATTTGCTATGAGAGGCATTATCTCATAAGGGAAATATTGGACAATCAAATTAATGACTGCCCAGGCTTCAGGATGTCTTTTTACACTATATAAAGGTGGAAATTTACATTGGAAACGTTTAGTTTAGCTGTTAATGAAGTTTCGTTTTTTTTAGTGCTGAAAATTCATTGTCTGCTGGCGCTGTACACTTTTTCTAAGTGTTGCAATATCTCATGAAGGAAATACTGGACAATCAAATTAATGACTTTCCAGGCTTCAGGATGCCTTTCTACACTATATAAAGGTGGAAATTTACATTGGAAACGTTTGGTTTAGCTGTTATAAAAGTTTGGTTTTTTAGTGCTGTAAATGCATTTTCAGCTCGCGCTGTACACATTTGCTATGAGAGGCATTATCTCATAAGGGAAATATTGGACAATCAAATTAATGACTGCCCAGGCTTCAGGATGTCTTTTTACACTATATAAAGGTGGAAATTTACATTGGAAACGTTTAGTTTAGCTGTTAATGAAGTTTCGTTTTTTTTAGTGCTGAAAATTCATTGTCTGCTGGCGCTGTACACTTTTTCTAAGTGTTGCAATATCTCATGAAGGAAATACTGGACAATCAAATTAATGACTTTCCAGGCTTCAGGATGCCTTTCTACACTATATAAAGGTGGAAATTTACATTGGAAACGTTTGGTTTAGCTGTTATAAAAGTTTGGTTTTTTAGTGCTGTAAATGCATTTTCAGCTCGCGCTGTACACATTTGCTATGAGAGGCATTATCTCATAAGGGAAATATTGGACAATCAAATTAATGACTGCCCAGGCTTCAGGATGTCTTTTTACACTATATAAAGGTGGAAATTTACATTGGAAACGTTTGGTTTAGCTGTTATAAAAGTTTGGTTTTTTTAGTGCTGAAAATGCATTTTCAGCTCGCACTGTACACATTTGCTATGTGAGGCATTATCTCATAAGGGAAATACTGGACAATCAAATTAATGACTGCCCAGGCTTCAGGATGTCTTTTTACACTATCTAAAGGTGGAAATTTACATTGGAAACGTTTGGTTTAGCTGTTATAAAAGTTTGGTTTTTTAGTGCTGAAAATGCATTTTCAGCTCGCACTGTACACATTTGCTATGTGAGGCATTATCTCATAAGGGAAATACTGGACAATCAAATTAATGACTTCGCAGGCTTCAGGATGCCTTTTTACACTCTATAAATGTGGAAATTTACATTGGAAACGTTTGGTTTAGCTGTTAATGAAGTTTCGTTTTTTTAGTGCTGAAAATTCATTGTCTGCTGGCGCTGTACACTTTTTCTAAGTGTTGCAATATCTCATGAAGGAAATACTGGACAATCAAATTAATGACTTTCCAGGCTTCAGGATGCCTTTCTACACTATATAAAGGTGGAAATTTACATTTGAAACGTTTGGTTTAGCTGTTATAAAAGTTAGGTTTTTTAGTGCTGTAAATGCATTTTCAGCTCGCGCTGTACACATTTGCTATGAGAGGCATTATCTCATAAGGGAAATATTGGACAATCAAATTAATGACTGCCCAGGCTTCAGGATGTCTTTTTACACTATATAAAGGTGGAAATATACATTGGAAACGTTTAGTTTAGCTGTTAATGAAGTTTCGTTTTTTTAGTGCTGAAAATTCATTGTCTGCTGGCGCTGTACACTTTTTCTAAGTGTTGCAATATCTCATGAAGGAAATACTGGACAATCAAATTAATGACTTTCCAGGCTTCAGGATGCCTTTCTACACTATATAAAGGTGGAAATTTACATTGGAAACGTTTGGTTTAGCTGTTATAAAAGTTTGGTTTTTTAGTGCTGTAAATGCATTTTCAGCTCGCGCTGTACACATTTGCTATGAGAGGCATTATCTCATAAGGGAAATATTGGACAATCAAATTAATGACTGCCCAGGCTTCAGGATGTCTTTTTACACTATATAAAGGTGGAAATTTACATTGGAAACGTTTGGTTTAGCTGTTATAAAAGTTTGGTTTTTTAGTGCTGAAAATGCATTTTCAGCTCGCACTGTACACATTTGCTATGTGAGGCATTATCTCATAAGGGAAATACTGGACAATCAAATTAATGACTTCCCAGGCTTCAGGATGCCTTTTTACACTCTATAAATGTGGAAATTTACATTGGAAACGTTTGGTTTAGCTGTTAATGAAGTTTCGTTTTTTTAGTGCTGAAAATTCATTGTCTGCTGGCGCTGTACACTTTTTCTAAGTGTTGCAATATCTCATGAAGGAAATACTGGACAATCAAATTAATGACTTTCCAGGCTTCAGGATGCCTTTCTACACTATATAAAGGTGGAAATTTACATTGGAAACGTTTGGTTTAGCTGTTATAAAAGTTTGGTTTTTTAGTGCTGTAAATGCATTTTCAGCTCGCGCTGTACACATTTGCTATGAGAGGCATTATCTCATAAGGGAAATATTGGACAATCAAATTAATGACTGCCCAGGCTTCAGGATGTCTTTTTACACTATATAAAGGTGGAAATTTACATTGGAAACGTTTAGTTTAGCTGTTAATGAAGTTTCGTTTTTTTTAGTGCTGAAAATTCATTGTCTGCTGGCGCTGTACACTTTTTCTAAGTGTTGCAATATCTCATGAAGGAAATACTGGACAATCAAATTAATGACTTTCCAGGCTTCAGGATGCCTTTCTACACTATATAAAGGTGGAAATTTACATTGGAAACGTTTGGTTTAGCTGTTATAAAAGTTTGGTTTTTTAGTGCTGTAAATGCATTTTCAGCTCGCGCTGTACACATTTGCTATGAGAGGCATTATCTCATAAGGGAAATATTGGACAATCAAATTAATGACTGCCCAGGCTTCAGGATGTCTTTTTACACTATATAAAGGTGGAAATTTACATTGGAAACGTTTAGTTTAGCTGTTAATGAAGTTTCGTTTTTTTTAGTGCTGAAAATTCATTGTCTGCTGGCGCTGTACACTTTTTCTAAGTGTTGCAATATCTCATGAAGGAAATACTGGACAATCAAATTAATGACTTTCCAGGCTTCAGGATGCCTTTCTACACTATATAAAGGTGGAAATTTACATTGGAAACGTTTGGTTTAGCTGTTATAAAAGTTTGGTTTTTTTAGTGCTGTAAATGCATTTTCAGCTCGCGCTGTACACATTTGCTATGAGAGGCATTATCTCATAAGGGAAATATTGGACAATCAAATTAATGACTGCCCAGGCTTCAGGAGGTCTTTTTACACTATATAAAGGTGGAAATTTACAATGGAAACGTTTGGTTTAGCTGTTATAAAAGTTTGGTTTTTTAGTGCTGTAAATGCATTTTCAGCTCGCGCTGTACACATTTGCTATGAGAGGCATTATCTCATAAGGGAAATATTGGACAATCAAATTAATGGCTGCCCAGGCTTCAGGATGTCTTTTTACTCTATATAAAGTTGGAAATTTACATTGGAAACGTTTAGTTTAGCTGTTAATGAAGTTTCGTTTTTTTAGTGCTGAAAATTCATTGTCTGCTGGCGCTGTACACTTTTTCTAAGTGTTGCAATATCTCATGAAGGAAATACTGGACAATCAAATCAATGACTTTCCAGGCTTCAGGATGCCTTTCTACACTATATAAAGGTGAAAATTTACATTGGAAACGTTTGGTTTAGCTGTTATAAAAGTTTGGTTTTTTAGTGCTGTAAATGCATTTTCAGCTCGCACTGTACACATTTGCTATGTGAGGCATTATCTCATAAGGGAAATACTGGACAATCAAATTAATGACTTCCCAGGCTTCAGGATGCCTTTTTACACTCTATAAATGTGGAAATTTACATTGGAAACGTTTGGTTTAGCTGTTAATGAAGTTTCGTTTTTTTACTGCTGAAAATTCATTGTCTGCTGGCGCTGTACACTTTTTCTAAGTGTTGCAATATCTCATGAAGGAAATACTGGACAATCAAATTAATGACTTTCCAGGCTTCAGGATGCCTTTCTACACTATATAAAGGTGGAAATGTACATTGGAAACGTTTGGTTTAGCTGTTATAAAAGTTTGTTTTTTTAGTGCTGTAAATGCATTTTCAGCTCGCGCTGTACACATTTGCTATGAGAGGCATTGTCTCATAAGGGAAATATTGGACAATCAAATTAATGACTGCCCAGGCTTCAGGATGTCTTTTTACACTATATAAAGGTGGAAATTTACATTGGAAACGTTTGGTTTAGCTGTTATAAAAGTTTGGTTTTTTTAGTGCTGAAAATGCATTTTCAGCTCGCACTGTACACATTTGCTATGTGAGGCATTATCTCATAAGGGAAATACTGGACAATCAAATTAATGCCTGCCCAGGCTTCAGGATGTCTTTTTACACTATATAAAGGTGGAAATTTACATTGGAAACGTTTGGTTTAGCTGTTATAAAAGTTTGGTTTTTTAGTGCTGAAAATGCATTTTCAGCTCGCACTGTACACATTTGCTATGTGAGGCATTATCTCATAAGGGAAATACTGGACAATCAAATTAATGACTTCCCAGGCTTCAGGATGCCTTTCTACACTATATAAAGGTGGAAATGTACATTGGAAACGTTTGGTTTAGCTGTTATAAAAGTTTGGTTTTTTTAGTGCTGTAAATGCATTTTCAGCTCGCGCTGTACACGTTTGCTATGAGAGGCATTATCTCATAATGGAAATATTGGACAATCAAATTAATGACTGCCCAGGCTTCAGGATGTCTTTTTACACTATATAAAGGTGGAAATTTACATTGGAAACGTTTAGTTTAGCTGTTAATGAAGTTTCGTTTTTTTAGTGCTGAAAATTCATTGTCTGCTGGCGCTGTACACTTTTTCTAAGTGATGCAATATCTCATGAAGGAAATACTGGACAATCAAATTAATGACTTTCCAGGCTTCAGGATGCCTTTCTACACTATATAAAGGTGGAAATTTACATTGGAAACGTTTGGTTTAGCTGTTATAAAAGTTTGGTTTTTTAGTGCTGTAAATGCATTTTCAGCTCGCGCTGTACACATTTGCTATGAGAGGCATTATCTCATAAGGGAAATATTGGACAATCAAATTAATGACTGCCCAGGCTTCAGGATGTCTTTTTACACTATATAAAGGTGGAAATTTACATTGGAAACGTTTGGTTTAGCTGTTATAAAAGTTTGGTTTTTTAGTGCTGTAAATGCATTTTCAGCTCGCGCTGTACACATTTGCTATGAGAGGCATTATCTCATAAGGGAAATATTGGACAATCAAATTAATGGCTGCCCAGGCTTCAGGATGTCTTTTTACTCTATATAAAGTTGGAAATTTACATTGGAAACGTTTAGTTTAGCTGTTAATGAAGTTTCGTTTTTTTAGTGCTGAAAATTCATTGTCTGCTGGCGCTGTACACTTTTTCTAAGTGTTGCAATATCTCATGAAGGAAATACTGGACAATCAAATCAATGACTTTCCAGGCTTCAGGATGCCTTTCTACACTATATAAAGGTGAAAATTTACATTGGAAACGTTTGGTTTAGCTGTTATAAAAGTTTGGTTTTTTAGTGCTGTAAATGCATTTTCAGCTCGCACTGTACACATTTGCTATGTGAGGCATTATCTCATAAGGGAAATACTGGACAATCAAATTAATGACTTCCCAGGCTTCAGGATGCCTTTTTACACTCTATAAATGTGGAAATTTACATTGGAAACGTTTGGTTTAGCTGTTAATGAAGTTTCGTTTTTTTACTGCTGAAAATTCATTGTCTGCTGGCGCTGTACACTTTTTCTAAGTGTTGCAATATCTCATGAAGGAAATACTGGACAATCAAATTAATGACTTTCCAGGCTTCAGGATGCCTTTCTACACTATATAAAGGTGGAAATGTACATTGGAAACGTTTGGTTTAGCTGTTATAAAAGTTTGTTTTTTTAGTGCTGTAAATGCATTTTCAGCTCGCGCTGTACACATTTGCTATGAGAGGCATTGTCTCATAAGGGAAATATTGGACAATCAAATTAATGACTGCCCAGGCTTCAGGATGTCTTTTTACACTATATAAAGGTGGAAATTTACATTGGAAACGTTTGGTTTAGCTGTTATAAAAGTTTGGTTTTTTTAGTGCTGAAAATGCATTTTCAGCTCGCACTGTACACATTTGCTATGTGAGGCATTATCTCATAAGGGAAATACTGGACAATCAAATTAATGCCTGCCCAGGCTTCAGGATGTCTTTTTACACTATATAAAGGTGGAAATTTACATTGGAAACGTTTGGTTTAGCTGTTATAAAAGTTTGGTTTTTTAGTGCTGAAAATGCATTTTCAGCTCGCACTGTACACATTTGCTATGTGAGGCATTATCTCATAAGGGAAATACTGGACAATCAAATTAATGACTTCCCAGGCTTCAGGATGCCTTTCTACACTATATAAAGGTGGAAATGTACATTGGAAACGTTTGGTTTAGCTGTTATAAAAGTTTGGTTTTTTTAGTGCTGTAAATGCATTTTCAGCTCGCGCTGTACACGTTTGCTATGAGAGGCATTATCTCATAAGGGAAATATTGGACAATCAAATTAATGACTGCCCAGGCTTCAGGATGTCTTTTTACACTATATAAAGGTGGAAATTTACATTGGAAACGTTTAGTTTAGCTGTTAATGAAGTTTCGTTTTTTTAGTGCTGAAAATTCATTGTCTGCTGGCGCTGTACACTTTTTCTAAGTGTTGCAATATCTCATGAAGGAAATACTGGACAATCAAATTAATGACTTTCCAGGCTTCAGGATGCCTTTCTACACTATATAAAGGTGGAAATTTACATTGGAAACGTTTGGTTTAGCTGTTATAAAAGTTTGGTTTTTTAGTGCTGTAAATGCATTTTCAGCTCGCGCTGTACACATTTGCTATGAGAGGCATTATCTCATAAGGGAAATATTGGACAATCAAATTAATGACTGCCCAGGCTTCAGGATGTCTTTTTACACTATATAAAGGTGGAAATTTACATTGGAAACGTTTGGTTTAGGTGTTATAAAAGTTTGTTTTTTTAGTGCTGAAAATGCATTTTCAGCTCGCACTGTACACATTTGCTATGTGAGGCATTATCTCATAAGGGAAATACTGGACAATCAAATTAATTACTTCCCAGGCTTCAGGATGCCTTTTTACACTCTATAAATGTGGAAATTTACATTGGAAACGTTTGGTTTAGCTGTTAATGAAGTTTCGTTTTTTTAGTGCTGAAAATTCATTGTCTGCTGGCGCTGTACACTTTTTCTAAGTGTTGCAATATCTCATGAAGGAAATACTGGACAATCAAATTAATGACTTTCCAGGCTTCAGGATGCCTTTCTACACTATATAAAGGTGGAAATTTACATTGGAAACGTTTGGTTTAGCTGTTATAAAAGTTTGGTTTTTTAGTGCTGTAAATGCATTTTCAGCTCGCGCTGTACACATTTGCTATGAGAGGCATTATCTCATAAGGGAAATATTGGACAATCAAATTAATGACTGCCCAGGCTTCAGGATGTCTTTTTACACTATATAAAGGTGGAAATTTACATTGGAAACGTTTGGTTTAGCTGTTATAAAAGTTTGGTTTTTTAGTGCTGTAAATGCATTTTCAGCTCGCGCTGTACACATTTGCTATGTGAGGCATTATCTCATAAGGGAAATACTGGACAATCAAATTAATGACTGCCCAGGCTTCAGGATGTCTTTTTACACTATATAAAGGTGGAAATTTACATTGGAAACGTTTGGTTTAGCTGTTATAAAAGTTTGGTTTTTTAGTGCTGAAAATGCATTTTCAGCTCGCACTGTACACATTTGCTATGAGAGGCATTATCTCATAAGGGAAATATTGGACAATCAAATTAATGACTGCCCAGGCTTCAGGATGTCTTTTTACACTATATAAAGGTGGAAATTTACATTGGAAACGTTTGGTTTAGCTGTTATAAAAGTTTGTTTTTTTAGTGCTGTAAATGCATTTTCAGCTCGCGCTGTACACATTTTCTATGAGAGGCATTATCTCATAAGGGAAATATTGGACAATCAAATTAATGACTGCCCAGGCTTCAGGATGCCTTTCTACACTACATAAAGGTGGAAATTTACATTGGAAACGTTTGGTTTAGCTGTTATAAAAGTTTGTTTTTTTAGTGCTGTAAATGCATTTTCAGCTCGCGCTGTACACATTTGCTATGTGAGGCATTATCTCATAAGGGAAATACTGGACAATCAAATTAATGACTGCCCAGGCTTCAGGATGTCTTTTTACACTATATAAAGGTGGAAATTTACATTGGAAACGTTTGGTTTAGCTGTTATAAAAGTTTGGTTTTTTAGTGCTGAAAATGCATTTTCAGCTCGCACTGTACACATTTGCTATGTGAGGCATTATCTCATAAGGGAAATACTGGACAATCAAATTAATGACTTCCCAGGCTTCAGGATGCCTTTTTACACTCTATAAATGTGGAAATTTACATTGGAAACGTTTGGTTTAGCTGTTAATGAAGTTTCGTTTTTTTAGTGCTGAAAATTCATTGTCTGCTGGCGCTGTACACTTTTTCTAAGTGTTGCAATATCTCATGAAGGAAATACTGGACAATCAAATTACTGACTTTCCAGGCTCCAGGATGCCTTTCTACACTATATAAAGGTGGAAATTTACATTGGAAACGTTTGGTTTAGCTGTTATAAAAGTTTGGTTTTTTAGTGCTGTAAATGCATTTTCAGCTCGCGCTGTACACATTTGCTATGAGAGGCATTATCTCATAACGGAAATATTGGACAATCAAATTAATGACTGCCCAGGCTTCAGGATGTCTTTTTACACTATATAAAGGTGGAAATTTACATTGGAAACGTTTGGTTTAGCTGTTATAAAAGTTTGGTTTTTTAGTGCTGAAAATGCATTTTCAGCTCGCACTGTACACATTTGCTATGTGAGGCATTATCTCATAAGGGAAATACTGGACAATCAAATTAATGACTTCCCAGGCTTCAGGATGCATTTTTACACTCTATAAATGTGGAAATTTACATTGGAAACGTTTGGTTTAGCTGTTAATGAAGTTTCGTTTTTTTAGTGCTGAAAATTCATTGTCTGCTGGCGCTGTACACTTTTTCTAAGTTTTGCAATATCTCATGAAGGAAATACTGGACAATCAAATAATGACTTTCCAGGCTTCAGGATGCCTTTCTACACTATATAAAGGTGGAAATTTACATTGGAAACGTTTGGTTTAGCTGTTATAAAAGTTTGGTTTTTTAGTGCTGTAAATGCATTTTCAGCTCGCGCTGTACACATTTGCTATGAGAGGCATTATCTCATAAGGGAAATATTGGACAATCAAATTAATGACTGCCCAGGCTTCAGGATGTCTTTTTACACTATATAAACGTGGAAATTTACATTGGAAACGTTTAGTTTAGCTGTTAATGAAGTTTCGTTTTTTTAGTGCTGAAAATTCATTGTCTGCTGGCGCTGTACACTTTTTCTAAGTGTTGCAATATCTCATGAAGGAAATACTGGATAATCAAATTAATGACTTTCCAGGCTTCAGGATGCCTTTCTACACTATATAAAGGTGGAAATTTACATTGGAAACGTTTGGTTTAGCTGTTTATAAAAGTTTGGTTTTTTAGTGCTGTAAATGCATTTTCAGCTCGCGCTGTACACATTTGCTATGAGAGGCATTATCTCATAAGGGAAATATTGGACAATCAAATTAATGACTGCCCAGGCTTCAGGATGTCTTTTTACACTATATAAACGTGGAAATTTACATTGGAAACGTTTGGTTTAGCTGTTATAAAAGTTTGGTTTTTTAGTGCTGTAAATGCATTTTCAGCTCGCGCTGTGCACATTTGCTAGGAGAGGCATTATCTCATAAGGGAAATATTGGACAATCAAATTAATGGCTGCCCAGGCTTCAGGATGTCTTTTTACACTATATAAAGGTGGAAATTTACATTGGAAACGTTTAGTTTAGCTGTTAATGAAGTTTCGTTTTTTTAGTGCTGAAAATTCATTGTCTGCTGGCGCTGTACACTTTTTCTAAGTGTTGCAATATCTCATGAAGGAAATACTGGACAATCAAATTAATGACTTTCCAGGCTTCAGGATGCCTTTCTACACTATATAAAGGCGGAAATTTACATTGGAAACGTTTGGTTTAGCTGTTATAAAAGTTTGGTTTTTTAGTGCTGTAAATGCATTTTCAGCTCGCGCTGTACACATTTGCTATGAGAGGCATTATCTCATAAGGGAAATATTGGACAATCAAATTAATGACTGCCCAGGCTTCAGGATGTTTTTTTACACTATATAAGGGTGGAAATTTACATTGGAAACGTTTAGTTTAGCTGTTAATGAAGTTTCGTTTTTTTAGTGCTGAAAATTCATTGTCTGCTGGCGCTGTACACTTTTTCTAAGTGTTGCAATATCTCATGAAGGAAATACTGGACAATCAAATTAATGACTTTCCAGGCTTCAGGATGCCTTTCTACACTATATAAAGGTGGAAATTTACATTGGAAACGTTTGGTTTAGCTGTTATAAAAGTTTGGTTTTTTAGTGCTGTAAATGCACTTTCAGTCGCGCTGTACACATTTGCTATGTGAGGCATTATCTCATAAGGAAAATATTGGACAATCAAATTAATGACTGCCCAGGCTTCAGGATGTCTTTTTACACCATATAAGGGTGGAAATTTACATTGGAAACGTTTAGTTTAGCTGTTAATGAAGTTTCGTTTTTTTAGTGCTGAAAATTCATTGTCTGCTGGCGCTGTACACTTTTTCTAAGTGTTGCAATATCTCATGAAGGAAATACTGGACAATCAAATTAATGACTTTCCAGGCTTCAGGATGTCTTTTTACACTATATAAAGGTGGAAATTTACATTGGAAACGTTTGGTTTAGCTGTTATAAAAGTTTGGTTTTTTAGTGCTGAAAATGCATTTTCAGCTCGCACTGTACACATTTGCTATGTGAGGCATTATCTCATAAGGGAAATACTGGACAATCAAATTAATGACTTCCCAGGCTTCAGGATGCCTTTTTACACTCTATAAATGTGGAAATTTACATTGGAAACGTTTGGTTTAGCTGTTAATGAAGTTTCGTTTTTTTAGTGCTGAAAATTCATTGTCTGCTGGCGCTGTACACTTTTTCTAAGTGTTGCAATATCTCATGAAGGAAATACTGGACAATCAAATTAATGACTTTCCAGGCTCCAGGATGCCTTTCTACACTATATAAAGGTGGAAATGTACATTGGAAACGTTTGGTTTAGCTGTTATAAAAGTTTGGTTTTTTAGTGCTGTAAATGCATTTTCAGCTCGCGCTGTACACATTTGCTATGAGAGGCATTATCTCATAAGGGAAATATTGGACAATCAAATTAATGACTGCCCAGGCTTCAGGATGTCTTTTTACACTATATAAAGGTGGAAATTTACATTGGAAACGTTTGGTTTAGCTGTTATAAAAGTTTGGTTTTTTAGTGCTGAAAATGCATTTTCAGCTCGCACTGTACACATTTGCTATGTGAGGCATTATCTCATAAGGGAAATACTGGACAATCAAATTAATGACTTCCCAGGCTTCAGGATGCATTTTTGCACTCTATAAATGTGGAAATTTACATTGGAAACGTTTGGTTTAGCTGTTAATGAAGTTTCGTTTTTTTAGTGCTGAAAATTCATTGTCTGCTGGCGCTGTACACTTTTTCTAAGTTTTGCAATATCTCATGAAGGAAATACTGGACAATCAAATAATGACTTTCCAGGCTTCAGGATGCCTTTCTACACTATATAAAGGTGGAAATTTACATTGGAAACGTTTGGTTTAGCTGTTATAAAAGTTTGGTTTTTTAGTGCTGTAAATGCATTTTCAGCTCGCGCTGTACACATTTCCTATGAGAGGCATTATCTCATAAGGGAAATATTGGACAATCAAATTAATGACTGCCCAGGCTTCAGGATGTCTTTTTACACTATATAAACGTGGAAATTTACATTGGAAACGTTTAGTTTAGCTGTTAATGAAGTTTCGTTTTTTTAGTGCTGAAAATTCATTGTCTGCTGGCGCTGTACACTTTTTCTAAGTGTTGCAATATCTCATGAAGGAAATACTGGATAATCAAATTAATGACTTTCCAGGCTTCAGGATGCCTTTCTACACTATATAAAGGTGGAAATTTACATTGGAAACGTTTGGTTTAGCTGTTTATAAAAGTTTGTTTTTTTAGTGCTGTAAATGCATTTTCAGCTCGCGCTGTACACATTTGCTATGAGAGGCATTATCTCATAAGGGAAATATTGGACAATCAAATTAATGACTGCCCAGGCTTCAGGATGTCTTTTTACACTATATAAACGTGGAAATTTACATTGGAAACGTTTGGTTTAGCTGTTATAAAAGTTTGGTTTTTTAGTGCTGTAAATGCATTTTCAGCTCGCGCTGTACACATTTGCTAGGAGAGGCATTATCTCATAAGGGAAATATTGGACAATCAAATTAATGACTGCGCAGGCTTCAGGATGTCTTTCTACACTATATAAAGGTGGAAATTTACATTGGAAACGTTTAGTTTAGCTGTTAATGAAGTTTCGTTTTTTTTAGTGCTGAAAATTAATTGTCTGCTGGCGCTGTACACTTTTTCTAAGTGTTGCAATATCTCATGAAGGAAATACTGGACAATCAAATTAATGACTTTCCAGGCTTCAGGATGCCTTTCTACACTATATAAAGGTGGAAATTTACATTGGAAACGTTTGGTTTAGCTGTTATAAAAGTTTGGTTTTTTAGTGCTGTAAATGCATTTTCAGCTCGCGCTGTACACATTTGCTATGAGAGGCATTATCTCATAAGGGAAATATTGGACAATCAAATTAATGACTGCGCAGGCTTCAGGATGTCTTTTTACACTATATAAAGGTGGAAATTTACATTGGAAACGTTTAGTTTAGCTGTTAATGAAGTTTCGTTTTTTTTAGTGCTGAAAATTCATTGTCTGCTGGCGCTGTACACTTTTTCTAAGTGTTGCAATATCTCATGAAGGAAATACTGGACAATCAAATTAATGACTTTCCAGGCTTCAGGATGCCTTTCTACACTATATAAAGGTGGAAATTTACATTGGAAACGTTTGGTTTAGCTGTTATAAAAGTTTGGTTTTTTAGTGCTGTAAATGCATTTTCAGCTCGCGCTGTACACATTTGCTATGAGAGGCATTATCTCATAAGGGAAATATTGGACAATCAAATTAATGACTGCCCAGGCTTCAGGATGTTTTTTTACACTATATAAGGGTGGAAATTTACATTGGAAACGTTTAGTTTAGCTGTTAATGAAGTTTCGTTTTTTTAGTGCTGAAAATTCATTGTCTGCTGGCGCTGTACACTTTTTCTAAGTGTTGCATTATCTCAAAAGGGAAATATTGGACAATCAAATTAATGACTGCCCAGGCTTCAGGATGTCTTTTTACACTATATAAAGGTGGAAATTTACATTGGAAACGTTTGGTTTAGCTGTTATAAAAGTCTGTTTTTTTAGTGCTGAAAATGCATTTTCAGCTCGCACTGTACACATTTGCTATGTGAGGCATTATCTCATAAGGGAAATACTGGACAATCAAATTAATGACTTCCCAGGCTTCAGGATGCCTTTTTACACTCTATAAATGTGGAAATTTACATTGGAAACGTTTGGTTTAGCTGTGAATGAAGTTTCGTTTTTTTAGTGCTGAAAATTCATTGTCTGCTGGCGCTGTACACTTTTTCTAAGTGTTGCAATATCTCATGAAGGAAATACTGGACAATCAAATTAATGACTTTCCAGGCTTCAGGATGCCTTTCTACACTATATAAAGGTGGAAATTTACATTTGAAACGTTTGGTTTAGCTGTTATAAAAGTTTGGTTTTTTAGTGCTGAAAATGCATTTTCAGCTCGCACTGTACACATTTGCTATGAGAGGCATTTTCTCATAAGGGAAATATTGGACAATCAAATTAATGACTGCCCAGGCTTCAGGATGTCTTTTTACACTATATAAAGGTGGAAATTTACATTGGAAACGTTTGGTTTAGCTGTTATAAAAGTTTGGTTTTTTAGTGCTGAAAATGCATTTTCAGCTCGCACTGTACACATTTGCTATGTGAGGCATTATCTCATAAGGGAAATACTGGACAATCAAATTAATGACTTCCCAGGCTTCAGGATGCCTTTTTACACTCTATAAAGGTGGAAATTTACATTGGAAACGTTTGGTTTAGCTGTTATAAAAGTTTGTTTTTTTCGTGCTGTAAATGCATTTTCAGCTCGCGCTGTACACATTTGCAATGAGAGGCATTATCTCATAAGGGAAATATTGGACAATCAAATTAATGACTGCCCAGGCTTCAGGATGTCTTTTTACACTATATAAAGGTGGAAATTTACATTGGAAACGTTTAGTTTAGCTGTTAATGAAGTTTCGTTTTTTTTAGTGCTGAAAATTCATTGTCTGCTGGCGCTGTACACTTTTTCTAAGTGTTGCATTATCTCAAAAGGGAAATATTGGACAATCAAATTAATGACTGCCCAGGCTTCAGGATGTCTTTTTACACTATATAAAGGTGGAAATTTACATTGGAAACGTTTGGTTTAGCTGTTATAAAAGTCTGTTTTTTTAGTGCTGAAAATGCATTTTCAGCTCGCACTGTACACATTTGCTATGTGAGGCATTATCTCATAAGGGAAATACTGGACAATCAAATTAATGACTTCCCAGGCTTCAGGATGCCTTTTTACACTCTATAAATGTGGAAATTTACATTGGAAACGTTTGGTTTAGCTGTGAATGAAGTTTCGTTTTTTTAGTGCTGAAAATTCATTGTCTGCTGGCGCTGTACACTTTTTCTAAGTGTTGCAATATCTCATGAAGGAAATACTGGACAATCAAATTAATGACTTTCCAGGCTTCAGGATGCCTTTCTACACTATATAAAGGTGGAAATTTACATTTGAAACGTTTGGTTTAGCTGTTATAAAAGTTTGGTTTTTTAGTGCTGAAAATGCATTTTCAGCTCGCACTGTACACATTTGCTATGAGAGGCATTTTCTCATAAGGGAAATATTGGACAATCAAATTAATGACTGCCCAGGCTTCAGGATGTCTTTTTACACTATATAAAGGTGGAAATTTACATTGGAAACGTTTGGTTTAGCTGTTATAAAAGTTTGGTTTTTTAGTGCTGAAAATGCATTTTCAGCTCGCACTGTACACATTTGCTATGTGAGGCATTATCTCATAAGGGAAATACTGGACAATCAAATTAATGACTTCCCAGGCTTCAGGATGCCTTTTTACACTCTATAAAGGTGGAAATTTACATTGGAAACGTTTGGTTTAGCTGTTATAAAAGTTTGTTTTTTTCGTGCTGTAAATGCATTTTCAGCTCGCGCTGTACACATTTGCAATGAGAGGCATTATCTCATAAGGGAAATATTGGACAATCAAATTAATGACTGCCCAGGCTTCAGGATGTCTTTTTACACTATATAAAGGTGGAAATTTACATTGGAAACGTTTAGTTTAGCTGTTAATGAAGTTTCGTTTTTTTTAGTGCTGAAAATTCATTGTCTGCTGGCGCTGTACACTTTTTCTAAGTGTTGCAATATCTCATGAAGGAAATACTGGACAATCAAATTGATGACTTTCCAGGCTTCAGGATGCCTTTCTACACTATATAAAGGTGGAAATTTACATTGGAAACGTTTGGTTTAGCTGTTATAAAAGTTTGTTTTTTTAGTGCTGTAAATGCATTTTCAGCTCGCGCTGTACACATTTGCTATGAGAGGCATTATCTCATAAGGGAAATATTGGACAATCAAATTAATGACTGCCCAGGCTTCAGGATGTCTTTTTACACTATATAAAGGTGGACATTTACATTGGAAACGTTTAGTTTAGCTGTTAATGAAGTTTCGTTTTTTTAGTGCTGAAAATTCATTGTCTGCTGGCGCTGTACACTTTTTCTAAGTGTTGCAATATCTCATGAAGGAAATACTGGACAATCAAATTAATGACTTTCCAGGCTTCAGGATGCCTTTCTACACTATATAAAGGTGGAAATTTACATTGGAAACGTTTGGTTTAGCTGTTATAAAAGTTTGGTTTTTTAGTGCTGTAAATGCATTTTCAGCTCGCGCTGTACACATTTGCTATGAGAGGCATTATCTCATAAGGGAAATATTGGACAATCAAATTAATGACTGCGCAGGCTTCAGGATGTCTTTCTACACTATATAAAGGTGGAAATTTACATTGGAAACGTTTAGTTTAGCTGTTAATGAAGTTTCGTTTTTTTTAGTGCTGAAAATTCATTGTCTGCTGGCGCTGTACACATTTTCTAAGTGTTGCAATATCTCATGAAGGAAATACTGGACAATCAAATTAATGACTTTCCAGGCTTCAGGATGCCTTTCTACACTATATAAAGGTGGAAATTTACATTGGAAACGTTTGGTTTAGCTGTTATAAAAGTTTGGTTTTTTAGTGCTGTAAATGCATTTTCAGCTCGCGCTGTACACATTTGCTATGAGAGGCATTATCTCATAAGGGAAATATTGGACAATCAAATTAATGACTGCGCAGGCTTCAGGATGTCTTTCTACACTATATAAAGGTGGAAATTTACATTGGAAACGTTTAGTTTAGCTGTTAATGAAGTTTCGTTTTTTTTAGTGCTGAAAATTCATTGTCTGCTGGCGCTGTACACATTTTCTAAGTGTTGCAATATCTCATGAAGGAAATACTGGACAATCAAATTAATGACTTTCCAGGCTTCAGGATGCCTTTCTACACTATATAAAGGTGGAAATTTACATTGGAAACGTTTGGTTTAGCTGTTATAAAAGTTTGGTTTTTTAGTGCTGTAAATGCATTTTCAGCTCGCGCTGTACACATTTGCTATGAGAGGCATTATCTCATAAGGGAAATATTGGACAATCAAATTAATGACTGCGCAGGCTTCAGGATGTCTTTCTACACTATATAAAGGTGGAAATTTACATTGGAAACGTTTAGTTTAGCTGTTAATGAAGTTTCGTTTTTTTTAGTGCTGAAAATTCATTGTCTGCTGGCGCTGTACACTTTTTCTAAGTGTTGCAATATCTCATGAAGGAAATACTGGACAATCAAATTAATGACTTTCCAGGCTTCAGGATGCCTTTCTACACTATATAAAGGTGGAAATTTACATTGGAAACGTTTGGTTTAGCTGTTATAAAAGTTTGGTTTTTTAGTGCTGTAAATGCATTTTCAGCTCGCGCTGTACACATTTGCTATGAGAGGCATTATCTCATAAGGGAAATATTGGACAATCAAATTAATGACTGCGCAGGCTTCAGGATGTCTTTTTACACTATATAAAGGTGGAAATTTACATAGGAAACGTTTAGTTTAGCTGTTAATGAAGTTTCGTTTTTTTTAGTGCTGAAAATTCATTGTCTGCTGGCGCTGTACACTTTTTCTAAGTGTTGCAATATCTCATGAAGGAAATACTGGACAATCAAATTAATGACTTTCCAGGCATCAGGATGCCTTTCTACACTATATAAAGGTGGAAATTTACATTGGAAACGTTTGGTTTAGCTGTTATAAAAGTTTGGTTTTTTAGTGCTGTAAATGCATTTTCAGCTCGCGCTGTACACATTTGCTATGAGAGGCATTATCTCATAAGGGAAATATTGGACAATCAAATTAATGACTGCGCAGGCTTCAGGATGTCTTTCTACACTATATAAAGGTGGAAATTTACATTGGAAACGTTTAGTTTAGCTGTTAATGAAGTTTCGTTTTTTTAGTGCTGAAAATTCATTGTCTGCTGGCGCTGTACACTTTTTCTAAGTGTTGCAATATCTCATGAAGGAAATACTGGACAATCAAATTAATGACTTTCCAGGCTTCAGGATGCCTTTCTACACTATATAAAGGTGGAAATTTACATTGGAAACGTTTGGTTTAGCTGTTATAAAAGTTTGGTTTTTTAGTGCTGTAAATGCATTTTCAGCTCGCGCTGTACACATTTGCTATGAGAGGCATTATCTCATAAGGGAAATATTGGACAATCAAATTAATGACTGCGCAGGCTTCAGGATGTCTTTTTACACTATATAAAGGTGGAAATTTACATTGGAAACGTTTAGTTTAGCTGTTAATGAAGTTTCGTTTTTTTTAGTGCTGAAAATTCATTGTTTGCTGGCGCTGTACACTTTTTCTAAGTGTTGCAATATCTCATGAAGGAAATACTGGACAATCAAATTAATGCCTTTCCAGGCTTCAGGATGCCTTTCTACACTATATAAAGGTGGAAATTTACATTGGAAACGTTTGGTTTAGCTGTTATAAAAGTTTGGTTTTTTATTGCTTGTAAATGCATTTTCAGCTCGCGCTGTACACATTTGCTATGAGAGGCATTATCTCATAAGGGAAATATTGGACAATCAAATTAATGACTGCCCAGGCTTCAGGATGTCTTTTTACACTATATAAGGGTGGAAATTTACATTGGAAACGTTTAGTTTAGCTGTTAATGAAGTTTCGTTTTTTTAGTGCTGAAAATTCATTGTCTGCTCGCACTGTCCACATTTGCTATGTGAGGCATTATCTCATAAGGGAAATACTGGACAATCAAATTAATGACTGCCCAGGCTTCAGGATGTCTTTTTACACTATATAAAGGTGGAAATGTACATTGGAAACGTTTGGTTTAGCTGTTATAAAAGTTTGGTTTTTTAGTGCTGAAAATGCATTTTCAGCTCGCACTGTACACATTTGCTATGTGAGGCATTATCTCATAAGGGAAATACTGGACAATCAAATTAATGACTTCCCAGGCTCCAGGATGCCTTTTTACACTCTATAAATGTGGAAATTTACATTGGAAACGTTTGGTTTAGCTGTTAATGAAGTTTCGTTTTTTTAGTGCTGAAAATTCATTGTCTGCTGGCGCTGTACACTTTTTCTAAGTGTTGCAATATCTCATGAAGGAAATACTGGACAATCAAATTAATGACTTTCCAGGCTTCAGGATGCCTTTCTACACTATATAAAGGTGGAAATTTACATTTGAAACGTTTGGTTTAGCTGTTATAAAAGTTTGGTTTTTTAGTGCTGTAAATGCATTTTCAGCTCGCGCTGTACACATTTGCTATGAGAGGCATTATCTCATAAGGGAAATATTGGACAATCAAATTAATGACTGCCCAGGCTTCAGGATGTGTTTTTACACTATATAAAGGTGGAAATATACATTGGAAACGTTTAGTTTAGCTGTTAATGAAGTTTCGTTTTTTTAGTGCTGAAAATTCATTGTCTGCTGGCGCTGAACACTTTTTCTAAGTGTTGCAATATCTCATGAAGGAAATACTGGACAATCAAATTAATGACTTTCCAGGCTTCAGTATGCCTTTCTACACTATATAAAGGTGGAAATTTACATTGGAAACGTTTGGTTTAGCTGTTATAAAAGTTTGGTTTTTTTGTGCTGTAAATGCATTTTCAGCTCGCGCTGTACACATTTGCTATGAGAGGCATTATCTCATAAGGGAAATATTGGACAATCAAATTAATGACTGCCCAGGCTTCAGGATGTCTTTTTACACTATATAAAGGTGGAAATTTACATTGGAAACGTTTGGTTTAGCTGTTATAAAAGTTTGGTTTTTTAGTGCTGTAAATGCATTTTCAGCTCGCGCTGTACACATTTGCTATGTGAGGCATTATCTCATAAGGGAAATACTGGACAATCAAATTAATGACTGCCCAGGCTTCAGGATGTCTTTTTATACTACATAAAGGTGGAAATTTACATTGGAAACGTTTGGTTTAGCTGTTATAAAAGTTTGGTTTTTTAGTGCTGAAAATGCATTTTCAGCTCGCACTGTACACATTTGCTATGTGAGGCATTATCTCATAAGGGAAATACTGGACAATCAAATTAATGACTTCCCAGGCTTCAGGATGCCTTTTTACACTCTATAAATGTGGAAATTTACATTGGAAACGTTTGGTTTAGCTGTTAATGAAGTTTCGTTTTTTTAGTGCTGAAAATTCATTGTCTGCTGGCGCTGTACACTTTTTCTAAGTGTTGCAATATCTCATGAAGGAAATACTGGACAATCAAATTAATGACTTTCCAGGCTTCAGGATGCCTTTCTACACTATATAAAGGTGGAAATTTACATTGGAAACGTTTGGTTTAGCTGTTATAAAAGTTTGGTTTTTTAGTGCTGTAAATGCATTTTCAGCTCGCGCTGTACACATTTGCTATGAGAGGCATTATCTCATAAGGGAAATATTGGACAATCAAATTAATGACTGCCCAGGCTTCAGGATGTCTTTTTACACTATATAAAGGTGGAAATTTACATTGGAAACGTTTAGTTTAGCTGTTAATGAAGTTTCGTTTTTTTTAGTGCTGAAAATTCATTGTCTGCTGGCGCTGTACACTTTTTCTAAGTGTTGCAATATCTCATGAAGGAAATACTGGACAATCAAATTAATGACTTTCCAGGCTTCAGGATGCCTTTCTACACTATATAAAGGTGGAAATTTACATTGGAAACGTTTGGTTTAGCTGTTATAAAAGTTTGGTTTTTTAGTGCTGTAAATGCATTTTCAGCTCGCGCTGTACACATTTGCTATGAGAGGCATTATCTCATAAGGGAAATATTGGACAATCAAATTAATGACTGCCCAGGCTTCAGGATGTCTTTTTACACTATATAAAGGTGGAAATTTACAATGGAAACGTTTGGTTTAGCTGTTATAAAAGTTTGGTTTTTTAGTGCTGTAAATGCATTTTCAGCTCGCGCTGTACACATTTGCTATGAGAGGCATTATCTCATAAGGGAAATATTGGACAATCAAATTAATTGCTGCCCAGGCTTCAGGATGTCTTTTTACTCTATATAAAGTTGGAAATTTACATTGGAAACGTTTAGTTTAGCTGTTAATGAAGTTTCGTTTTTTTAGTGCTGAAAATTCATTGTCTGCTGGCGCTGTACACTTTTTCTAAGTGTTGCAATATCTCATGAAGGAAATACTGGACAATCAAATCAATGACTTTCCAGGCTTCAGGATGCCTTTCTACACTATATAAAGGTGAAAATTTACATTGGAAACGTTTGGTTTAGCTGTTATAAAAGTTTGGTTTTTTAGTGCTGTAAATGCATTTTCAGCTCGCACTGTACACATTTGCTATGTGAGGCATTATCTCATAAGGGAAATACTGGACAATCAAATTAATGACTTCCCAGGCTTCAGGATGCCTTTTTACACTATATAAAGGTGGAAATTTACATTGGAAACGTTTGGTTTAGCTGTTAATGAAGTTTCGTTTTTTTAGTGCTGAAAATTCATTGTCTGCTGGCGCTGTACACTTTTTCTAAGTGTTGCAATATCTCATGAAGGAAATACTGGACAATCAAATTAATGACTTTCCAGGCTTCAGGATGCCTTTCTACACTATATAAAGGTGGAAATGTACATTGGAAACGTTTGGTTTAGCTGTTATAAAAGTTTGGTTTTTTTAGTGCTGAAAATGCATTTTCAGCTCGCACTGTACACATTTGCTATGTGAGGCATTATCTCATAAGGGAAATACTGGACAATCAAATTAATGACTGCCCAGGCTTCAGGATGTCTTTTTACACTATATAAAGGTGGAAATATACATTGGAAACGTTTAGTTTAGCTGTTAATGAAGTTTCGTTTTTTTAGTGCTGAAAATTCATTGTCTGCTGGCGCTGTACACTTTTTCTAAGTGTTGCAATATCTCATGAAGGAAATACTGGACAATCAAATTAATGACTTTCCAGGCTTCAGGATGCCTTTCTACACTATATAAAGGTGGAAATGTACATTGGAAACGTTTGGTTTAGCTGTTATAAAAGTTTGGTTTTTTAGTGCTGTAAATGCAATTTCAGCTCGCGCTGTACACATTTGCTATGAGAGGCATTATCTCATAAGGGAAATATTGGACAATCAAATTAATGACTGCGCAGGCTTCAGGATGTCTTTCTACACTATATAAAGGTGGAAATTTACATTGGAAACGTTTAGTTTAGCTGTTAATGAAGTTTCGTTTTTTTTAGTGCTGAAAATTCATTGTCTGCTGGCGCTGTACACATTTTCTAAGTGTTGCAATATCTCATGAAGGAAATACTGGACAATCAAATTAATGACTTTCCAGGCTTCAGGATGCCTTTCTACACTATATAAAGGTGGAAATTTACATTGGAAACGTTTGGTTTAGCTGTTATAAAAGTTTGGTTTTTTAGTGCTGTAAATGCATTTTCAGCTCGCGCTGTACACATTTGCTATGAGAGGCATTATCTCATAAGGGAAATATTGGACAATCAAATTAATGACTGCGCAGGCTTCAGGATGTCTTTCTACACTATATAAAGGTGGAAATTTACATTGGAAACGTTTAGTTTAGCTGTTAATGAAGTTTCGTTTTTTTTAGTGCTGAAAATTCATTGTCTGCTGGCGCTGTACACATTTTCTAAGTGTTGCAATATCTCATGAAGGAAATACTGGACAATCAAATTAATGACTTTCCAGGCTTCAGGATGCCTTTCTACACTATATAAAGGTGGAAATTTACATTGGAAACGTTTGGTTTAGCTGTTATAAAAGTTTGGTTTTTTAGTGCTGTAAATGCATTTTCAGCTCGCGCTGTACACATTTGCTATGAGAGGCATTATCTCATAAGGGAAATATTGGACAATCAAATTAATGACTGCGCAGGCTTCAGGATGTCTTTCTACACTATATAAAGGTGGAAATTTACATTGGAAACGTTTAGTTTAGCTGTTAATGAAGTTTCGTTTTTTTTAGTGCTGAAAATTCATTGTCTGCTGGCGCTGTACACTTTTTCTAAGTGTTGCAATATCTCATGAAGGAAATACTGGACAATCAAATTAATGACTTTCCAGGCTTCAGGATGCCTTTCTACACTATATAAAGGTGGAAATTTACATTGGAAACGTTTGGTTTAGCTGTTATAAAAGTTTGGTTTTTTAGTGCTGTAAATGCATTTTCAGCTCGCGCTGTACACATTTGCTATGAGAGGCATTATCTCATAAGGGAAATATTGGACAATCAAATTAATGACTGCGCAGGCTTCAGGATGTCTTTTTACACTATATAAAGGTGGAAATTTACATAGGAAACGTTTAGTTTAGCTGTTAATGAAGTTTCGTTTTTTTTAGTGCTGAAAATTCATTGTCTGCTGGCGCTGTACACTTTTTCTAAGTGTTGCAATATCTCATGAAGGAAATACTGGACAATCAAATTAATGACTTTCCAGGCATCAGGATGCCTTTCTACACTATATAAAGGTGGAAATTTACATTGGAAACGTTTGGTTTAGCTGTTATAAAAGTTTGGTTTTTTAGTGCTGTAAATGCATTTTCAGCTCGCGCTGTACACATTTGCTATGAGAGGCATTATCTCATAAGGGAAATATTGGACAATCAAATTAATGACTGCGCAGGCTTCAGGATGTCTTTCTACACTATATAAAGGTGGAAATTTACATTGGAAACGTTTAGTTTAGCTGTTAATGAAGTTTCGTTTTTTTAGTGCTGAAAATTCATTGTCTGCTGGCGCTGTACACTTTTTCTAAGTGTTGCAATATCTCATGAAGGAAATACTGGACAATCAAATTAATGACTTTCCAGGCTTCAGGATGCCTTTCTACACTATATAAAGGTGGAAATTTACATTGGAAACGTTTGGTTTAGCTGTTATAAAAGTTTGGTTTTTTAGTGCTGTAAATGCATTTTCAGCTCGCGCTGTACACATTTGCTATGAGAGGCATTATCTCATAAGGGAAATATTGGACAATCAAATTAATGACTGCCCAGGCTTCAGGATGTCTTTTTACACTATATAAAGGTGGAAATTTACATTGGAAACGTTTAGTTTAGCTGTTAATGAAGTTTCGTTTTTTTTAGTGCTGAAAATTCATTGTCTGCTGGCGCTGTACACTTTTTCTAAGTGTTGCAATATCTCATGAAGGAAATACTGGACAATCAAATTAATGACTTTCCAGGCTTCAGGATGCCTTTCTACACTATATAAAGGTGGAAATTTACATTGGAAACGTTTGGTTTAGCTGTTATAAAAGTTTGGTTTTTTAGTGCTGTAAATGCATTTTCAGCTCGCGCTGTACACATTTGCTATGAGAGGCATTATCTCATAAGGGAAATATTGGACAATCAAATTAATGACTGCCCAGGCTTCAGGATGTCTTTTTACACTATATAAAGGTGGAAATTTACAATGGAAACGTTTGGTTTAGCTGTTATAAAAGTTTGGTTTTTTAGTGCTGTAAATGCATTTTCAGCTCGCGCTGTACACATTTGCTATGAGAGGCATTATCTCATAAGGGAAATATTGGACAATCAAATTAATTGCTGCCCAGGCTTCAGGATGTCTTTTTACTCTATATAAAGTTGGAAATTTACATTGGAAACGTTTAGTTTAGCTGTTAATGAAGTTTCGTTTTTTTAGTGCTGAAAATTCATTGTCTGCTGGCGCTGTACACTTTTTCTAAGTGTTGCAATATCTCATGAAGGAAATACTGGACAATCAAATCAATGACTTTCCAGGCTTCAGGATGCCTTTCTACACTATATAAAGGTGAAAATTTACATTGGAAACGTTTGGTTTAGCTGTTATAAAAGTTTGGTTTTTTAGTGCTGTAAATGCATTTTCAGCTCGCACTGTACACATTTGCTATGTGAGGCATTATCTCATAAGGGAAATACTGGACAATCAAATTAATGACTTCCCAGGCTTCAGGATGCCTTTTTACACTATATAAAGGTGGAAATTTACATTGGAAACGTTTGGTTTAGCTGTTAATGAAGTTTCGTTTTTTTAGTGCTGAAAATTCATTGTCTGCTGGCGCTGTACACTTTTTCTAAGTGTTGCAATATCTCATGAAGGAAATACTGGACAATCAAATTAATGACTTTCCAGGCTTCAGGATGCCTTTCTACACTATATAAAGGTGGAAATGTACATTGGAAACGTTTGGTTTAGCTGTTATAAAAGTTTGGTTTTTTTAGTGCTGAAAATGCATTTTCAGCTCGCACTGTACACATTTGCTATGTGAGGCATTATCTCATAAGGGAAATACTGGACAATCAAATTAATGACTGCCCAGGCTTCAGGATGTCTTTTTACACTATATAAAGGTGGAAATATACATTGGAAACGTTTAGTTTAGCTGTTAATGAAGTTTCGTTTTTTTAGTGCTGAAAATTCATTGTCTGCTGGCGCTGTACACTTTTTCTAAGTGTTGCAATATCTCATGAAGGAAATACTGGACAATCAAATTAATGACTTTCCAGGCTTCAGGATGCCTTTCTACACTATATAAAGGTGGAAATGTACATTGGAAACGTTTGGTTTAGCTGTTATAAAAGTTTGGTTTTTTAGTGCTGTAAATGCATTTTCAGCTCGCGCTGTACACATTTGCTATGAGAGGCATTATCTCAGAAGGGAAATATTGGACAATCAAATTAATGACTGCCCAGGCTTCAGGATGTCTTTTTACACTATATAAAGGTGGAAATTTACATTGGAAACGTTTGGTTTAGCTGTTATAAAAGTTTGGTTTTTTTAGTGCTGAAAATGCATTTTCAGCTCGCACTGTACACATTTGCTATGTGAGGCATTATCTCATAAGGGAAATACTGGACAATCAAATTAATGACTGCCCAGGCTTCAGGATGTCTTTTTACACTATATAAAGGTGGAAATTTACATTGGAAACGTTTGGTTTAGCTGTTATAAAAGTTTGGTTTTTTAGTGCTGAAAATGCATTTTCAGCTCGCACTGTACACATTTGCTATGTGAGGCATTATCTCATAAGGGAAATACTGGACAATCAAATTAATGACTTCCCAGGCTTCAGGATGCCTTTTTACACTCTATAAATGTGGAAATTTACATTGGAAACGTTTGGTTTAGCTGTTAATGAAGTTTCGTTTTTTTAGTGCTGAAAATTCATTGTCTGCTGGCGCTGTACACTTTTTCTAAGTGTTGCAATATCTCATGAAGGAAATACTGGACAATCAAATTAATGACTTTCCAGGCTTCAGGATGCCTTTATACACTATATAAAGGTGGAAATGTACATTGGAAACGTTTGGTTTAGCTGTTATAAAAGTTTGGTTTTTTAGTGCTGTAAATGCATTTTCAGCTCGCGCTGTACACATTTGCTATGAGAGGCATTATCTCATAAGGGAAATATTGGACAATCAAATTAATGACTGCCCAGGCTTCAGGATGTCTTTTTACACTATATAAAGGTGGAAATTTACATTGGAAACGTTTGGTTTAGCTGTTATAAAAGTTTGGTTTTTTAGTGCTGTAAATGCATTTTCAGCTCGCGCTGTACACATTTGCTATGAGAGGCATTATCTCATAAGGGAAATATTGGACAATCAAATTAATGGCTGCCCAGGCTTCAGGATGTCTTTTTACTCTATATAAAGTTGGAAATTTACATTGGAAACGTTTAGTTTAGCTGTTAATGAAGTTTCGTTTTTTTGTGCTGAAAATTCATTGTCTGCTGGCGCTGTACACTTTTTCTAAGTGTTGCAATATCTCATGAAGGAAATACTGGACAATCAAATCAATGACTTTCCAGGCTTCAGGATGCCTTTCTACACTATATAAAGGTGGAAATTTACATTGGAAACGTTTGGTTTAGCTGTTATAAAAGTTTGGTTTTTTAGTGCTGTAAATGCATTTTCAGCTCGCACTGTACACATTTGCTATGTGAGGCATTATCTCATAAGGGAAATACTGGACAATCAAATTAATGACTTCCCAGGCTTCAGGATGCCTTTTTACACTCTATAAATGTGGAAATTTACATTGGAAACGTTTGGTTTAGCTGTTAATGAAGTTTCGTTTTTTTAGTGCTGAAAATTCATTGTCTGCTGGCGCTGTACACTTTTTCTAAGTGTTGCAATATCTCATGAAGGAAATACTGGACAATCAAATTAATGACTTTCCAGGCTTCAGGATGCATTTCTACACTATATAAAGGTGGAAATGTACATTGGAAACGTTTGGTTTAGCTGTTATAAAAGTTTGGTTTTTTAGTGCTGTAAATGCATTTTCAGCTCGCGCTGTACACATTTGCTATGAGAGGCATTATCTCATAAGGGAAATATTGGACAATCAAATTAATGACTGCCCAGGCTTCAGGATGTCTTTTTACACTATATAAAGGTGGAAATTTACATTGGAAACGTTTAGTTTAGCTGTTAATGAAGTTTCGTTTTTTTTAGTGCTGAAAATTCATTGTCTGCTGGCGCTGTACACTTTTTCTAAGTGTTGCAATATCTCATGAAGGAAATACTGGACAATCAAATTAATGACTTTCCAGGCTTCAGGATGCCTTTCTACACTATATAAAGGTGGAAATTTACATTGGAAACGTTTGGTTTAGCTGTTATAAAAGTTTGGTTTTTTAGTGCTGTAAATGCATTTTCAGCTCGCGCTGTACACATTTGCTATGAGAGGCATTATCTCATAAGGGAAATATTTGACAATCAAATTAATGACTGCCCAGGCTTCAGGATGTCTTTTTACACTATATAAAGGTGGAAATTTACATTGGAAACGTTTGGTTTAGCTGTTATAAAAGTTTGGTTTTTTAGTGCTGTAAATGCATTTTCAGCTCGCGCTGTACACATTTGCTATGAGAGGCATTATCTCATAAGGGAAATATTGGACAATCAAATTAATGACTGCCCAGGCTTCAGGATGTATTTTTACACTATATAAAGGTGGAAATTTACATTGGAAACGTTTGGTTTAGCTGTTATAAAAGTTTGATTTTTTTAGTGCTGAAAATGCATTTTCAGCTCGCACTGTACACATTTGCTATGTGAGGCATTATCTCATAAGGGAAATACTGGACAATCAAATTAATGACTGCCCAGGCTTCAGGATGTCTTTTTACACTATCTAAAGGTGGAAATTTACATTGGAAACGTTTGGTTTAGCTGTTATAAAAGTTTGGTTTTTTAAGTGCTGAAAATGCATTTTCAGCTCGCACTGTACACATTTGCTATGTGAGGCATTATCTCATAAGGGAAATACTGGACAATCAAATTAATGACTTCCCAGGCTTCAGGATGCCTTTTTACACTCTATAAATGTGGAAATTTACATTGGAAACGTTTGGTTTAGCTGTTAATGAAGTTTCGTTTTTTTAGTGCTGAAAATTCATTGTCTGCTGGCGCTGTACACTTTTTCTAAGTGTTGCAATATCTCATGAAGGAAATACTGGACAATCAAATTAATGACTTTCCAGGCTTCAGGATGCCTTTCTACACTATATAAAGGTGGAAATTTACATTTGAAACGTTTGGTTTAGCTGTTATAAAAGTTTGGTTTTTTAGTGCTGTAAATGCATTTTCAGCTCGCGCTGTACACATTTGCTATGAGAGGCATTATCTCATAAGGGAAATATTGGACAATCAAATTAATGACTGCCCAGGCTTCAGGATGTGTTTTTACACTATATAAAGGTGGAAATTTACATTGGAAACGTTTAGTTTAGCTGTTAATGAAGTTTCGTTTTTTTTAGTGCTGAAAATTCATTGTCTGCTGGCGCTGTACACTTTTTCTAAGTGTTGCAATATCTCATGAAGGAAATACTGGACAATCAAATCAATGACTTTCCAGGCTTCAGGATGCCTTTCTACACTATATAAAGGTGGAAATTTACATTGGAAACGTTTGGTTTAGCTGTTATAAAAGTTTGGTTTTTTAGTGCTGTAAATGCATTTTCAGCTCGCACTGTACACATTTGCTATGTGAGGCATTATCTCATAAGGGAAATACTGGACAATCAAATTAATGACTTCCCAGGCTTCAGGATGCCTTTTTACACTCTATAAATGTGGAAATTTACATTGGAAACGTTTGGTTTAGCTGTTAATGAAGTTTCGTTTTTTTAGTGCTGAAAATTCATTGTCTGCTGGCGCTGTACACTTTTTCTAAGTGTTGCAATATCTCATGAAGGAAATACTGGACAATCAAATTAATGACTTTCCAGGCTTCAGGATGCCTTTCTACACTATATAAAGGTGGAAATGTACATTGGAAACGTTTGGTTTAGCTGTTATAAAAGTTTGTTTTTTTAGTGCTGTAAATGCATTTTCAGCTCGCGCTGTACACATTTGCTATGAGAGGCATTGTCTCATTAGGGAAATATTGGACAATCAAATTAATGACTGCCCAGGCTTCAGGATGTCTTTTTACACTATATAAAGGTGGAAATTTACATTGGAAACGTTTGGTTTAGCTGTTATAAAAGTTTGGTTTTTTTAGTGCTGAAAATGCATTTTCAGCTCGCACTGTACACATTTGCTATGTGAGGCATTATCTCATAAGGGAAATGCTGGACAATCAAATTAATGACTGCCCAGGCTTCAGGATGTCTTTTTACACTATATAAAGGTGGAAATTTACATTGGAAACGTTTGGTTTAGCTGTTATAAAAGTTTGGTTTTTTAGTGCTGAAAATGCATTTTCAGCTCGCACTGTACACATTTGCTATGTGAGGCATTATCTCATAAGGGAAATACTGGACAATCAAATTAATGACTTCCCAGGCTTCAGGATGCCTTTTTACACTCTATAAATGTAGAAATTTACATTGGAAACGTTTGGTTTTTAGCTGTTAATGAAGTTTCGTTTTTTTAGTGCTGAAAATTCATTGTCTGCTGGCGCTGTACACTTTTTCTAAGTGTTGCAATATCTCATGAAGGAAATACTGGACAATCAAATTAATGACTTTCCAGGCTTCAGGATGCCTTTCTACACTATATAAAGGTGGAAATTTACATTGGAAACGTTTGGTTTAGCTGTTGTAAAAGTTTGGTTTTTTAGTGCTGTAAATGCATTTTCAGCTCGCGCTGTACACATTTGCTATGAGAGGCATTATCTCATAAGGGAAATATTCGACAATCAAATTAATGACTGCCCAGGCTTCAGGATGTCTTTTTACACTATATAAAGGTGGAAATTTACATTGGAAACGTTTGGTTTAGCTGTTATAAAAGTTTGGTTTTTTTAGTGCTGAAAATGCATTTTCAGCTCGCACTGTACACATTTGCTATGTGAGGCATTATCTCATAAGGGAAATACTGGACAATCAAATTAATGACTGCCCAGGCTTCAGGATGTCTTTTTACACTATCTAAAGGTGGAAATTTACATTGGAAACGTTTGGTTTAGCTGTTATAAAAGTTTGGTTTTTTAGTGCTGAAAATGCATTTTCAGCTCGCACTGTACACATTTGCTATGTGAGGCATTATCTCATAAGGGAAATACTGGACAATCAAATTAATGACTTCCCAGGCTTCAGGATGCCTTTTTACACTCTATAAATGTGGAAATTTACATTGGAAACGTTTGGTTTAGCTGTTAATGGAGTTTCGTTTTTTTAGTGCTGAAAATTCATTGTCTGCTGGCGCTGTACACTTTTTCTAAGTGTTGCAATATCTCATGAAGGAAATACTGGACAATCAAATTAATGACTTTCCAGGCTTCAGGATGCCTTTCTACACTATATAAAGGTGGAAATTTACATTTGAAACGTTTGGTTTAGCTGTTATAAAAGTTTGGTTTTTTAGTGCTGTAAATGCATTTTCAGCTCGCGCTGTACACATTTGCTATGAGAGGCATTATCTCATAAGGGAAATATTGGACAATCAAATTAATGACTGCCCAGGCTTCAGGATGTCTTTTTACACTATATAAAGGTGGAAATTTACATTGGAAACGTTTGGTTTAGCTGTTCTAAAAGTTTGTTTTTTTAGTGCTGTAAATGCATTTTCAGCTCGCGCTGTACACATTTGCTATGTGAGGCATTATCTCATAAGGGAAATACTGGACAATCAAATTAATGACTGCCCAGGCTTCAGGATGTCTTTTTACACTATATAAAGGTGGAAATTTACATTGGAAACGTTTGGTTTAGCTGTTATAAAAGTTTGGTTTTTTAGTGCTGAAAATGCATTTTCAGCTCGCACTGTACACATTTGCTATGTGAGGCATTATCTCATAAGGGAAATACTGGACAATCAAATTAATGACTTCCCAGGCTTCAGGATGCCTTTTTACACTCTATAAATGTGGAAATTTACATTGGAAACGTTTGGTTTAGCTGTTAATGAAGTTTCGTTTTTTTAGTGCTGAAAATTCATTGTCTGCTGGCGCTGTACACTTTTTCTAAGTGTTGCAATATCTCATGAAGGAAATACTGGACAATCAAATTAATGACTTTCCAGGCTTCAGGATGCCTTTCTACACTATATAAAGGTGGAAATTTACATTGGAAACGTTTGGTTTAGCTGTTATAAAAGTTTGTTTTTTTAGTGCTGTAAATGCATTTTCAGCTCGCGCTGTACACATTTGCTATGAGAGGCATTATCTCATAAGGGAAATATTGGACAATCAAATTAATGACTGCCCAGGCTTCAGGATGTCTTTTTACACTATATAAAGGTGGAAATTTACATTGGAAACGTTTGGTTTAGCTGTTATAAAAGTTTGGTTTTTTAGTGCTGTAAATGCATTTTCAGCTCGCGCTGTACACATTTGCTATGAGAGGCATTATCTCATAAGGGAAATATTGGACAATCAAATTAATGGCTGCCCAGGCTTCAGGATGTCTTTTTACTCTATATAAAGTTGGAAATTTACATTGGAAACGTTTAGTTTAGCTGTTAATGAAGTTTCGTTTTTTTAGTGCTGAAAATTCATTGTCTGCTGGCGCTGTACACTTTTTCTAAGTGTTGCAATATCTCATGAAGGAAATACTGGACAATCAAATCAATGACTTTCCAGGCTTCAGGATGCCTTTCTACACTATATAAAGGTGGAAATTTACATTGGAAACGTTTAGTTTAGCTGTTATAAAAGTTTGGTTTTTTTAGTGCTGTAAATGCATTTTCAGCTCGCACTGTACACATTTGCTATGTGAGGCATTATCTCATAAGGGAAATACTGGACAATCAAATTAATGACTTCCCAGGCTTCAGGATGCCTTTTTACACTCTATAAATGTGGAAATTTACATTGGAAACGTTTGGTTTAGCTGTTAATGAAGTTTCGTTTTTTTAGTGCTGAAAATTCATTGTCTGCTGGCGCTGTACACTTTTTCTAAGTGTTGCAATATCTCATGAAGGAAATACTGGACAATCAAATTAATGACTTTCCAGGCTTCAGTATGCCTTTCTACACTATATAAAGGTGGAAATTTACATTGGAAACGTTTGGTTTAGCTGTTATAAAAGTTTGTTTTTTTAGTGCTGTAAATGCATTTTCAGCTCGCGCTGTACACATTTGCTATGAGAGGCATTATCTCATAAGGGAAATATTGGACAATCAAATTAATGACTGCCCAGGCTTCAGGATGTCTTTTTACACTATATAAAGGTGGAAATTTACATTGGAAACGTTTGGTTTAGCTGTTATAAAAGTTTGGTTTTTTAGTGCTGTAAAATGCATTTTCAGCTCGCGCTGTACACATTTGCTATGTGAGGCATTATCTCATAAGGGAAATACTGGACAATCTAATTAATGACTGCCCAGGCTTCAGGATGTCTTTTTACACTATATAAAGGTGGAAATTTACATTGGAAACGTTTGGTTTAGCTGTTATAAAAGTTTGGTTTTTTAGTGCTGAAAATGCATTTTCAGCTCGCACTGTACACATTTGCTATGTGAGGCATTATCTCATAAGGGAAATACTGGACAATCAAATTAATGACTTCCCAGGCTTCAGGATGCCTTTTTACACTCTATAAATGTGGAAATTTACATTGGAAACGTTTGGTTTAGCTGTTAATGGAGTTTCGTTTTTTTAGTGCTGAAAATTCATTGTCTGCTGGCGCTGTACACTTTTTCTAAGTGTTGCAATATCTCATGAAGGAAATACTGGACAATCAAATTAATGACTTTCCAGGCTTCAGGATGCCTTTCTACACTATATAAAGGTGGAAATTTACATTGGAAACGTTTGGTTTAGCTGTTATAAAAGTTTGGTTTTTTAGTGCTGTAAATGCATTTTCAGCTCGCGCTGTACACATTTGCTATGAGAGGCATTATCTCATAAGGGAAATATTGGACAATCAAATTAATGACTGCCCAGGCTTCAGGATGTCTTTTTACACTATATAAAGGTGGAAATTTACATTGGAAACGTTTGGTTTAGCTGTTATAAAAGTTTGGTTTTTTAGTGCTGTAAATGCATTTTCAGCTCGCGCTGTACACATTTGCTATGAGAGGCATTATCTCATAAGGGAAATATTGGACAATCAAATTAATGGCTGCCCAGGCTTCAGGATGTCTTTTTACACTATATAAAGGTGGAAATTTACATTGGAAACGTTTAGTTTAGCTGTTAATGAAGTTTCGTTTTTTTAGTGCTGAAAATTCATTGTCTGCTGGCGCTGTACACTTTTTCTAAGTGTTGCAATATCTCATGAAGGAAATACTGGACAATCAAATTAATGACTTTCCAGGCTTCAGGATGCCTTTCTACACTATATAAAGGTGGAAATTTACATTGGAAACGTTTGGTTTAGCTGTTATAAAAGTTTGGTTTTTTAGAACTGTAAATGCATTTTCAGCTCGCACTGTACACATTTGCTATGTGAGGCATTATCTCATAAGGGAAATACTGGACAATCAAATTAATGACTTCCCAGGCTTCAGGATGCCTTTTTACACTCTATAAATGTGGAAATTTACATTGGAAACGTTTGGTTTAGCCGTTAATGAAGTTTCGTTTTTTTAGTGCTAAAAATTCATTGTCTGCTGGCGCTGTACACTTTTTCTAAGTGTTGCAATATCTCATGAAGGAAATACTGGACAATCAAATTAATGACTTTCCAGGCTTCAGGATGCCTTTCTACACTATATAAAGGTGGAAATGTACATTGGAAACGTTTGGTTTAGCTGTTATAAAAGTTTGGTTTTTTAGTGCTGTAAATGCATTTTCAGCTCGCGCTGTACACATTTGCTGTGAGAGGCATTATCTCAGAAGGGAAATATTGGACAATCAAATTAATGACTGCCCAGGCTTCAGGATGTCTTTTTACACTATATAAAGGTGGAAATTTACATTGGAAACGTTTGGTTTAGCTGTTATAAAAGTTTGGTTTTTTTAGTGCTGAAAATGCATTTTCAGCTCGCACTGTACACATTTGCTATGTGAGGCATTATCTCATAAGGGAAATACTGGACAATCAAATTAATGACTGCCCAGGCTTCAGGATGTCTTTTTACACTATATAAAGGTGGAAATTTACATTGGAAACGTTTGGTTTAGCTGTTATAAAAGTTTGGTTTTTTAGTGCTGAAAATGCATTTTCAGCTCGCACTGTACACATTTGCTATGTGAGGCATTATCTCATAAGGGAAATACTGGACAATCAAATTAATGACTTCCCAGGCTTCAGGATGCCTTTTTACACTCTATAAATGTGGAAATTTACATTGGAAACGTTTGGTTTAGCTGTTAATGAAGTTTCGTTTTTTTAGTGCTGAAAATTCATTGTCTGCTGGCGCTGTACACTTTTTCTAAGTGTTGCAATATCTCATGAAGGAAATACTGGACAATCAAATTAATGACTTTCCAGGCTTCAGGATGCCTTTCTACACTATATAAAGGTGGAAATGTACATTGGAAACGTTTGGTTTAGCTGTTATAAAAGTTTGGTTTTTTAGTGCTGTAAATGCATTTTCAGCTCGCGCTGTACACATTTGCTATGAGAGGCATTATCTCATAAGGGAAATATTGGACAATCAAATTAATGACTGCCCAGGCTTCAGGATGTCTTTTTACACTATATAAGGGTGGAAATTTACATTGGAAACGTTTAGTTTAGCTGTTAATGAAGTTTCGTTTTTTTAGTGCTGAAAATTCATTGTCTGCTGGCGCTGTACACTTTTTCTAAGTGTTGCAATATCTCATGAAGGAAATACTGGACAATCAAATTAATGACTTTCCAGGCTTCAGGATGCCTTTCTACACTATATAAAGGTGGAAATGTACATTGGAAACGTTTGGTTTAGCTGTTATAAAAGTTTGGTTTTTTAGTGCTGTAAATGCATTTTCAGCTCGCGCTGTACACATTTGCTATGAGAGGCATTATCTCATAAGGGAAATATTGGACAATCAAATTAATGGCTGCCCAGGCTTCAGGATGTCTTTTTACTCTATATAAAGTTGGAAATTTACATTGGAAACGTTTAGTTTAGCTGTTAATGAAGTTTCGTTTTTTTAGTGCTGAAAATTCATTGTCTGCTGGCGCTGTACACTTTTTCTAAGTGTTGCATTATCTCATAAGGGAAATATTGGACAATCAAATTAATGACTGCCCAGGCTTCAGGATGTCTTTTTACACTATATAAAGGTGGAAATTTACATTGGAAACGTTTGGTTTAGCTGTTATAAAAGTTTGGTTTTTTAGTGCTGTAAATGCATTTTCAGCTCGCGCTGTACACATTTGCTATGAGAGGCATTATCTCAAAAGGGAAATATTGGACAATCAAATTAATGGCTGCCCAGGCTTCAGGATGTCTTTTTACTCTATATAAAGTTGGAAATTTACATTGGAAACGTTTAGTTTAGCTGTTAATGAAGTTTCGTTTTTTTAGTGCTGAAAATTCATTGTCTGCTGGCGCTGTACACTTTTTCTAAGTGTTGCAATATCTCATGAAGGAAATACTGGACAATCAAATCAATGACTTTCCAGGCTTCAGGATGCCTTTCTACACTATATAAAGGTGGAAATTTACATTGGAAACGTTTGGTTTAGCTGTTATAAAAGTTTGGTTTTTTAGTGCTGTAAATGCATTTTCAGCTCGCGCTGTACACATTTGCTATGTGAGGCATTATCTCATAAGGGAAATACTGGACAATCAAATTAATGACTGCCCAGGCTTCAGGATGTCTTTTTACACTATATAAAGGTGGAAATATACATTGGAAACGTTTAGTTTAGCTGTTAATGAAGTTTCGTTTTTTTAGTGCTGAAAATTCATTGTCTGCTGGCGCTGTACACTTTTTCTAAGTGTTGCAATATCTCATGAAGGAAATACTGGACAATCAAATTAATGACTTTCCAGGCTTCAGGATGCCTTTCTACACTATATAAAGGTGGAAATGTACATTGGAAACGTTTGGTTTAGCTGTTATAAAAGTTTGGTTTTTTAGTGCTGTAAATGCATTTTCAGCTCGCGCTGTACACATTTGCTATGAGAGGCATTATCTCATAAGGGAAATATTGGACAATCAAATTAATGACTGCCCAGGCTTCAGGATGTCTTTTTACACTATATAAAGGTGGAAATTTACATTGGAAACGTTTGGTTTAGCTGTTATAAAAGTTTGTTTTTTTAGTGCTGAAAATGCATTTTCAGCTCGCACTGTACACATTTGCTATGTGAGGCATTATCTCATAAGGGAAATACTGGACAATCAAATTAATGACTTCCCAGGCTTCAGGATGCCTTTTTACACTCTATAAATGTGGAAATTTACATTGGAAACGTTTGGTTTAGCTGTTAATGAAGTTTCGTTTTTTTAGTGCTGAAAATTCATTGTCTGCTGGCGCTGTACACTTTTTCTAAGTGTTGCAATATCTCATGAAGGAAATACTGGACAATCAAATTAATGACTTTCCAGGCTTCAGGATGCCTTTCTACACTATATAAAGGTGGAAATGTACATTGGAAACGTTTGGTTTAGCTGTTATAAAAGTTTGGTTTTTTTAGTGCTGAAAATGCATTTTCAGCTCGCACTGTACACATTTGCTATGTGAGGCATTATCTCATAAGGGAAATACTGGACAATCAAATTAATGACTGCCCAGGCTTCAGGATGTCTTTTTACACTATATAAAGGTGGAAATATACATTGGAAACGTTTAGTTTAGCTGTTAATGAAGTTTCGTTTTTTTAGTGCTGAAAATTCATTGTCTGCTGGCGCTGTACACTTTTTCTAAGTGTTGCAATATCTCATGAAGGAAATACTGGACAATCAAATTAATGACTTTCCAGGCTTCAGGATGCCTTTCTACACTATATAAAGGTGGAAATGTACATTGGAAACGTTTGGTTTAGCTGTTATAAAAGTTTGGTTTTTTAGTGCTGTAAATGCATTTTCAGCTCGCGCTGTACACATTTGCTATGAGAGGCATTATCTCAGAAGGGAAATATTGGACAATCAAATTAATGACTGCCCAGGCTTCAGGATGTCTTTTTACACTATATAAAGGTGGAAATTTACATTGGAAACGTTTGGTTTAGCTGTTATAAAAGTTTGGTTTTTTTAGTGCTGAAAATGCATTTTCAGCTCGCACTGTACACATTTGCTATGTGAGGCATTATCTCATAAGGGAAATACTGGACAATCAAATTAATGACTGCCCAGGCTTCAGGATGTCTTTTTACACTATATAAAGGTGGAAATTTACATTGGAAACGTTTGGTTTAGCTGTTATAAAAGTTTGGTTTTTTAGTGCTGAAAATGCATTTTCAGCTCGCACTGTACACATTTGCTGTGAGAGGCATTATCTCATAAGGGAAATACTGGACAATCAAATTAATGACTTCCCAGGCTTCAGGATGCCTTTTTACACTCTATAAATGTGGAAATTTACATTGGAAACGTTTGGTTTAGCTGTTAATGAAGTTTCGTTTTTTTAGTGCTGAAAATTCATTGTCTGCTGGCTCTGTACACTTTTTCTAAGTGTTGCAATATCTCATGAAGGAAATACTGGACAATCAAATTAATGACTTTCCAGGCTTCAGGATGCCTTTCTACACTATATAAAGGTGGAAATGTACATTGGAAACGTTTGGTTTAGCTGTTATAAAAGTTTGGTTTTTTAGTGCTGTAAATGCATTTTCAGCTCGCGCTGTACACATTTGCTATGAGAGGCATTATCTCATAAGGGAAATATTGGACAATCAAATTAATGACTGCCCAGGCTTCAGGATGTCTTTTTACACTATATAAAGGTGGAAATTTACATTGGAAACGTTTGGTTTAGCTGTTATAAAAGTTTGGTTTTTTAGTGCTGTAAATGCATTTTCAGCTCGCGCTGTACACATTTGCTATGAGAGGCATTATCTCATAAGGGAAATATTGGACAATCAAATTAATGGCTGCCCAGGCTTCAGGATGTCTTTTTACTCTATATAAAGTTGGAAATTTACATTGGAAACGTTTAGTTTAGCTGTTAATGAAGTTTCGTTTTTTTAGTGCTGAAAATTCATTGTCTGCTGGCGCTGTACACTTTTTCTAAGTGTTGCAATATCTCATGAAGGAAATACTGGACAATCAAATCAATGACTTTCCAGGCTTCAGGATGCCTTTCTACACTATATAAAGGTGGAAATTTACATTGGAAACGTTTGGTTTAGCTGTTATAAAAGTTTGGTTTTTTAGTGCTGTAAATGCATTTTCAGCTCGCACTGTACACATTTGCTATGTGAGGCATTATCTCATAAGGGAAATACTGGACAATCAAATTAATGACTTCCCAGGCTTCAGGATGCCTTTTTACACTCTATAAATGTGGAAATTTACATTGGAAACGTTTGGTTTAGCTGTTAATGAAGTTTCGTTTTTTTAGTGCTGAAAATTCATTGTCTGCTGGCGCTGTACACTTTTTCTAAGTGTTGCAATATCTCATGAAGGAAATACTGGACAATCAAATTAATGACTTTCCAGGCTTCAGGATGCCTTTCTACACTATATAAAGGTGGAAATGTACATTGGAAACGTTTGGTTTAGCTGTTATAAAAGTTTGGTTTTTTTAGTGCTGAAAATGCATTTTCAGCTCGCACTGTACACATTTGCTATGTGAGGCATTATCTCATAAGGGAAATACTGGACAATCAAATTAATGACTGCCCAGGCTTCAGGATGTCTTTTTACACTATATAAAGGTGGAAATTTACATTGGAAACGTTTAGTTTAGCTGTTAATGAAGTTTCGTTTTTTTTAGTGCTGAAAATTCATTGTCTGCTGGCGCTGTACACTTTTTCTAAGTGTTGCAATATCTCATGAAGGAAATACTGGACAATCAAATTAATGACTTTCCAGGCTTCAGGATGCCTTTCTACACTATATAAAGGTGGAAATTTACATTGGAAACGTTTGGTTTAGCTGTTATAAAAGTTTGGTTTTTTAGTGCTGTAAATGCATTTTCAGCTCGCGCTGTACACATTTGCTATGAGAGGCATTATCTCATAAGGTAAATATTGGACAATCAAATTAATGACTGCCCAGGCTTCAGGATGTCTTTTTACACTATATAAAGGTGGAAATTTACATTGGAAACGTTTGGTTTAGCTGTTATAAAAGTTTGGTTTTTTAGTGCTGTAAATGCATTTTCAGATCGCGCTGTACACATTTGCTATGAGAGGCATTATCTCATAAGGGAAATATTGGACAATCAAATTAATGACTGCCCAGGCTTCAGGATGTCTTTTTACACTATATAAAGGTGGAAATTTACATTGGAAACGTTTGGTTTAGCTGTTATAAAAGTTTGATTTTTTTAGTGCTGAAAATGCATTTTCAGCTCGCACTGTACACATTTGCTATGTGAGGCATTATCTCATAAGGGAAATACTGGACAATCAAATTAATGACTGCCCAGGCTTCAGGATGTCTTTTTACACTATCTAAAGGTGGAAATTTACATTGGAAACGTTTGGTTTAGCTGTTATAAAAGTTTGGTTTTTTAAGTGCTGAAAATGCATTTTCAGCTCGCACTGTACACATTTGCTATGTGAGGCATTATCTCATAAGGGAAATACTGGACAATCAAATTAATGACTTCCCAGGCTTCAGGATGCCTTTTTACACTCTATAAATGTGGAAATTTACATTGGAAACGTTTGGTTTAGCTGTTAATGAAGTTTCGTTTTTTTAGTGCTGAAAATTCATTGTCTGCTGGCGCTGTACACTTTTTCTAAGTGTTGCAATATCTCATGAAGGAAATACTGGACAATCAAATTAATGACTTTCCAGGCTTCAGGATGCCTTTCTACACTATATAAAGGTGGAAATGTACATTGGAAACGTTTGGTTTAGCTGTTATAAAAGTTTGGTTTTTTAGTGCTGTAAATGCATTTTCAGCTCGCGCTGTACACATTTGCTATGAGAGGCATTATCTCATAAGGGAAATATTGGACAATCAAATTAATGACTGCCCAGGCTTCAGGATGTCTTTTTACACTATATAAAGGTGGAAATTTACATTGGAAACGTTTGGTTTAGCTGTTATAAAAGTTTGTTTTTTTAGTGCTGAAAATGCATTTTCAGCTCGCACTGTACACATTTGCTATGTGAGGCATTATCTCATAAGGGAAATACTGGACAATCAAATTAATGACTTCCCAGGCTTCAGGATGCCTTTTTACACTCTATAAATGTGGAAATTTACATTGGAAACGTTTGGTTTAGCTGTTAATGAAGTTTCGTTTTTTTAGTGCTGAAAATTCATTGTCTGCTGGCGCTGTACACTTTTTCTAAGTGTTGCAATATCTCATGAAGGAAATACTGGACAATCAAATTAATGACTTTCCAGGCTTCAGGATGCCTTTCTACACTATATAAAGGTGGAAATGTACATTGGAAACGTTTGGTTTAGCTGTTATAAAAGTTTGGTTTTTTTAGTGCTGAAAATGCATTTTCAGCTCGCACTGTACACATTTGCTATGTGAGGCATTATCTCATAAGGGAAATACTGGACAATCAAATTAATGACTGCCCAGGCTTCAGGATGTCTTTTTACACTATATAAAGGTGGAAATATACATTGGAAACGTTTAGTTTAGCTGTTAATGAAGTTTCGTTTTTTTAGTGCTGAAAATTCATTGTCTGCTGGCGCTGTACACTTTTTCTAAGTGTTGCAATATCTCATGAAGGAAATACTGGACAATCAAATTAATGACTTTCCAGGCTTCAGGATGCCTTTCTACACTATATAAAGGTGGAAATGTACATTGGAAACGTTTGGTTTAGCTGTTATAAAAGTTTGGTTTTTTAGTGCTGTAAATGCATTTTCAGCTCGCGCTGTACACATTTGCTATGAGAGGCATTATCTCAGAAGGGAAATATTGGACAATCAAATTAATGACTGCCCAGGCTTCAGGATGTCTTTTTACACTATATAAAGGTGGAAATTTACATTGGAAACGTTTGGTTTAGCTGTTATAAAAGTTTGGTTTTTTTAGTGCTGAAAATGCATTTTCAGCTCGCACTGTACACATTTGCTATGTGAGGCATTATCTCATAAGGGAAATACTGGACAATCAAATTAATGACTGCCCAGGCTTCAGGATGTCTTTTTACACTATATAAAGGTGGAAATTTACATTGGAAACGTTTGGTTTAGCTGTTATAAAAGTTTGGTTTTTTAGTGCTGAAAATGCATTTTCAGCTCGCACTGTACACATTTGCTGTGAGAGGCATTATCTCATAAGGGAAATACTGGACAATCAAATTAATGACTTCCCAGGCTTCAGGATGCCTTTTTACACTCTATAAATGTGGAAATTTACATTGGAAACGTTTGGTTTAGCTGTTAATGAAGTTTCGTTTTTTTAGTGCTGAAAATTCATTGTCTGCTGGCTCTGTACACTTTTTCTAAGTGTTGCAATATCTCATGAAGGAAATACTGGACAATCAAATTAATGACTTTCCAGGCTTCAGGATGCCTTTCTACACTATATAAAGGTGGAAATGTACATTGGAAACGTTTGGTTTAGCTGTTATAAAAGTTTGGTTTTTTAGTGCTGTAAATGCATTTTCAGCTCGCGCTGTACACATTTGCTATGAGAGGCATTATCTCATAAGGGAAATATTGGACAATCAAATTAATGACTGCCCAGGCTTCAGGATGTCTTTTTACACTATATAAAGGTGGAAATTTACATTGGAAACGTTTGGTTTAGCTGTTATAAAAGTTTGGTTTTTTAGTGCTGTAAATGCATTTTCAGCTCGCGCTGTACACATTTGCTATGAGAGGCATTATCTCATAAGGGAAATATTGGACAATCAAATTAATGGCTGCCCAGGCTTCAGGATGTCTTTTTACTCTATATAAAGTTGGAAATTTACATTGGAAACGTTTAGTTTAGCTGTTAATGAAGTTTCGTTTTTTTAGTGCTGAAAATTCATTGTCTGCTGGCGCTGTACACTTTTTCTAAGTGTTGCAATATCTCATGAAGGAAATACTGGACAATCAAATCAATGACTTTCCAGGCTTCAGGATGCCTTTCTACACTATATAAAGGTGGAAATTTACATTGGAAACGTTTGGTTTAGCTGTTATAAAAGTTTGGTTTTTTAGTGCTGTAAATGCATTTTCAGCTCGCACTGTACACATTTGCTATGTGAGGCATTATCTCATAAGGGAAATACTGGACAATCAAATTAATGACTTCCCAGGCTTCAGGATGCCTTTTTACACTCTATAAATGTGGAAATTTACATTGGAAACGTTTGGTTTAGCTGTTAATGAAGTTTCGTTTTTTTAGTGCTGAAAATTCATTGTCTGCTGGCGCTGTACACTTTTTCTAAGTGTTGCAATATCTCATGAAGGAAATACTGGACAATCAAATTAATGACTTTCCAGGCTTCAGGATGCCTTTCTACACTATATAAAGGTGGAAATGTACATTGGAAACGTTTGGTTTAGCTGTTATAAAAGTTTGGTTTTTTTAGTGCTGAAAATGCATTTTCAGCTCGCACTGTACACATTTGCTATGTGAGGCATTATCTCATAAGGGAAATACTGGACAATCAAATTAATGACTGCCCAGGCTTCAGGATGTCTTTTTACACTATATAAAGGTGGAAATTTACATTGGAAACGTTTAGTTTAGCTGTTAATGAAGTTTCGTTTTTTTTAGTGCTGAAAATTCATTGTCTGCTGGCGCTGTACACTTTTTCTAAGTGTTGCAATATCTCATGAAGGAAATACTGGACAATCAAATTAATGACTTTCCAGGCTTCAGGATGCCTTTCTACACTATATAAAGGTGGAAATTTACATTGGAAACGTTTGGTTTAGCTGTTATAAAAGTTTGGTTTTTTAGTGCTGTAAATGCATTTTCAGCTCGCGCTGTACACATTTGCTATGAGAGGCATTATCTCATAAGGTAAATATTGGACAATCAAATTAATGACTGCCCAGGCTTCAGGATGTCTTTTTACACTATATAAAGGTGGAAATTTACATTGGAAACGTTTGGTTTAGCTGTTATAAAAGTTTGGTTTTTTAGTGCTGTAAATGCATTTTCAGATCGCGCTGTACACATTTGCTATGAGAGGCATTATCTCATAAGGGAAATATTGGACAATCAAATTAATGACTGCCCAGGCTTCAGGATGTCTTTTTACACTATATAAAGGTGGAAATTTACATTGGAAACGTTTGGTTTAGCTGTTATAAAAGTTTGATTTTTTTAGTGCTGAAAATGCATTTTCAGCTCGCACTGTACACATTTGCTATGTGAGGCATTATCTCATAAGGGAAATACTGGACAATCAAATTAATGACTGCCCAGGCTTCAGGATGTCTTTTTACACTATCTAAAGGTGGAAATTTACATTGGAAACGTTTGGTTTAGCTGTTATAAAAGTTTGGTTTTTTAAGTGCTGAAAATGCATTTTCAGCTCGCACTGTACACATTTGCTATGTGAGGCATTATCTCATAAGGGAAATACTGGACAATCAAATTAATGACTTCCCAGGCTTCAGGATGCCTTTTTACACTCTATAAATGTGGAAATTTACATTGGAAACGTTTGGTTTAGCTGTTAATGAAGTTTCGTTTTTTTAGTGCTGAAAATTCATTGTCTGCTGGCGCTGTACACTTTTTCTAAGTGTTGCAATATCTCATGAAGGAAATACTGGACAATCAAATTAATGACTTTCCAGGCTTCAGGATGCCTTTCTACACTATATAAAGGTGGAAATTTACATTTGAAACGTTTGGTTTAGCTGTTATAAAAGTTTGGTTTTTTAGTGCTGTAAATGCATTTTCAGCTCGCGCTGTACACATTTGCTATGAGAGGCATTATCTCATAAGGGAAATATTGGACAATCAAATTAATGACTGCCCAGGCTTCAGGATGTGTTTTTACACTATATAAAGGTGGAAATTTACATTGGAAACGTTTAGTTTAGCTGTTAATGAAGTTTCGTTTTTTTTAGTGCTGAAAATTCATTGTCTGCTGGCGCTGTACACTTTTTCTAAGTGTTGCAATATCTCATGAAGGAAATACTGGACAATCAAATCAATGACTTTCCAGGCTTCAGGATGCCTTTCTACACTATATAAAGGTGGAAATTTACATTGGAAACGTTTGGTTTAGCTGTTATAAAAGTTTGGTTTTTTAGTGCTGTAAATGCATTTTCAGCTCGCACTGTACACATTTGCTATGTGAGGCATTATCTCATAAGGGAAATACTGGACAATCAAATTAATGACTTCCCAGGCTTCAGGATGCCTTTTTACACTCTATAAATGTGGAAATTTACATTGGAAACGTTTGGTTTAGCTGTTAATGAAGTTTCGTTTTTTTAGTGCTGAAAATTCATTGTCTGCTGGCGCTGTACACTTTTTCTAAGTGTTGCAATATCTCATGAAGGAAATACTGGACAATCAAATTAATGACTTTCCAGGCTTCAGGATGCCTTTCTACACTATATAAAGGTGGAAATGTACATTGGAAACGTTTGGTTTAGCTGTTATAAAAGTTTGTTTTTTTAGTGCTGAAAATGCATTTTCAGCTCGCACTGTACACATTTGCTATGTGAGGCATTATCTCATAAGGGAAATACTGGACAATCAAATTAATGACTTCCCAGGCTTCAGGATGCCTTTTTACACTCTATAAATGTGGAAATTTACATTGGAAACGTTTGGTTTTTAGCTGTTAATGAAGTTTCGTTTTTTTAGTGCTGAAAATTCATTGTCTGCTGGCGCTGTACACTTTTTCTAAGTGTTGCAATATCTCATGAAGGAAATACTGGACAATCAAATTAATGACTTTCCAGGCTTCAGGATGCCTTTCTACACTATATAAAGGTGGAAATTTACATTGGAAACGTTTGGTTTAGCTGTTGTAAAAGTTTGGTTTTTTAGTGCTGTAAATGCATTTTCAGCTCGCGCTGTACACATTTGCTATGAGAGGCATTATCTCATAAGGGAAATATTCGACAATCAAATTAATGACTGCCCAGGCTTCAGGATGTCTTTTTACACTATATAAAGGTGGACATTTACATTGGAAACGTTTGGTTTAGCTGTTATAAAAGTTTGGTTTTTTTAGTGCTGAAAATGCATTTTCAGCTCGCACTGTACACATTTGCTATGTGAGGCATTATCTCATAAGGGAAATACTGGACAATCAAATTAATGACTGCCCAGGCTTCAGGATGTCTTTTTACACTATCTAAAGGTGGAAATTTACATTGGAAACGTTTGGTTTAGCTGTTATAAAAGTTTGGTTTTTTAGTGCTGAAAATGCATTTTCAGCTCGCACTGTACACATTTGCTATGTGAGGCATTATCTCATAAGGGAAATACTGGACAATCAAATTAATGACTTCCCAGGCTTCAGGATGCCTTTTTACACTCTATAAATGTGGAAATTTACATTGGAAACGTTTGGTTTAGCTGTTAATGGAGTTTCGTTTTTTTAGTGCTGAAAATTCATTGTCTGCTGGCGCTGTACACTTTTTCTAAGTGTTGCAATATCTCATGAAGGAAATACTGGACAATCAAATTAATGACTTTCCAGGCTTCAGGATGCCTTTCTACACTATATAAAGGTGGAAATTTACATTTGAAACGTTTGGTTTAGCTGTTATAAAAGTTTGGTTTTTTAGTGCTGTAAATGCATTTTCAGCTCGCGCTGTACACATTTGCTATGAGAGGCATTATCTCATAAGGGAAATATTGGACAATCAAATTAATGACTGCCCAGGCTTCAGGATGTCTTTTTACACTATATAAAGGTGGAAATTTACATTGGAAACGTTTGGTTTAGCTGTTATAAAAGTTTGTTTTTTTAGTGCTGTAAATGCATTTTCAGCTCGCGCTGTACACATTTGCTATGTGAGGCATTATCTCATAAGGGAAATACTGGACAATCAAATTAATGACTGCCCAGGCTTCAGGATGTCTTTTTACACTATATAAAGGTGGAAATTTACATTGGAAACGTTTGGTTTAGCTGTTATAAAAGTTTGGTTTTTTAGTGCTGAAAATGCATTTTCAGCTCGCACTGTACACATTTGCTATGTGAGGCATTATCTCATAAGGGAAATACTGGACAATCAAATTAATGACTTCCCAGGCTTCAGGATGCCTTTTTACACTCTATAAATGTGGAAATTTACATTGGAAACGTTTGCTTTAGCTGTTAATGAAGTTTCGTTTTTTTAGTGCTGAAAATTCATTGTCTGCTGGCGCTGTACACTTTTTCTAAGTGTTGCAATATCTCATGAAGGAAATACTGGACAATCAAATTAATGACTTTCCAGGCTTCAGGATGCCTTTCTACACTATATAAAGGTGGAAATTTACATTGGAAACGTTTGGTTTAGCTGTTATAAAAGTTTGTTTTTTTAGTGCTGTAAATGCATTTTCAGCTCGCGCTGTACACATTTGCTATGAGAGGCATTATCTCATAAGGGAAATATTGGACAATCAAATTAATGACTGCCCAGGCTTCAGGATGTCTTTTTACACTATATAAAGGTGGAAATTTACATTGGAAACGTTTGGTTTAGCTGTTATAAAAGTTTGGTTTTTTAGTGCTGTAAATGCATTTTCAGCTCGCGCTGTACACATTTGCTATGAGAGGCATTGTCTCATTAGGGAAATATTGGACAATCAAATTAATGACTGCCCAGGCTTCAGGATGTCTTTTTACACTATATAAAGGTGGAAATTTACTTTGGAAACGTTTGGTTTAGCTGTTATAAAAGTTTGGTTTTTTTAGTGCTGAAAATGCATTTTCAGCTCGCACTGTACACATTTGCTATGTGAGGCATTATCTCATAAGGGAAATACTGGACAATCAAATTAATGACTGCCCAGGCTTCAGGATGTCTTTTTACACTATATAAAGGTGGAAATTTACATTGGAAACGTTTGGTTTAGCTGTTATAAAAGTTTGGTTTTTTAGTGCTGAAAATGCATTTTCAGCTCGCACTGTACACATTTGCTATGTGAGGCATTATCTCATAAGGGAAATACTGGACAATCAAATTAATGACTTCCCAGGCTTCAGGATGCCTTTTTACACTCTATAAATGTGGAAATTTACATTGGAAACGTTTGGTTTAGCTGTTAATGAAGTTTCGTTTTTTTAGTGCTGAAAATTCATTGTCTGCTGGCGCTGTACACTTTTTCTAAGTGTTGCAATATCTCATGAAGGAAATACTGGACAATCAAATTAATGACTTTCCAGGCTTCAGGATGCCTTTCTACACTATATAAAGGTGGAAATGTACATTGGAAACGTTTGGTTTAGCTGTTATAAAAGTTTGTTTTTTTAGTGCTGTAAATGCATTTTCAGCTCGCGCTGTACACATTTGCTATGAGAGGCATTGTCTCATTAGGGAAATATTGGACAATCAAATTAATGACTGCCCAGGCTTCAGGATGTCTTTTTACACTATATAAAGGTGGAAATTTACTTTGGAAACGTTTGGTTTAGCTGTTATAAAAGTTTGGTTTTTTTAGTGCTGAAAATGCATTTTCAGCTCGCACTGTACACATTTGCTATGTGAGGCATTATCTCATAAGGGAAATACTGGACAATCAAATTAATGACTGCCCAGGCTTCAGGATGTCTTTTTACACTATATAAAGGTGGAAATTTACATTGGAAACGTTTGGTTTAGCTGTTATAAAAGTTTGGTTTTTTAGTGCTGAAAATGCATTTTCAGCTCGCACTGTACACATTTGCTATGTGAGGCATTATCTCATAAGGGAAATACTGGACAATCAAATTAATGACTTCCCAGGCTTCAGGATGCCTTTTTACACTCTATAAATGTGGAAATTTACATTGGAAACGTTTGGTTTTTAGCTGTTAATGAAGTTTCGTTTTTTTAGTGCTGAAAATTCATTGTCTGCTGGCGCTGTACACTTTTTCTAAGTGTTGCAATATCTCATGAAGGAAATACTGGACAATCAAATTAATGACTTTCCAGGCTTCAGGATGCCTTTCTACACTATATAAAGGTGGAAATTTACATTGGAAACGTTTGGTTTAGCTGTTGTAAAAGTTTGGTTTTTTAGTGCTGTAAATGCATTTTCAGCTCGCGCTGTACACATTTGCTATGAGAGGCATTATCTCATAAGGGAAATATTGGACAATCAAATTAATGACTGCCCAGGCTTCAGGATGTCTTTTTACATATATAAAGGTGGAAATTTACATTGGAAACGTTTGGTTTAGCTGTTATAAAAGTTTGGTTTTTTAGTGCTGAAAATGCATTTTCAGCTCGCACTGTACACATTTGCTATGTGAGGCATTATCTCATAAGGGAAATACTGGACAATCAAATTAATGACTTCCCAGGCTTCAGGATGCCTTTTTACACTCTATAAATGTGGAAATTTACATTGGAAACGTTTGGTTTAGCTGTTAATGGAGTTTCGTTTTTTTAGTGCTGAAAATTCATTGTCTGCTGGCGCTGTACACTTTTTCTAAGTGTTGCAATATCTCATGAAGGAAATACTGGACAATCAAATTAATGACTGCCCAGGCTTCAGGATGTCTTTTTACACTATATAAAGGTGGAAATTTACATTGGAAACGTTTGGTTTAGCTGTTATAAAAGTTTGGTTTTTTTAGTGCTGAAAATGCATTTTCAGCTCGCACTGTACACATTTGCTATGTGAGGCATTATCTCATAAGGGAAATACTGGACAATCAAATTAATGACTGCCCAGGCTTCAGGATGTCTTTTTACACTATATAAAGGTGGAAATTTACATTGGAAACGTTTGGTTTAGCTGTTATAAAAGTTTGTTTTTTTAGTGCTGAAAATGCATTTTCAGCTCACACTGTACACATTTGCTATGTGAGGCATTATCTCATAAGGGAAATACTGGACAATCAAATTAATGACTTCCCAGGCTTCAGGATGCCTTTTTACACTCTATAAATGTGGAAATTTACATTGGAAACGTTTGGTTTTTAGCTGTTAATGAAGTTTCGTTTTTTTAGTGCTGAAAATTCATTGTCTGCTGGCGCTGTACACTTTTTCTAAGTGTTGCAATATCTCATGAAGGAAATACTGGACAATCAAATTAATGACTTTCCAGGCTTCAGGATGCCTTTCTACACTATATAAAGGTGGAAATTTACATTGGAAACGTTTGGTTTAGCTGTTGTAAAAGTTTGGTTTTTTAGTGCTGTAAATGCATTTTCAGCTCGCGCTGTACACATTTGCTATGAGAGGCATTATCTCATAAGGGAAATATTCGACAATCAAATTAATGACTGCCCAGGCTTCAGGATGTCTTTTTACACTATATAAAGGTGGAAATTTACATTGGAAACGTTTGGTTTAGCTGTTATAAAAGTTTGGTTTTTTTAGTGCTGAAAATGCATTTTCAGCTCGCACTGTACACATTTGCTATGTGAGGCATTATCTCATAAGGGAAATACTGGACAATCAAATTAATGACTGCCCAGGCTTCAGGATGTCTTTTTACACTATCTAAAGGTGGAAATTTACATTGGAAACGTTTGGTTTAGCTGTTATAAAAGTTTGTTTTTTTAGTGCTGAAAATGCATTTTCAGCTCGCACTGTACACATTTGCTATGTGAGGCATTATCTCATAAGGGAAATATTGGACAATCAAATTAATGACTTCCCAGGCTTCAGGATGCCTTTTTACACTCTATAAATGTGGAAATTTACATTGGAAACGTTTGGTTTAGCTGTTAATGGAGTTTCGTTTTTTTAGTGCTGAAAATTCATTGTCTGCTGGCGCTGTACACTTTTTCTAAGTGTTGCAATATCTCATGAAGGAAATACTGGACAATCAAATTAATGACTTTCCAGGCTTCAGGATGCCTTTCTACACTATATAAAAGTGGAAATTTACATTTGAAACGTTTGGTTAAGCTGTTATAAAAGTTTGGTTTTTTAGTGCTGTAAATGCATTTTCAGCTCGCGCTGTACACATTTGCTATGAGAGGCATTATCTCATAAGGGAAATATTGGACAATCAAATTAATGACTGCCCAGGCTTCAGGATGTCTTTTTACACTATATAAAGGTGGAAATTTACATTGGAAACGTTTGGTTTAGCTGTTATAAAAGTTTGTTTTTTTAGTGCTGTAAATGCATTTTCAGCTCGCGCTGTACACATTTGCTATGTGAGGCATTATCTCATAAGGGAAATACTGGACAATCAAATTAATGACTGCCCAGGCTTCAGGATGTCTTTTTACACTATATAAAGGTGGAAATTTACATTGGAAACGTTTGGTTTAGCTGTTATAAAAGTTTGGTTTTTTAGTGCTGAAAATGCATTTTCAGCTCGCACTGTACACATTTGCTATGTGAGGCATTATCTCATAAGGGAAATACTGGACAATCAAATTAATGACTTCCCAGGCTTCAGGATGCCTTTTTACACTCTATAAATGTGGAAATTTACATTGGAAACGTTTGGTTTAGCTGTTAATGAAGTTTCGTTTTTTTAGTGCTGAAAATTCATTGTCTGCTGGCGCTGTACACTTTTTCTAAGTGTTGCAATATCTCATGAAGGAAATACTGGACAATCAAATTAATGACTTTCCAGGCTTCAGGATGCCTTTCTACACTATATAAAGGTGGAAATTTACATTGGAAACGTTTGGTTTAGCTGTTATAAAAGTTTGGTTTTTTAGTGCTGTAAATGCATTTTCAGCTCGCGCTGTACACATTTGCTATGAGAGGCATTATCTCATAAGGGAAATATTGGACAATCAAATTAATGACTGCCCAGGCTTCAGGCTGTCTTTTTACACTATATAAAGGTGGAAATTTACATTGGAAACGTTTGGTTTAGCTGTTATAAAAGTTTGGTTTTTTAGTGCTGTAAATGCATTTTCAGCTCGCGCTGTACACATTTGCTATGAGAGGCATTATCTCATAAGGGAAATATTGGACAATCAAATTAATGGCTGCCCAGGCTTCAGGATGTCTTTTTACTCTATATAAAGTTGGAAATTTACATTGGAAACGTTTAGTTTAGCTGTTAATGAAGTTTCGTTTTTTTAGTGCTGAAAATTCATTGTCTGCTGGCGCTGTACACTTTTTCTAAGTGTTGCAATATCTCATTAAGGAAATACTGGACAATCAAATCAATGACTTTCCAGGCTTCAGGATGCCTTTCTACACTATATAAAGGTGGAAATTTACATTGGAAACGTTTAGTTTAGCTGTTATAAAAGTTTGGTTTTTTTAGTGCTGTAAATGCATTTTCAGCTCGCACTGTACACATTTGCTATGTGAGGCATTATCTCATAAGGGAAATACTGGACAATCAAATTAATGACTTCCCAGGCTTCAGGATGCCTTTTTACACTCTATAAATGTGGAAATTTACATTGGAAACGTTTGGTTTAGCTGTTAATGAAGTTTCGTTTTTTTAGTGCTGAAAATTCATTGTCTGCTGGCGCTGTACACTTTTTCTAAGTGTTGCAATATCTCATGAAGGAAATACTGGACAATCAAATTAATGACTTTCCAGGCTTCAGGATGCCTTTCTACACTATATAAAGGTGGAAATGTACATTGGAAACGTTTGGTTTAGCTGTTATAAAAGTTTGTTTTTTTAGTGCTGAAAATGCATTTTCAGCTCGCACTGTACACATTTGCTATGTGAGGCATTATCTCATAAGGGAAATACTGGACAATCAAATTAATGACTGCCCAGGCTTCAGGATGTCTTTTTACACTATATAAAGGTGGAAATTTACATTGGAAACGTTTGGTTTAGCTTTTATAAAAGTTTGGTTTTTTAGTGCTGAAAATGCATTTTCAGCTCGCACTGTACACATTTGCTATGTGAGGCATTATCTCATAAGGGAAATACTGGACAATCAAATTAATGACTTCCCAGGCTTCAGGATGCCTTTTTACACTCTATAAATGTGGAAATTTACATTGGAAACGTTTGGTTTTTAGCTGTTAATGAAGTTTCGTTTTTTTAGTGCTGAAAATTCATTGTCTGCTGGCGCTGTACACTTTTTCTAAGTGTTGCAATATCTCATGAAGGAAATACTGGACAATCAAATTAATGACTTTCCAGGCTTCAGGATGCCTTTCTACACTATATAAAGGTGGAAATTTACATTGGAAACGTTTGGTTTAGCTGTTGTAAAAGTTTGGTTTTTTAGTGCTGTAAATGCATTTTCAGCTCGCGCTGTACACATTTGCTATGAGAGGCATTATCTCATAAGGGAAATATTGGACAATCAAATTAATGACTGCCCAGGCTTCAGGATGTCTTTTTACACTATATAAAGGTGGAAATTTACATTGGAAACGTTTGGTTTAGCTGTTATAAAAGTTTGGTTTTTTAGTGCTGAAAATGCATTTTCAGCTCGCACTGTACACATTTGCTATGTGAGGCATTATCTCATAAGGGAAATACTGGACAATCAAATTAATGACTTCCCAGGCTTCAGGATGCCTTTTTACACTCTATAAATGTGGAAATTTACATTGGAAACGTTTGGTTTAGCTGTTAATGGAGTTTCGTTTTTTTAGTGCTGAAAATTCATTGTCTGCTGGCGCTGTACACTTTTTCTAAGTGTTGCAATATCTCATGAAGGAAATACTGGACAATCAAATTAATGACTTTCCAGGCTTCAGGATGCCTTTCTACACTATATAAAGGTGGAAATTTACATTTGAAACGTTTGGTTTAGCTGTTATAAAAGTTTGGTTTTTTAGTGCTGTAAATGCATTTTCAGCTCGCGCTGTACACATTTGCTATGAGAGGCATTATCTCATCAGGGAAATATTGGACAATCAAATTAATGACTGCCCAGGCTTCAGGATTTCTTTTTACACTATATAAAGGTGGAAATTTACATTGGAAACGTTTGGTTTAGCTGTTATAAAAGTTTGTTTTTTTAGTGCTGTAAATGCATTTTCAGCTCGCGCTGTACACATTTGCTATGTGAGGCATTATCTCATAAGGGAAATACTGGACAATCAAATTAATGACTGCCCAGGCTTCAGGATGTCTTTTTACACTATATAAAGGTGGAAATTTACATTGGAAACGTTTGGTTTAGCTGTTATAAAAGTTTGTTTTTTTAGTGCTGAAAATGCATTTTCAGCTCGCACTGTACACATTTGCTATGTGAGGCATTATCTCATAAGGGAAATACTGGACAATCAAATTAATGACTTCCCAGGCTTCAGGATGCCTTTTTACACTCTATGAATGTGGAAATTTACATTGGAAACGTTTGGTTTAGCTGTTAATGAAGTTTCGTTTTTTTAGTGCTGAAAATTCATTGTCTGCTGGCGCTGTACACTTTTTCTAAGTGTTGCAATATCTCATGAAGGAAATACTGGACAATCAAATCAATGACTTTCCAGGCTTCAGGATGCCTTTCTACACTATATAAAGGTGGAAATTTACATTGGAAACGTTTAGTTTAGCTGTTATAAAAGTTTGGTTTTTTAGTGCTGTAAATGCATTTTCAGCTCGCACTGTACACATTTGCTATGTGAGGCATTATCTCATAAGGGAAATACTGGACAATCAAATTAATGACTTCCCAGGCTTCAGGATGCCTTTTTACACTCTATAAATGTGGAAATTTACATTGGAAACGTTTGGTTTAGCTGTTAATGAAGTTTCGTTTTTTTAGTGCTGAAAATTCATTGTCTGCTGGGGCTGTACACTTTTTCTAAGTGTTGCAATATCTCATGAAGGAAATACTGGACAATCAAATTAATGACTTTCCAGGCTTCAGGATGCATTTCTACACTATATAAAGGTGGAAATGTACATTGGAAACGTTTGGTTTAGGTGTTATAAAAGTTTGTTTTTTTAGTGCTGTAAATGCATTTTCAGCTCGCGCTGTACACATTTGCTATGAGAGGCATTGTCTCATAAGGGAAATATTGGACAATCAAATCAATGACTTTCCAGGCTTCAGGATGCCTTTCTACACTATATAAAGGTGGAAATTTACATTGGAAACGTTTAGTTTAGCTGTTATAAAAGTTTGGTTTTTTAGTGCTGTAAATGCATTTTCAGCTCGCACTGTACACATTTGCTATGTGAGGCATTATCTCATAAGGGAAATACTGGACAATCAAATTAATGACTTCCCAGGCTTCAGGATGCCTTTTTACACTCTATAAATGTGGAAATTTACATTGGAAACGTTTGGTTTAGCTGTTAATGAAGTTTCGTTTTTTTAGTGCTGAAAATTCATTGTCTGCTGGGGCTGTACACTTTTTCTAAGTGTTGCAATATCTCATGAAGGAAATACTGGACAATCAAATTAATGACTTTCCAGGCTTCAGGATGCATTTCTACACTATATAAAGGTGGAAATGTACATTGGAAACGTTTGGTTTAGGTGTTATAAAAGTTTGTTTTTTTAGTGCTGTAAATGCATTTTCAGCTCGCGCTGTACACATTTGCTATGAGAGGCATTGTCTCATAAGGGAAATATTGGACAATCAAATCAATGACTTTCCAGGCTTCAGGATGCCTTTCTACACTATATAAAGGTGGAAATTTACATTGGAAACGTTTAGTTTAGCTGTTATAAAAGTTTGGTTTTTTAGTGCTGTAAATGCATTTTCAGCTCGCACTGTACACATTTGCTATGTGAGGCATTATCTCATAAGGGAAATACTGGACAATCAAATTAATGACTTCCCAGGCTTCAGGATGCCTTTTTACACTCTATAAATGTGGAAATTTACATTGGAAACGTTTGGTTTAGCTGTTAATGAAGTTTCGTTTTTTTAGTGCTGAAAATTCATTGTCTGCTGGGGCTGTACACTTTTTCTAAGTGTTGCAATATCTCATGAAGGAAATACTGGACAATCAAATTAATGACTTTCCAGGCTTCAGGATGCATTTCTACACTATATAAAGGTGGAAATGTACATTGGAAACGTTTGGTTTAGGTGTTATAAAAGTTTGTTTTTTTAGTGCTGTAAATGCATTTTCAGCTCGCGCTGTACACATTTGCTATGAGAGGCATTGTCTCATAAGGGAAATATTGGACAATCAAATTAATGACTGCCCAGGCTTCAGGATGTCTTTTTACACTATATAAAGGTGGAAATTTACATTGGAAACGTTTGGTTTAGTTGTTATAAAAGTTTGGTTTTTTAGTGCTGAAAATGCATTTTCAGCTCGCACTGTACACATTTGCTATGTGAGGCATTATCTCATAAGGGAAATACTGGACAATCAAATTAATGACTGCCCAGGCTTCAGGATGTCTTTTTACACTATATAAAGGTGGAAATTTACATTGGAAACGTTTGGTTTAGCTGTTATAAAAGTTTGGTTTTTTAGTGCTGAAAATGCATTTTCAGCTCGCACTGTACACATTTGCTATGTGAGGCATTATCTCATAAGGGAAATATTGGACAATCAAATTAATGGCTGCCCAGGCTTCAGGATGTCTTTTTACTCTATATAAAGTTGGAAATTTACATTGGAAACGTTTAGTTTAGCTGTTAATGAAGTTTCGTTTTTTTAGTGCTGAAAATTCATTGTCTGCTGGCGCTGTACACTTTTTCTAAGTGTTGCAATATCTCATGAAGGAAATACTGGACAATCAAATTAATGACTTTCCAGGCTTCAGGATGCCTTTCTACACTATATAAAGGTGGAAATTTACATTGGAAACGTTTAGTTTAGCTGTTATAAAAGTTTGGTTTTTTAGTGCTGTAAATGCATTTTCAGCTCGCACTGTACACATTTGCTATGTGAGGCATTATCTCATAAGGGAAATACTGGACAATCAAATTAATGACTTCCCAGGCTTCAGGATGCCTTTTTACACTCTATAAATGTGGAAATTTACATTGGAAACGTTTGGTTTAGCTGTTAATGAAGTTTCGTTTTTTTAGTGCTGAAAATTCATTGTCTGCTGGGGCTGTACACTTTTTCTAAGTGTTGCAATATCTCATGAAGGAAATACTGGACAATCAAATTAATGACTTTCCAGGCTTCAGGATGCATTTCTACACTATATAAAGGTGGAAATGTACATTGGAAACGTTTGGTTTAGGTGTTATAAAAGTTTGTTTTTTTAGTGCTGTAAATGCATTTTCAGCTCGCGCTGTACACATTTGCTATGAGAGGCATTGTCTCATAAGGGAAATATTGGACAATCAAATTAATGACTGCCCAGGCTTCAGGATGTCTTTTTACACTATATAAAGGTGGAAATTTACATTGGAAACGTTTGGTTTAGTTGTTATAAAAGTTTGGTTTTTTAGTGCTGAAAATGCATTTTCAGCTCGCACTGTACACATTTGCTATGTGAGGCATTATCTCATAAGGGAAATACTGGACAATCAAATTAATGACTGCCCAGGCTTCAGGATGTCTTTTTACACTATATAAAGGTGGAAATTTACATTGGAAACGTTTGGTTTAGCTGTTATAAAAGTTTGGTTTTTTAGTGCTGAAAATGCATTTTCAGCTCGCACTGTACACATTTGCTATGTGAGGCATTATCTCATAAGGGAAATACTGGACAATCAAATTAATGACTTCCCAGGCTTCAGGATGCCTTTTTACACTCTATAAATGTGGAAATTTACATTGGAAACGTTTGGTTTAGCTGTTAATGAAGTTTCGTTTTTTTAGTGCTGAAAATTCATTGTCTGCTGGCGCTGTACACTTTTTCTAAGTGTTGCAATATCTCATGAAGGAAATACTGGACAATCAAATTAATGACTTTCCAGGCTTCAGGATGCCTTTCTACACTATATAAAGGTGGAAATTTACATTGGAAACGTTTGGTTTAGCTGTTATAAAAGTTTGGTTTTTTAGTGCTCTAAATGCATTTTCAGCTCGCGCTGTACACATTTGCTATGAGAGGCATTATCTCATGAGGGAAATATTGGACAATCAAATTAATGACTGCCCAGGCTTCAGGATGTCTTTTTACACTATATAAAGGTGGAAATTTACATTGGAAACGTTTGGTTTAGCTGTTATAAAAGTTTGGTCTTTTTAGTGCTGAAAATGCATTTTCAGCTCGCACTGTACACATTTGCTATGTGAGGCATTATCTCATTAGGGAAATACTGGACAATCAAATTAATGACTGCCCAGGCTTCAGGATGTCTTTTTACACTATCTAAAGGTGGAAATTTACATTGGAAACGTTTGGTTTAGCTGTTATAAAAGTTTGGTTTTTTAGTGCTGAAAATGCATTTTCAGCTCGCACTGTACACATTTGCTATGTCAGGCATTATCTCAAAAGGGAAATACTGGACAATCAATGACTTCCCAGGCTTCAGGATGCCTTTTTACACTCTATAAATGTGGAAATTTACATTCGAAACGTTTGGTTTAGCTGTTAATGAAGTTTCGTTTTTTTAGTGCTGAAAATTCATTGTCTGCTGGCGCTGTACACTTTTTCTAAGTGTTGCAATATCTCATGAAGGAAATACTGGACAATCAAATTAATGACTTTCCGGGCTTCAGGATGCCTTTTTACACTCTATAAATGTGGAAATTTACATTGGAAACGTTTGGTTTAGCTGTTATAAAAGTTTGGTTTTTTTAGTGCTGAAAATGCATTTTCAGCTCGCGCTGTACACATTTGCTATGAGAGGCATTATCTCAAAAGGGAAATATTGGACAATCAAATTAATGACTGCCCAGGCTTCAGGATGTCTTTTTACACTATATAAAGGTGGAAATTTACATTGGAAACGTTTGGTTTAGCTGTTATAAAAGTTTGGTTTTTTAGTGCTGTAAATGCATTTTCAGCTCGCGCTGTACACATTTGCTATGAGAGGCATTATCTCATAAGGGAAATATTGGACAATCAAATTAATGGCTGCCCAGGCTTCAGGATGTCTTTTTACTCTATATAAAGTTGGAAATTTACATTGGAAACGTTTAGTTTAGCTGTTAATGAAGTTTCGTTTTTTTAGTGCTGAAAATTCATTGTCTGCTGGCGCTGTACACTTTTTCTAAGTGTTGCAATATCTCATGAAGGAAATACTGGACAATCAAATCAATGACTTTCCAGGCTTCAGGATGCCTTTCTACACTATATAAAGGTGGAAATTTACATTGGAAACGTTTAGTTTAGCTGTTATAAAAGTTTGGTTTTTTAGTGCTGTAAATGCATTTTCAGCTCGCACTGTACACATTTGCTATGTGAGGCATTATCTCATAAGGGAAATACTGGACAATCAAATTAATGACTTCCCAGGCTTCAGGATGCCTTTTTACACTCTATAAATGTGGAAATTTACATTGGAAACGTTTGGTTTAGCTGTTAATGAAGTTTCGTTTTTTTAGTGCTGAAAATTCATTGTCTGCTGGGGCTGTACACTTTTTCTAAGTGTTGCAATATCTCATGAAGGAAATACTGGACAATCAAATTAATGACTTTCCAGGCTTCAGGATGCATTTCTACACTATATAAAGGTGGAAATGTACATTGGAAACGTTTGGTTTAGGTGTTATAAAAGTTTGTTTTTTTAGTGCTGTAAATGCATTTTCAGCTCGCGCTGTACACATTTGCTATGAGAGGCATTGTCTCATAAGGGAAATATTGGACAATCAAATCAATGACTTTCCAGGCTTCAGGATGCCTTTCTACACTATATAAAGGTGGAAATTTACATTGGAAACGTTTAGTTTAGCTGTTATAAAAGTTTGGTTTTTTAGTGCTGTAAATGCATTTTCAGCTCGCACTGTACACATTTGCTATGTGAGGCATTATCTCATAAGGGAAATACTGGACAATCAAATTAATGACTTCCCAGGCTTCAGGATGCCTTTTTACACTCTATAAATGTGGAAATTTACATTGGAAACGTTTGGTTTAGCTGTTAATGAAGTTTCGTTTTTTTAGTGCTGAAAATTCATTGTCTGCTGGGGCTGTACACTTTTTCTAAGTGTTGCAATATCTCATGAAGGAAATACTGGACAATCAAATTAATGACTTTCCAGGCTTCAGGATGCATTTCTACACTATATAAAGGTGGAAATGTACATTGGAAACGTTTGGTTTAGGTGTTATAAAAGTTTGTTTTTTTAGTGCTGTAAATGCATTTTCAGCTCGCGCTGTACACATTTGCTATGAGAGGCATTGTCTCATAAGGGAAATATTGGACAATCAAATTAATGACTGCCCAGGCTTCAGGATGTCTTTTTACACTATATAAAGGTGGAAATTTACATTGGAAACGTTTGGTTTAGTTGTTATAAAAGTTTGGTTTTTTAGTGCTGAAAATGCATTTTCAGCTCGCACTGTACACATTTGCTATGTGAGGCATTATCTCATAAGGGAAATACTGGACAATCAAATTAATGACTGCCCAGGCTTCAGGATGTCTTTTTACACTATATAAAGGTGGAAATTTACATTGGAAACGTTTGGTTTAGCTGTTATAAAAGTTTGGTTTTTTAGTGCTGAAAATGCATTTTCAGCTCGCACTGTACACATTTGCTATGTGAGGCATTATCTCATAAGGGAAATACTGGACAATCAAATTAATGACTTCCCAGGCTTCAGGATGCCTTTTTACACTCTATAAATGTGGAAATTTACATTGGAAACGTTTGGTTTAGCTGTTAATGAAGTTTCGTTTTTTTAGTGCTGAAAATTCATTGTCTGCTGGCGCTGTACACTTTTTCTAAGTGTTGCAATATCTCATGAAGGAAATACTGGACAATCAAATTAATGACTTTCCAGGCTTCAGGATGCCTTTCTACACTATATAAAGGTGGAAATTTACATTGGAAACGTTTGGTTTAGCTGTTATAAAAGTTTGGTTTTTTAGTGCTCTAAATGCATTTTCAGCTCGCGCTGTACACATTTGCTATGAGAGGCATTATCTCATGAGGGAAATATTGGACAATCAAATTAATGACTGCCCAGGCTTCAGGATGTCTTTTTACACTATATAAAGGTGGAAATTTACATTGGAAACGTTTGGTTTAGCTGTTATAAAAGTTTGGTCTTTTTAGTGCTGAAAATGCATTTTCAGCTCGCACTGTACACATTTGCTATGTGAGGCATTATCTCATTAGGGAAATACTGGACAATCAAATTAATGACTGCCCAGGCTTCAGGATGTCTTTTTACACTATCTAAAGGTGGAAATTTACATTGGAAACGTTTGGTTTAGCTGTTATAAAAGTTTGGTTTTTTAGTGCTGAAAATGCATTTTCAGCTCGCACTGTACACATTTGCTATGTCAGGCATTATCTCAAAAGGGAAATACTGGACAATCAATGACTTCCCAGGCTTCAGGATGCCTTTTTACACTCTATAAATGTGGAAATTTACATTCGAAACGTTTGGTTTAGCTGTTAATGAAGTTTCGTTTTTTTAGTGCTGAAAATTCATTGTCTGCTGGCGCTGTACACTTTTTCTAAGTGTTGCAATATCTCATGAAGGAAATACTGGACAATCAAATTAATGACTTTCCAGGCTTCAGGATGCCTTTCTACACTATTTTAAGGTGGAAATTTACATTTGAAACGTTTGGTTTAGCTGTTATAAAAGTTTGGTTTTTTAGTGCTGTAAATGCATTTTCAGCTCGCGCTGTACACATTTGCTATGAGAGGCATTATCTCATAAGGGAAATATTGGACAATCAAATTAATGACTGCCCAGGCTTCAGGATGTCTTTTTACACTATATAAAGGTGGAAATATACATTGGAAACGTTTAGTTTAGCTGTTAATGAAGTTTCGTTTTTTTAGTGCTGAAAATTCATTGTCTGCTGGCGCTGTACACTTTTTCTAAGTGTTGCAATATCTCATGAAGGAAATACTGGACAATCAAATTAATGACTTTCCGGGCTTCAGGATGCCTTTTTACACTCTATAAATGTGGAAATTTACATTGGAAACGTTTGGTTTAGCTGTTATAAAAGTTTGGTTTTTTTAGTGCTGAAAATGCATTTTCAGCTCGCACTGTACACATTTGCTATGTGAGGCATTATCTCATAAGGGAAATACTGGACAATCAAATTAATGACTGCCCAGGCTTCAGGATGTCTTTTTACACTATATAAAGGTGGAAATTTACATTGGAAACGTTTGGTTTAGCTGTTATAAAAGTTTGGTTTTTTTAGTGCTGAAAATGCATTTTCAGCTCGCACTGTACACATTTGATATGTGAGGCATTATCTCATAAGGGAAATACTGGACAATCAAATTAATGACTTCCCAGGCTTCAGGATGCCTTTTTACACTCTATAAATGTGGAAATTTACATTGGAAACGTTTGGTTTTTAGCTGTTAATGAAGTTTCGTTTTTTTAGTGCTGAAAATTCATTGTCTGCTGGCGCTGTACACTTTTTCTAAGTGTTGCAATATCTCATGAAGGAAATACTGGACAATCAAATTAATGACTTTCCAGGCTTCAGGATGCCTTTCTACACTATATAAAGGTGGAAATTTACATTGGAAACGTTTGGTTTAGCTGTTGTAAAAGTTTGGTTTTTTAGTGCTGTAAATGCATTTTCAGCTCGCGCTGTACACATTTGCTATGAGAGGCATTATCTCATAAGGGAAATATTGGACAATCAAATAAATGACTGCCCAGGCTTCAGGATGTCTTTTTACACTATATAAAGGTGGAAATTTACATTGGAAACGTTTGGTTTAGCTGTTATAAAAGTTTGGTTTTTTTAGTGCTGAAAATGCATTTTCAGCTCGCACTGTACACATTTGCTATGTGAGGCATTATCTCATAAGGGAAATACTGGACAATCAAATTAATGACTGCCCAGGCTTCAGGATGTCTTTTTACACTATCTAAAGGTGGAAATTTACATTGGAAACGTTTGGTTTAGCTGTTATAAAAGTTTGGTTTTTTAGTGCTGAAAATGCATTTTCAGCTCGCACTGTACACATTTGCTATGTGAGGCATTATCTCATAAGGGAAATACTGGACAATCAAATTAATGACTTCCCAGGGTTCAGGATGCCTTTTTACACTCTATAAATGTGGAAATTTACATTGGAAACGTTTGGTTTAGCTGTTAATGGAGTTTCGTTTTTTTAGTGCTGAAAATTCATTGTCTGCTGGCGCTGTACACTTTTTCTAAGTGTTGCAATATCTCATGAAGGAAATACTGGACAATCAAATTAATGACTTTCCAGGCTTCAGGATGCCTTTCTACACTATATAAAGGTGGAAATTTACATTTGAAACGTTTGGTTTAGCTGTTATAAAAGTTTGTTTTTTTAGTGCTGTAAATGCATTTTCAGCTCGCACTGTACACATTTGCTATGTGAGGCATTATCTCATAAGGGAAATACTGGACAATCAAATTAATGACTTCCCAGGGTTCAGGATGCCTTTTTACACTCTATAAATGTGGAAATTTACATTGGAAACGTTTGGTTTAGCTGTTAATGGAGTTTCGTTTTTTTAGTGCTGAAAATTCATTGTCTGCTGGCGCTGTACACTTTTTCTAAGTGTTGCAATATCTCATGAAGGAAATACTGGACAATCAAATCAATGACTTTCCAGGCTTCAGGATGCCTTTCTACACTATATAAAGGTGGAAATTTACATTGGAAACGTTTAGTTTAGCTGTTATAAAAGTTTGGTTTTTTTAGTGCTGTAAATGCATTTTCAGCTCGCACTGTACACATTTGCTATGTGAGGCATTATCTCATAAGGGAAATACTGGACAATCAAATTAATGACTTCCCAGGCTTCAGGATGCCTTTTTACACTCTATAAATGTGGAAATTTACATTGGAAACGTTTGGTTTAGCTGTTAATGAAGTTTCGTTTTTTTAGTGCTGAAAATTCATTGTCTGCTGGCGCTGTACACTTTTTCTAAGTGTTGCAATATCTCATGAAGGAAATACTGGACAATCAAATTAATGACTTTCCAGGCTTCAGGATGCCTTTCTACACTATATAAAGGTGGAAATGTACATTGGAAACGTTTGGTTTAGCTGTCATAAAAGTTTGTTTTTTTAGTGCTGTAAATGCATTTTCAGCTCGCGCTGTACACATTTGCTATGAGAGGCATTGTCTCATTAGGGAAATATTGGACAATCAAATTAATGACTGCCCAGGCTTCAGGATGTCTTTTTACACTATATAAAGGTGGAAATTTACATTGGAAACGTTTGGTTTAGCTGTTATAAAAGTTTGGTTTTTTTAGTGCTGAAAATGCATTTTCAGCTCGCACTGTACACATTTGCTATGTGAGGCATTATCTCATAAGGGAAATACTGGACAATCAAATTAATGACTGCCCAGGCTTCAGGATGTCTTTTTACACTATATAAAGGTGGAAATTTACATTGGAAACGTTTGGTTTAGCTGTTATAAAAGTTTGGTTTTTTAGTGCTGAAAATGCATTTTCAGCTCGCACTGTACACATTTGCTATGTGAGGCATTATCTCATAAGGGAAATACTGGACAATCAAATTAATGACTTCCCAGGCTTCAGGATGCCTTTTTACACTCTATAAATGTGGAAATTTACATTGGAAACGTTTGGTTTTTAGCTGTTAATGAAGTTTCGTTTTTTTAGTGCTGAAAATTCATTGTCTGCTGGCGCTGTACACTTTTTCTAAGTGTTGCAATATCTCATGAAGGAAATACTGGACAATCAAATTAATGACTTTCCAGGCTTCAGGATGCCTTTCTACACTATATAAAGGTGGAAATTTACATTGGAAACGTTTGGTTTAGCTGTTGTAAAAGTTTGGTTTTTTAGTGCTGTAAATGCATTTTCAGCTCGCGCTGTACACATTTGCTATGAGAGGCATTATCTCATAAGGGAAATATTGGACAATCAAATTAATGACTGCCCAGGCTTCAGGATGTCTTTTTACATATATAAAGGTGGAAATTTACATTGGAAACGTTTGGTTTAGCTGTTATAAAAGTTTGGTTTTTTAGTGCTGAAAATGCATTTTCAGCTCGCACTGTACACATTTGCTATGTGAGGCATTATCTCACAAGGGAAATACTGGACAATCAAATTAATGACTTCCCAGGCTTCAGGATGCCTTTTTACACTCTATAAATGTGGAAATTTACATTGGAAACGTTTGGTTTAGCTGTTAATGGAGTTTCGTTTTTTTAGTGCTGAAAATTCATTGTCTGCTGGCGCTGTACACTTTTTCTAAGTGTTGCAATATCTCATGAAGGAAATACTGGACAATCAAATTAATGACTGCCCAGGCTTCAGGATGTCTTTTTACACTATATAAAGGTGGAAATTTACATTGGAAACGTTTGGTTTAGCTGTTATAAAAGTTTGGTTTTTTTAGTGCTGAAAATGCATTTTCAGCTCGCACTGTACACATTTGCTATGTGAGGCATTATCTCATAAGGGAAATACTGGACAATCAAATTAATGACTGCCCAGGCTTCAGGATGTCTTTTTACACTATATAAAGGTGGAAATTTACATTGGAAACGTTTGGTTTAGCTGTTATAAAAGTTTGGTTTTTTAGTGCTGAAAATGCATTTTCAGCTCGCACTGTACACATTTGCTATGTGAGGCATTATCTCATAAGGGAAATACTGGACAATCAAATTAATGACTTCCCAGGCTTCAGGATGCCTTTTTACACTCTATAAATGTGGAAATTTACATTGGAAACGTTTGGTTTTTAGCTGTTAATGAAGTTTCGTTTTTTTAGTGCTGAAAATTCATTGTCTGCTGGCGCTGTACACTTTTTCTAAGTGTTGCAATATCTCATGAAGGAAATACTGGACAATCAAATTAATGACTTTCCAGGCTTCAGGATGCCTTTCTACACTATATAAAGGTGGAAATTTACATTGGAAACGTTTGGTTTAGCTGTTGTAAAAGTTTGGTTTTTTAGTGCTGTAAATGCATTTTCAGCTCGCGCTGTACACATTTGCTATGAGAGGCATTATCTCATAAGGGAAATATTCGACAATCAAATTAATGACTGCCCAGGCTTCAGGATGTCTTTTTACACTATATAAAGGTGGAAATTTACATTGGAAACGTTTGGTTTAGCTGTTATAAAAGTTTGGTTTTTTTAGTGCTGAAAATGCATTTTCAGCTCGCACTGTACACATTTGCTATGTGAGGCATTATCTCATAAGGGAAATACTGGACAATCAAATTAATGACTGCCCAGGCTTCAGGATGTCTTTTTACACTATCTAAAGGTGGAAATTTACATTGGAAACGTTTGGTTTAGCTGTTATAAAAGTTTGTTTTTTTAGTGCTGAAAATGCATTTTCAGCTCGCACTGTACACATTTGCTATGTGAGGCATTATCTCATAAGGGAAATATTGGACAATCAAATTAATGACTTCCCAGGCTTCAGGATGCCTTTTTACACTCTATAAATGTGGAAATTTACATTGGAAACGTTTGGTTTAGCTGTTAATGGAGTTTCGTTTTTTTAGTGCTGAAAATTCATTGTCTGCTGGCGCTGTACACTTTTTCTAAGTGTTGCAATATCTCATGAAGGAAATACTGGACAATCAAATTAATGACTTTCCAGGCTTCAGGATGCCTTTCTACACTATATAAAAGTGGAAATTTACATTTGAAACGTTTGGTTTAGCTGTTATAAAAGTTTGGTTTTTTAGTGCTGTAAATGCATTTTCAGCTCGCGCTGTACACATTTGCTATGAGAGGCATTATCTCATAAGGGAAATATTGGACAATCAAATTAATGACTGCCCAGGCTTCAGGATGTCTTTTTACACTATATAAAGGTGGAAATTTACATTGGAAACGTTTGGTTTAGCTGTTATAAAAGTTTGTTTTTTTAGTGCTGTAAATGCATTTTCAGCTCGCGCTGTACACATTTGCTATGTGAGGCATTATCTCATAAGGGAAATACTGGACAATCAAATTAATGACTGCCCAGGCTTCAGGATGTCTTTTTACACTATATAAAGGTGGAAATTTACATTGGAAACGTTTGGTTTAGCTGTTATAAAAGTTTGGTTTTTTAGTGCTGAAAATGCATTTTCAGCTCGCACTGTACACATTTGCTATGTGAGGCATTATCTCATAAGGGAAATACTGGACAATCAAATTAATGACTTCCCAGGCTTCAGGATGCCTTTTTACACTCTATAAATGTGGAAATTTACATTGGAAACGTTTGGTTTAGCTGTTAATGAAGTTTCGTTTTTTTAGTGCTGAAAATTCATTGTCTGCTGGCGCTGTACACTTTTTCTAAGTGTTGCAATATCTCATGAAGGAAATACTGGACAATCAAATTAATGACTTTCCAGGCTTCAGGATGCCTTTCTACACTATATAAAGGTGGAAATTTACATTGGAAACGTTTGGTTTAGCTGTTATAAAAGTTTGTTTTTTTAGTGCTGTAAATGCATTTTCAGCTCGCGCTGTACACATTTGCTATGAGAGGCATTATCTCATAAGGGAAATATTGGACAATCAAATTAATGACTGCCCAGGCTTCAGGATGTCTTTTTACACTATATAAAGGTGGAAATTTACATTGGAAACGTTTGGTTTAGCTGTTATAAAAGTTTGGTTTTTTAGTGCTGTAAATGCATTTTCAGCTCGCGCTGTACACATTTGCTATGAGAGGCATTATCTCATAAGGGAAATATTGGACAATCAAATTAATGGCTGCCCAGGCTTCAGGATGTCTTTTTACTCTATATAAAGTTGGAAATTTACATTGGAAACGTTTAGTTTAGCTGTTAATGAAGTTTCGTTTTTTTAGTGCTGAAAATTCATTGTCTGCTGGCGCTGTACACTTTTTCTAAGTGTTGCAATATCTCATGAAGGAAATACTGGACAATCAAATCAATGACTTTCCAGGCTTCAGGATGCCTTTCTACACTATATAAAGGTGGAAATTTACATTGGAAACGTTTAGTTTAGCTGTTATAAAAGTTTGGTTTTTTTAGTGCTGTAAATGCATTTTCAGCTCGCACTGTACACATTTGCTATGTGAGGCATTATCTCATAAGGGAAATACTGGACAATCAAATTAATGACTTCCCAGGCTTCAGGATGCCTTTTTACACTCTATAAATGTGGAAATTTACATTGGAAACGTTTGGTTTAGCTGTTAATGAAGTTTCGTTTTTTTAGTGCTGAAAATTCATTGTCTGCTGGCGCTGTACACTTTTTCTAAGTGTTGCAATATCTCATGAAGGAAATACTGGACAATCAAATTAATGACTTTCCAGGCTTCAGGATGCCTTTCTACACTATATAAAGGTGGAAATGTACATTGGAAACGTTTGGTTTAGCTGTTATAAAAGTTTGTTTTTTTAGTGCTGTAAATGCATTTTCAGCTCGCGCTGTACACATTTGCTATGAGAGGCATTGTCTCATTAGGGAAATATTGGACAATCAAATTAATGACTGCCCAGGCTTCAGGATGTCTTTTTACACTATATAAAGGTGGAAATTTACATTGGAAACGTTTGGTTTAGCTGTTATAAAAGTTTGGTTTTTTTAGTGCTGAAAATGCATTTTCAGCTCGCACTGTACACATTTGCTATGTGAGGCATTATCTCATAAGGGAAATACTGGACAATCAAATTAATGACTGCCCAGGCTTCAGGATGTCTTTTTACACTATATAAAGGTGGAAATTTACATTGGAAACGTTTGGTTTAGCTTTTATAAAAGTTTGGTTTTTTAGTGCTGAAAATGCATTTTCAGCTCGCACTGTACACATTTGCTATGTGAGGCATTATCTCATAAGGGAAATACTGGACAATCAAATTAATGACTTCCCAGGCTTCAGGATGCCTTTTTACACTCTATAAATGTGGAAATTTACATTGGAAACGTTTGGTTTTTAGCTGTTAATGAAGTTTCGTTTTTTTAGGGCTGAAAATTCATTGTCTGCTGGCGCTGTACACTTTTTCTAAGTGTTGCAATATCTCATGAAGGAAATACTGGACAATCAAATTAATGACTTTCCAGGCTTCAGGATGCCTTTCTACACTATATAAAGGTGGAAATTTACATTGGAAACGTTTGGTTTAGCTGTTGTAAAAGTTTGGTTTTTTAGTGCTGTAAATGCATTTTCAGCTCGCGCTGTACACATTTGCTATGAGAGGCATTATCTCATAAGGGAAATATTGGACAATCAAATTAATGACTGCCCAGGCTTCAGGATGTCTTTTTACACTATATAAAGGTGGAAATTTACATTGGAAACGTTTGGTTTAGCTGTTATAAAAGTTTGGTTTTTTAGTGCTGAAAATGCATTTTCAGCTCGCACTGTACACATTTGCTATGTGAGGCATTATCTCATAAGGGAAATACTGGACAATCAAATTAATGACTTCCCAGGCTTCAGGATGCCTTTTTACACTCTATAAATGTGGAAATTTACATTGGAAACGTTTGGTTTAGCTGTTAATGGAGTTTCGTTTTTTTAGTGCTGAAAATTCATTGTCTGCTGGCGCTGTACACTTTTTCTAAGTGTTGCAATATCTCATGAAGGAAATACTGGACAATCAAATTAATGACTTTCCAGGCTTCAGGATGCCTTTCTACACTATATAAAGGTGGAAATTTACATTTGAAACGTTTGGTTTAGCTGTTATAAAAGTTTGGTTTTTTAGTGCTGTAAATGCATTTTCAGCTCGCGCTGTACACATTTGCTATGAGAGGCATTATCTCATCAGGGAAATATTGGACAATCAAATTAATGACTGCCCAGGCTTCAGGATGTCTTTTTACACTATATAAAGGTGGAAATTTACATTGGAAACGTTTGGTTTAGCTGTTATAAAAGTTTGTTTTTTTAGTGCTGTAAATGCATTTTCAGCTCGCGCTGTACACATTTGCTATGTGAGGCATTATCTCATAAGGGAAATACTGGACAATCAAATTAATGACTGCCCAGGCTTCAGGATGTCTTTTTACACTATATAAAGGTGGAAATTTACATTGGAAACGTTTGGTTTAGCTGTTATAAAAGTTTGGTTTTTTAGTGCTGAAAATGCATTTTCAGCTCGCACTGTACACATTTGCTATGTGAGGCATTATCTCATAAGGGAAATACTGGACAATCAAATTAATGACTTCCCAGGCTTCAGGATGCCTTTTTACACTCTATGAATGTGGAAATTTACATTGGAAACGTTTGGTTTAGCTGTTAATGAAGTTTCGTTTTTTTAGTGCTGAAAATTCATTGTCTGCTGGCGCTGTACACTTTTTCTAAGTGTTGCAATATCTCATGAAGGAAATACTGGACAATCAAATTAATGACTTTCCAGGCTTCAGGATGCCTTTCTACACTATATAAAGGTGGAAATTTACATTGGAAACGTTTGGTTTAGCTGTTATAAAAGTTTGTTTTTTTAGTGCTGTAAATGCATTTTCAGCTCGCGCTGTACACATTTGCTATGAGAGGCATTATCTCAAAAGGGAAATATTGGACAATCAAATTAATGACTGCCCAGGCTTCAGGATGTCTTTTTACACTATATAAAGGTGGAAATTTACATTGGAAACGTTTGGTTTAGCTGTTATAAAAGTTTGGTTTTTTAGTGCTGTAAATGCATTTTCAGCTCGCGCTGTACACATTTGCTATGAGAGGCATTATCTCATAAGGGAAATATTGGACAATCAAATTAATGGCTGCCCAGGCTTCAGGATGTCTTTTTACTCTATATAAAGTTGGAAATTTACATTGGAAACGTTTAGTTTAGCTGTTAATGAAGTTTCGTTTTTTTAGTGCTGAAAATTCATTGTCTGCTGGCGCTGTACACTTTTTCTAAGTGTTGCAATATCTCATGAAGGAAATACTGGACAATCAAATCAATGACTTTCCAGGCTTCAGGATGCCTTTCTACACTATATAAAGGTGGAAATTTACATTGGAAACGTTTAGTTTAGCTGTTATAAAAGTTTGGTTTTTTAGTGCTGTAAATGCATTTTCAGCTCGCACTGTACACATTTGCTATGTGAGGCATTATCTCATAAGGGAAATACTGGACAATCAAATTAATGACTTCCCAGGCTTCAGGATGCCTTTTTACACTCTATAAATGTGGAAATTTACATTGGAAACGTTTGGTTTAGCTGTTAATGAAGTTTCGTTTTTTTAGTGCTGAAAATTCATTGTCTGCTGGGGCTGTACACTTTTTCTAAGTGTTGCAATATCTCATGAAGGAAATACTGGACAATCAAATTAATGACTTTCCAGGCTTCAGGATGCATTTCTACACTATATAAAGGTGGAAATGTACATTGGAAACGTTTGGTTTAGCTGTTATAAAAGTTTGTTTTTTTAGTGCTGTAAATGCATTTTCAGCTCGCGCTGTACACATTTGCTATGAGAGGCATTGTCTCATAAGGGAAATATTGGACAATCAAATTAATGACTGCCCAGGCTTCAGGATGTCTTTTTACACTATATAAAGGTGGAAATTTACATTGGAAACGTTTGGTTTAGTTGTTATAAAAGTTTGGTTTTTTAGTGCTGAAAATGCATTTTCAGCTCGCACTGTACACATTTGCTATGTGAGGCATTATCTCATAAGGGAAATACTGGACAATCAAATTAATGACTGCCCAGGCTTCAGGATGTCTTTTTACACTATATAAAGGTGGAAATTTACATTGGAAACGTTTGGTTTAGCTGTTATAAAAGTTTGGTTTTTTAGTGCTGAAAATGCATTTTCAGCTCGCACTGTACACATTTGCTATGTGAGGCATTATCTCATAAGGGAAATACTGGACAATCAAATTAATGACTTCCCAGGCTTCAGGATGCCTTTTTACACTCTATAAATGTGGAAATTTACATTGGAAACGTTTGGTTTAGCTGTTAATGAAGTTTCGTTTTTTTAGTGCTGAAAATTCATTGTCTGCTGGCGCTGTACACTTTTTCTAAGTGTTGCAATATCTCATGAAGGAAATACTGGACAATCAAATTAATGACTTTCCAGGCTTCAGGATGCCTTTCTACACTATATAAAGGTGGAAATTTACATTGGAAACGTTTGGTTTAGCTGTTATAAAAGTTTGGTTTTTTAGTGCTGTAAATGCATTTTCAGCTCGCGCTGTACACATTTGCTATGAGAGGCATTATCTCATGAGGGAAATATTGGACAATCAAATTAATGACTGCCCAGGCTTCAGGATGTCTTTTTACACTATATAAAGGTGGAAATTTACATTGGAAACGTTTGGTTTAGCTGTTATAAAAGTTTGGTTTTTTTAGTGCTGAAAATGCATTTTCAGCTCGCACTGTACACATTTGCTATGTGAGGCATTATCTCATTAGGGAAATACTGGACAATCAAATTAATGACTGCCCAGGCTTCAGGATGTCTTTTTACACTATCTAAAGGTGGAAATTTACATTGGAAACGTTTGGTTTAGCTGTTATAAAAGTTTGGTTTTTTAGTGCTGAAAATGCATTTTCAGCTCGCACTGTACACATTTGCTATGTCAGGCATTATCTCAAAAGGGAAATACTGGACAATCAATGACTTCCCAGGCTTCAGGATGCCTTTTTACACTCTATAAATGTGGAAATTTACATTGGAAACGTTTGGTTTAGCTGTTAATGAAGTTTCGTTTTTTTAGTGCTGAAAATTCATTGTCTGCTGGCGCTGTACACTTTTTCTAAGTGTTGCAATATCTCATGAAGGAAATACTGGACAATCAAATTAATGACTTTCCAGGCTTCAGGATGCCTTTCTACACTATTTTAAGGTGGAAATTTACATTTGAAACGTTTGGTTTAGCTGTTATAAAAGTTTGTTTTTTTAGTGCTGTAAATGCATTTTCAGCTCGCGCTGTACACATTTGCTATGAGAGGCATTGTCTCATAAGGGAAATATTGGACAATCAAATTAATGACTGCCCAGGCTTCAGGATGTCTTTTTACACTATATAAAGGTGGAAATTTACATTGGAAACGTTTGGTTTAGCTGTTATAAAAGTTTGGTTTTTTAGTGCTGAAAATGCATTTTCAGCTCGCACTGTACACATTTGCTATGTGAGGCATTATCTCATAAGGGAAATACTGGACAATCAAATTAATGACTGCCCAGGCTTCAGGATGTCTTTTTACACTATATAAAGGTGGAAATTTACATTGGAAACGTTTGGTTTAGCTGTTATAAAAGTTTGGTTTTTTAGTGCTGAAAATGCATTTTCAGCTCGCACTGTACACATTTGCTATGTGAGGCATTATCTCATAAGGGAAATACTGGACAATCAAATTAATGACTTCACAGGCTTCAGGATGCCTTTTTACACTCTATAAATGTGGAAATTTACATTGGAAACGTTTGGTTTAGCTGTTAATGAAGTTTCGTTTTTTTAGTGCTGAAAATTCATTGTCTGCTGGCGCTGTACACTTTTTCTAAGTGTTGCAATATCTCATGAAGGAAATACTGGACAATCAAATTAATGACTTTCCAGGCTTCAGGATGCCTTTCTACACTATATAAAGGTGGGAATTTACATTGGAAACGTTTGGTTTAGCTGTTATAAAAGTTTGGTTTTTTAGTGCTGTAAATGCATTTTCAGCTCGCGCTGTACACATTTGCCATGAGAGGCATTATCTCATGAGGGAAATATTGGACAATCAAATTAATGACTGCCCAGGCTTCAGGATGTCTTTTTACACTATATAAAGGTGGAAATTTACATTGGAAACGTTTGGTTTAGCTGTTATAAAAGTTTGGTTTTTTTAGTGCTGAAAATGCATTTTCAGCTCGCACTGTACACATTTGCTATGTGAGGCATTATCTCATAAGGGAAATACTGGACAATCAAATTAATGACTTCCCAGGCTTCAGGATGCCTTTTTACACTCTATAAATGTGGAAATTTACATTGGAAACGTTTGGTTTTTACCTGTTAATGAAGTTTCGTTTTTTTAGTGCTGAAAATTCATTGTCTGCTGGCGCTGTACACTTTTTCTAAGTGTTGCAATATCTCATGAAGGAAATACTGGACAATCAAATTAATGACTTTCCAGGCTTCAGGATGCCTTTCTACACTATATAAAGGTGGAAATTTACATTGGAAACGTTTGGTTTAGCTGTTGTAAAAGTTTGTTTTTTTAGTGCTGTAAATGCATTTTCAGCTCGCGCTGTACACATTTGCTATGAGAGGCATTATCTCATAAGGGAAATATTGGACAATCAAATTAATGACTGCCCAGGCTTCAGGATGTCTTTTTACACTATATAAAGGTGGAAATTTACATTGGAAACGTTTGGTTTAGCTGTTATAAAAGTTTGTTTTTTTTAGTGCTGAAAATGCATTTTCAGCTCGCACTGTACACATTTGCTATGTGAGGCATTATCTCATAAGGGAAATACTGGACAATCAAATTAATGACTGCCCAGGCTTCAGGATGTCTTTTTACACTATCTAAAGGTGGAAATTTACATTGGAAACGTTTGGTTTAGCTGTTATAAAAGTTTGGTTTTTTAGTGCTGAAAATGCATTTTCAGCTCGCACTGTACACATTTGCTATGTGAGGCATTATCTCATAAGGGAAATACTGGACAATCAAATTAATGACTTCCCAGGCTTCAGGATGCCTTTTTACACTCTATAAATGTGGAAATTTACATTGGAAACGTTTGGTTTAGCTGTTAATGGAGTTTCGTTTTTTTAGTGCTGAAAATTCATTGTCTGCTGGCGCTGTACACTTTTTCTAAGTGTTGCAATATCTCATGAAGGAAATACTGGACAATCAAATTAATGACTTTCCAGGCTTCAGGATGCCTTTCTACACTATATAAAGGTGGAAATTTACATTTGAAACGTTTGGTTTAGCTGTTATAAAAGTTTGGTTTTTTAGTGCTGTAAATGCATTTTCAGCTCGCGCTGTACACATTTGCTATGAGAGGCATTATCTCATAAGGGAAATATTGGACAATCAAATTAATGACTGCCCAGGCTTCAGGATGTCTTTTTACACTATATAAAGGTGGAAATTTACATTGGAAACGTTTGGTTTAGCTGTTATAAAAGTTTGGTTTTTTAGTGCTGAAAATGCATTTTCAGCTCGCACTGTACACATTTGCTATGTGAGGCATTATCTCATAAGGGAAATACTGGACAATCAAATTAATGACTTCCCAGGCTCCAGGATGCCTTTTTACACTCTATAAATGTGGAAATTTACATTGGAAACGTTTGGTTTAGCTGTTAATGAAGTTTCGTTTTTTTAGTGCTGAAAATTCATTGTCTGCTGGCGCTGTACACTTTTTCTAAGTGTTGCAATATCTCATGAAGGAAATACTGGACAATCAAATTAATGACTTTCCAGGCTTCAGGATGCCTTTCTACACTATATAAAGGTGGAAATTTACATTGGAAACGTTTGGTTTAGCTGTTATAAAAGTTTGTTTTTTTAGTGCTGTAAATGCATTTTCAGCTCGCGCTGTACACATTTGCTATGAGAGGCATTATCTCATAAGGGAAATATTGGACAATCAAATTAATGACTGCCCAGGCTTCAGGATGTCTTTTTACACTATATAAAGGTGGAAATTTACATTGGAAACGTTTAGTTTAGCTGTTAATGAAGTTTCGTTTTTTTTAGTGCTGAAAATTCATTGTCTGCTGGCGCTGTACACTTTTTCTAAGTGTTGCAATATCTCATGAAGGAAATACTGGACAATCAAATTAATGACTTTCCAGGCTTCAGGATGCCTTTCTACACTATATAAAGGTGGAAATTTACATTGGAAACGTTTGGTTTAGCTGTTATAAAAGTTTGTTTTTTTAGTGCTGTAAATGCATTTTCAGCTCGCGCTGTACACATTTGCTATGAGAGGCATTATCTCATAAGGGAAATATTGGACAATCAAATTAATGACTGCCCAGGCTTCAGGATGTCTTTTTACACTATATAAAGGTGGAAATTTACATTGGAAACGTTTGGTTTAGCTGTTATAAAAGTTTGGTTTTTTTAGTGCTGAAAATGCATTTTCAGCTCGCACTGTACACATTTGCTATGTGAGGCATTATCTCATTAGGGAAATACTGGACAATCAAATTAATGACTGCCCAGGCTTCAGGATGTCTTTTTACACTATATAAAGGTGGAAATATACATTGGAAACGTTTAGTTTAGCTGTTAATGAAGTTTCGTTTTTTTAGTGCTGAAAATTCATTGTCTGCTGGCGCTGTACACTTTTTCTAAGTGTTGCAATATCTCATGAAGGAAATACTGGACAATCAAATTAATGACTTTCCGGGCTTCAGGATGCCTTTCTACACTATATAAAGGTGGAAATTTACATTGGAAACGTTTGGTTTAGCTGTTATAAAAGTTTGGTTTTTTAGTGCTGTAAATGCATTTTCAGCTCGCGCTGTACACATTTGCTATGAGAGGCATTATCTCATAAGGGAAATATTGGACAATCAAATTAATGACTGCCCAGGCTTCAGGATGTCTTTTTACACTATATAAAGGTGGAAATTTACATTGGAAACGTTTGGTTTAGCTGTTATAAAAGTTTGGTTTTTTAGTGCTGTAAATGCATTTTCAGCTCGCGCTGTACACATTTGCTATGTGAGGCATTATCTCATAAGGGAAATACTGGACAATCAAATTAATGACTGCCCAGGCTTCAGGATGTCTTTTTACACTATATAAAGGTGGAAATTTACATTGGAAACGTTTGGTTTAGCTGTTATAAAAGTTTGTTTTTTTAGTGCTGAAAATGCATTTTCAGCTCGCACTGTACACATTTGCTATGTGAGGCATTATCTCATAAGGGAAATACTGGACAATCAAATTAATGACTTCCCAGGCTTCAGGATGCCTTTTTACACTCTATAAATGTGGAAATTTACATTGGAAACGTTTGGTTTAGCTGTTATAAAAGTTTGGTTTTTTTAGTGCTGAAAATGCATTTTCAGCTCGCACTGTACACATTTGCTATGTGAGGCATTATCTCATAAGGGAAATACTGGACAATCAAATTAATGACTGCCCAGGCTTCAGGATGTCTTTTTACACTATATAAAGGTGGAAATTTACATTGGAAACGTTTGGTTTAGCTGTTATAAAAGTTTGGTTTTTTAGTGCTGAAAATGCATTTTCAGCTCGCACTGTACACATTTGCTATGTGAGGCATTATCTCATAAGGGAAATACTGGACAATCAAATTAATGACTTCCCAGGCTTCAGGATGCCTTTTTACACTCTATAAATGTGGAAATTTACATTGGAAACGTTTGGTTTAGCTGTTAATGAAGTTTCGTTTTTTTAGTGCTGAAAATTCATTGTCTGCTGGCGCTGTACACTTTTTCTAAGTGTTGCAATATCTCATGAAGGAAATACTGGACAATCAAATTAATGACTTTCCAGGCTTCAGGATGCCTTTCTACACTATATAAAGGTGGAAATGTACATTGGAAACGTTTGGTTTAGCTGTTATAAAAGTTTGGTTTTTTAGTGCTGTAAATGCATTTTCAGCTCGCGCTGTACACATTTGCTATGAGAGGCATTATCTCATAAGGGAAATATTGGACAATCAAATTAATGACTGCCCAGGCTTCAGGATGTCTTTTTACACTATATAAGGGTGGAAATTTACATTGGAAACGTTTAGTTTAGCTGTTAATGAAGTTTCGTTTTTTTAGTGCTGAAAATTCATTGTCTGCTGGCGCTGTACACTTTTTCTAAGTGTTGCAATATCTCATGAAGGAAATACTGGACAATCAAATTAATGACTTTCCAGGCTTCAGGATGCCTTTCTACACTATATAAAGGTGGAAATGTACATTGGAAACGTTTGGTTTAGCTGTTATAAAAGTTTGGTTTTTTAGTGCTGTAAATGCATTTTCAGCTCGCGCTGTACACATTTGCTATGAGAGGCATTATCTCAAAAGGGAAATATTGGACAATCAAATTAATGACTGCCCAGGCTTCAGGATGTCTTTTTACACTATATAAAGGTGGAAATTTACATTGGAAACGTTTGGTTTAGCTGTTATAAAAGTTGGGTTTTTTAGTGCTGAAAATGCATCTTCAGCTCGCACTGTACACATTTGCTATGTGAGGCATTATCTCATAAGGGAAATACTGGACAATCAAATTAATGACTTCCCAGGCTTCAGGATGCCTTTTTACACTCTATAAATGTGGAAATTTACATTGGAAACGTTTGGTTTAGCTGTTAATGAAGTTTCGTTTTTTTAGTGCTGAAAATTCATTGTCTGCTGGCGCTGTACACTTTTTCTAAGTGTTGCAATATCTCATGAAGGAAATACTGGACAATCAAATTAATGACTTTCCAGGCTTCAGGATGCCTTTCTACACTATATAAAGGTGGAAATGTACATTGGAAACGTTTGGTTTAGCTGTTATAAAAGTTTGGTTTTTTAGTGCTGTAAATGCATTTTCAGCTCGCGCTGTACACATTTGCTATGAGAGGCATTATCTCATAAGGGAAATATTGGACAATCAAATTAATGACTGCCCAGGCTTCAGGATGTCTTTTTACACTATATAAGGGTGGAAATTTACATTGGAAACGTTTGGTTTAGCTGTTAATGAAGTTTCGTTTTTTTAGTGCTGAAAATTCATTGTCTGCTGGCGCTGTACACTTTTTCTAAGTGTTGCAATATCTCATGAAGGAAATACTGGACAATCAAATTAATGACTTTCCAGGCTTCAGGATGCCTTTCTACACGATATAAAGGTGGAAATGTACATTGGAAACGTTTGGTTTAGCTGTTATAAAAGTTTGGTTTTTTAGTGCTGTAAATGCATTTTCAGCTCGCGCTGTACACATTTGCTATGAGAGGCATTATCTCAAAAGGGAAATATTGGACAATCAAATTAATGACTGCCCAGGCTTCAGGATGTCTTTTTACACTGTATAAAGGTGGAAATTTACATTGGAAACGTTTGGTTTAGCTGTTATAAAAGTTTGGTTTTTTAGTGCTGAAAATGCATTTTCAGCTCGCACTGTACACATTTGCTATGTGAGGCATTATCTCATAAGGGAAATACTGGACAATCAAATTAATGACTGCCCAGGCTTCAGGATGTCTTTTTACACTATATAAAGGTGGAAATTTACATTGGAAACGTTTGGTTTAGCTGTTATAAAAGTTTGGTTTTTTAGTGCTGAAAATGCATTTTCAGCTCGCACTGTACACATTTGCTATGTGAGGCATTATCTCATAAGGGAAATACTGGACAATCAAATTAATGACTTCCCAGGCTTCAGGATGCCTTTTTACACTCTATAAATGTGGAAATTTACATTGGAAACGTTTGGTTTAGCTGTTAATGAAGTTTCGTTTTTTTAGTGCTGAAAATTCATTGTCTGCTGGCGCTGTACACTTTTTCTAAGTGTTGCAATATCTCATGAAGGAAATACTGGACAATCAAATTAATGACTTTCCAGGCTTCAGGATGCCTTTCTACACTATATAAAGGTGGAAATTTACATTGGAAACGTTTGGTTTAGCTGTTATAAAAGTTTGTTTTTTTAGTGCTGTAAATGCATTTTCAGCTCGCGCTGTACACATTTGCTATGAGAGGCATTATCTCATAAGGGAAATATTGGACAATCAAATTAATGACTGCCCAGGCTTCAGGATGTCTTTTTACACTATATAAAGGTGGAAATTTACATTGGAAACGTTTGGTTTAGCTGTTATAAAAGTTTGGTTTTTTTAGTGCTGAAAATGCATTTTCAGCTCGCACTGTACACATTTGCTATGTGAGGCATTATCTCATTAGGGAAATACTGGACAATCAAATTAATGACTGCCCAGGCTTCAGGATGTCTTTTTACACTATATAAAGGTGGAAATATACATTGGAAACGTTTAGTTTAGCTGTTAATGAAGTTTCGTTTTTTTAGTGCTGAAAATTCATTGTCTGCTGGCGCTGTACACTTTTTCTAAGTGTTGCAGTATCTCATGAAGGAAATATTGGACAATCAAATTAATGACTGCCCAGGCTTCAGGATGTCTTTTTACACTATATAAAGGTGGAAATTTACATTGGAAACGTTTGGTTTAGCTGTTATAAAAGTTTGGTTTTTTAGTGCTGTAAATGCATTTTCAGCTCGCGCTGTACACATTTGCTATGTGAGGCATTATCTCATAAGGGAAATACTGGACAATCAAATTAATGACTGCCCAGGCTTCAGGATGTCTTTTTACACTATATAAAGGTGGAAATTTACATTGGAAACGTTTGGTTTAGCTGTTATAAAAGTTTGGTTTTTTAGTGCTGTAAATGCATTTTCAGCTCGCGCTGTACACATTTGCTATGAGAGGCATTATCTCATAAGGGAAATATTGGACAATCAAATTAATGACTGCCCAGGCTTCAGGATGTCTTTTTACACTATATAAGGGTGGAAATTTACATTGGAAACGTTTAGTTTAGCTGTTAATGAAGTTTCGTTTTTTTAGTGCTGAAAATTCATTGTCTGCTGGCGCTGTACACTTTTTCTAAGTGTTGCAATATCTCATGAAGGAAATACTGGACAATCAAATTAATGACTTTCCAGGCTTCAGGATGCCTTTCTACACTATATAAAGGTGGAAATGTACATTGGAAACGTTTGGTTTAGCTGTTATAAAAGTTTGGTTTTTTAGTGCTGTAAATGCATTTTCAGCTCGCGCTGTACACATTTGCTATGAGAGGCATTATCTCAAAAGGGAAATATTGGACAATCAAATTAATGACTGCCCAGGCTTCAGGATGTCTTTTTACACTATATAAAGGTGGAAATTTACATTGGAAACGTTTGGTTTAGCTGTTATAAAAGTTGGGTTTTTTAGTGCTGAAAATGCATTTTCAGCTCGCACTGTACACATTTGCTATGTGAGGCATTATCTCATAAGGGAAATACTGGACAATCAAATTAATGACTTCCCAGGCTTCAGGATGCCTTTTTACACTCTATAAATGTGGAAATTTACATTGGAAACGTTTGGTTTAGCTGTTAATGAAGTTTCGTTTTTTTAGTGCTGAAAATTCATTGTCTGCTGGCGCTGTACACTTTTTCTAAGTGTTGCAATATCTCATGAAGGAAATACTGGACAATCAAATTAATGACTTTCCAGGCTTCAGGATGCCTTTCTACACTATATAAAGGTGGAAATGTACATTGGAAACGTTTGGTTTAGCTGTTATAAAAGTTTGGTTTTTTAGTGCTGTAAATGCATTTTCAGCTCGCGCTGTACACATTTGCTATGAGAGGCATTATCTCATAAGGGAAATATTGGACAATCAAATTAATGACTGCCCAGGCTTCAGGATGTCTTTTTACACTATATAAGGGTGGAAATTTACATTGGAAACGTTTAGTTTAGCTGTTAATGAAGTTTCGTTTTTTTAGTGCTGAAAATTCATTGTCTGCTGGCGCTGTATACTTTTTCTAAGTGTTGCAATATCTCATGAAGGAAATACTGGACAATCAAATTAATGACTTTCCAGGCTTCAGGATGCCTTTCTACACTATATAAAGGTGGAAATGTACATTGGAAACGTTTGGTTTAGCTGTTATAAAAGTTTGGTTTTTTAGTGCTGTAAATGCATTTTCAGCTCGCGCTGTACACATTTGCTATGAGAGGCATTATCTCAAAAGGGAAATATTGGACAATCAAATTAATGACTGCCCAGGCTTCAGGATGTCTTTTTACACTGTATAAAGGTGGAAATTTACATTGGAAACGTTTGGTTTAGCTGTTATAAAAGTTTGGTTTTTTAGTGCTGAAAATGCATTTTCAGCTCGCACTGTACACATTTGCTATGTGAGACATTATCTCATAAGGGAAATACTGGACAATCAAATTAATGACTGCCCAGGCTTCAGGATGTCTTTTTACACTATATAAAGGTGGAAATTTACATTGGAAACGTTTGGTTTAGCTGTTATAAAAGTTTGGTTTTTTAGTGCTGAAAATGCATTTTCAGCTCGCACTGTACACATTTGCTATGTGAGGCATTATCTCATAAGGGAAATACTGGACAATCAAATTAATGACTTCCCAGGCTTCAGGATGCTTTTTACACTCTATAAATGTGGAAATTTACATTGGAAACGTTTGGTTTAGCTGTTAATGAAGTTTCGTTTTTTTAGTGCTGAAAATTCATTGTCTGCTGGCGCTGTACACTTTTTCTAAGTGTTGCAATATCTCATGAAGGAAATACTGGACAATCAAATTAATGACTTTCCAGGCTTCAGGATGCCTTTCTACACTATATAAAGGTGGAAATTTACATTGGAAACGTTTGGTTTAGCTGTTATAAAAGTTTGTTTTTTTAGTGCTGTAAATGCATTTTCAGCTCGCGCTGTACACATTTGCTATGAGAGGCATTATCTCATAAGGGAAATATTGGACAATCAAATTAATGACTGCCCAGGCTTCAGGATGTCTTTTTACACTATATAAAGGTGGAAATTTACATTGGAAACGTTTGGTTTAGCTGTTATAAAAGTTTGGTTTTTTTAGTGCTGAAAATGCATTTTCAGCTCGCACTGTACACATTTGCTATGTGAGGCATTATCTCATTAGGGAAATACTGGACAATCAAATTAATGACTGCCCAGGCTTCAGGATGTCTTTTTACACTATATAAAGGTGGAAATATACATTGGAAACGTTTAGTTTAGCTGTTAATGAAGTTTCGTTTTTTTAGTGCTGAAAATTCATTGTCTGCTGGCGCTGTACACTTTTTCTAAGTGTTGCAGTATCTCATGAAGGAAATATTGGACAATCAAATTAATGACTGCCCAGGCTTCAGGATGTCTTTTTACACTATATAAAGGTGGAAATTTACATTGGAAACGTTTGGTTTAGCTGTTATAAAAGTTTGGTTTTTTAGTGCTGTAAATGCATTTTCAGCTCGCGCTGTACACATTTGCTATGTGAGGCATTATCTCATAAGGGAAATACTGGACAATCAAATTAATGACTGCCCAGGCTTCAGGATGTCTTTTTACACTATATAAAGGTGGAAATTTACCTTGGAAACGTTTGGTTTAGCTGTTATAAAAGTTTGGTTTTTTAGTGCTGTAAATGCATTTTCAGCTCGCGCTGTACACATTTGCTATGAGAGGCATTATCTCATAAGGGAAATATTGGACAATCAAATTAATGACTGCCCAGGCTTCAGGATGTCTTTTTACACTATATAAAGGTGGAAATTTACATTGGAAACGTTTGGTTTAGCTGTTATAAAAGTTTGGTTTTTTAGTGCTGTAAATGCATTTTCAGCTCGCGCTGTACACATTTGCTATGTGAGGCATTATCTCATAAGGGAAATACTGGACAATCAAATTAATGACTGCCCAGGCTTCAGGATGTCTTTTTACACTATATAAAGGTGGAAATTTACATTGGAAACGTTTGGTTTAGCTGTTATAAAAGTTTGTTTTTTTAGTGCTGAAAATGCATTTTCAGCTCGCACTGTACACATTTGCTATGTGAGGCATTATCTCATAAGGGAAATACTGGACAATCAAATTAATGACTTCCCAGGCTTCAGGATGCCTTTTTACACTCTATAAATGTGGAAATTTACATTGGAAACGTTTGGTTTAGCTGTTATAAAAGTTTGGTTTTTTTAGTGCTGAAAATGCATTTTCAGCTCGCACTGTACACATTTGCTATGTGAGGCATTATCTCATAAGGGAAATACTGGACAATCAAATTAATGACTGCCCAGGCTTCAGGATGTCTTTTTACACTATATAAAGGTGGAAATTTACATTGGAAACGTTTGGTTTAGCTGTTATAAAAGTTTGGTTTTTTAGTGCTGAAAATGCATTTTCAGCTCGCACTGTACACATTTGCTATGTGAGGCATTATCTCATAAGGGAAATACTGGACAATCAAATTAATGACTTCCCAGGCTTCAGGATGCCTTTTTACACTCTATAAATGTGGAAATTTACATTGGAAACGTTTGGTTTAGCTGTTAATGAAGTTTCGTTTTTTTAGTGCTGAAAATTCATTGTCTGCTGGCGCTGTACACTTTTTCTAAGTGTTGCAATATCTCATGAAGGAAATACTGGACAATCAAATTAATGACTTTCCAGGCTTCAGGATGCCTTTCTACACTATATAAAGGTGGAAATGTACATTGGAAACGTTTGGTTTAGCTGTTATAAAAGTTTGGTTTTTTAGTGCTGTAAATGCATTTTCAGCTCGCGCTGTACACATTTGCTATGAGAGGCATTATCTCATAAGGGAAATATTGGACAATCAAATTAATGACTGCCCAGGCTTCAGGATGTCTTTTTACACTATATAAGGGTGGAAATTTACATTGGAAACGTTTAGTTTAGCTGTTAATGAAGTTTCGTTTTTTTAGTGCTGAAAATTCATTGTCTGCTGGCGCTGTATACTTTTTCTAAGTGTTGCAATATCTCATGAAGGAAATACTGGACAATCAAATTAATGACTTTCCAGGCTTCAGGATCCCTTTCTACACTATATAAAGGTGGAAATGTACATTGGAAACGTTTGGTTTAGCTGTTATAAAAGTTTGGTTTTTTAGTGCTGTAAATGCATTTTCAGCTCGCGCTGTACACATTTGCTATGAGAGGCATTATCTCAAAAGGGAAATATTGGACAATCAAATTAATGACTGCCCAGGCTTCAGGATGTCTTTTTACACTGTATAAAGGTGGAAATTTACATTGGAAACGTTTGGTTTAGCTGTTATAAAAGTTTGGTTTTTTAGTGCTGAAAATGCATTTTCAGCTCGCACTGTACACATTTGCTATGTGAGGCATTATCTCATAAGGGAAATACTGGACAATCAAATTAATGACTGCCCAGGCTTCAGGATGTCTTTTTACACTATATAAAGGTGGAAATTTACATTGGAAACGTTTGGTTTAGCTGTTATAAAAGTTTGGTTTTTTAGTGCTGAAAATGCATTTTCAGCTCGCACTGTACACATTTGCTATGTGAGGCATTATCTCATAAGGGAAATACTGGACAATCAAATTAATGACTTCCCAGGCTTCAGGATGCCTTTTTACACTCTATAAATGTGGAAATTTACATTGGAAACGTTTGGTTTAGCTGTTAATGAAGTTTCGTTTTTTTAGTGCTGAAAATTCATTGTCTGCTGGCGCTGTACACTTTTTCTAAGTGTTGCAATATCTCATGAAGGAAATACTGGACAATCAAATTAATGACTTTCCAGGCTTCAGGATGCCTTTCTACACTATATAAAGGTGGAAATTTACATTGGAAACGTTTGGTTTAGCTGTTATAAAAGTTTGTTTTTTTAGTGCTGTAAATGCATTTTCAGCTCGCGCTGTACACATTTGCTATGAGAGGCATTATCTCATAAGGGAAATATTGGACAATCAAATTAATGACTGCCCAGGCTTCAGGATGTCTTTTTACACTATATAAAGGTGGAAATATACATTGGAAACGTTTAGTTTAGCTGTTAATGAAGTTTCGTTTTTTTAGTGCTGAAAATTCATTGTCTGCTGGCGCTGTACACTTTTTCTAAGTGTTGCAATATCTCATGAAGGAAATACTGGACAATCAAATTAATGACTTTCCAGGCTTCAGGATGCCTTTCTACACTATATAAAGGTGGAAATGTACATTGGAAACGTTTGGTTTAGCTGTTATAAAAGTTTGTTTTTTTAGTGCTGTAAATGCATTTTCAGCTCGCGCTGTACACATTTGCTATGAGAGGCATTGTCTCATAAGGGAAATATTGGACAATCAAATTAATGACTGCCCAGGCTTCAGGATGTCTTTTTACACTATATAAAGGTGGAAATTTACATTGGAAACGTTTGGTTTAGCTGTTATAAAAGTTTGGTTTTTTAGTGCTGAAAATGCATTTTCAGCTCGCACTGTACACATTTGCTATGTGAGGCATTATCTCATAAGGGAAATACTGGACAATCAAATTAATGACTGCCCAGGCTTCAGGATGTCTTTTTACACTATATAAAGGTGGAAATTTACATTGGAAACGTTTGGTTTAGCTGTTATAAAAGTTTGGTTTTTTAGTGCTGAAAATGCATTTTCAGCTCGCACTGTACACATTTGCTATGTGAGGCATTATCTCATAAGGGAAATACTGGACAATCAAATTAATGACTTCCCAGGCTTCAGGATGCCTTTTTACACTCTATAAATGTGGAAATTTACATTGGAAACGTTTGGTTTAGCTGTTAATGAATTTCGTTTTTTTAGTGCTGAAAATTCATTGTCTGCTGGCGCTGTACACTTTTTCTAAGTGTTGCAATATCTCATGAAGGAAATACTGGACAATCAAATTAATGACTTTCCAGGCTTCAGGATGCCTTTCTACACTATATAAAGGTGGAAATTTACATTGGAAACGTTTGGTTTAGCTGTTATAAAAGTTTGTTTTTTTAGTGCTGTAAATGCATTTTCAGCTCGCGCTGTACACATTTGCTATGAGAGGCATTATCTCATAAGGGAAATATTGGACAATCAAATTAATGACTGCCCAGGCTTCAGGATGTCTTTTTACACTATATAAAGGTGGAAATTTACATTGGAAACGTTTGGTTTAGCTGTTATAAAAGTTTGGTTTTTTAGTGCTGTAAATGCATTTTCAGCTCGCGCTGTACACATTTGCTATGTGAGGCATTATCTCATAAGGGAAATACTGGACAATCAAATTAATGACTGCCCAGGCTTCAGGATGTCTTTTTACACTATATAAAGGTGGAAATTTACATTGGAAACGTTTGGTTTAGCTGCTATAAAAGTTTGTTTTTTTAGTGCTGAAAATGCATTTTCAGCTCGCACTGTACACATTTGCTATGTGAGGCATTATCTCATAAGGGAAATACTGGACAATCAAATTAATGACTTCCCAGGCTTCAGGATGCCTTTTTACACTCTATAAATGTGGAAATTTACATTGGAAACGTTTGGTTTAGCTGTTATAAAAGTTTGGGTTTTTTAGTGCTGAAAATGCATTTTCAGCTCGCACTGTACACATTTGCTATGTGAGGCATTATCTCATAAGGGAAATACTGGACAATAAAATTAATGACTGCCCAGGCTTCAGGATGTCTTTTTACACTATATAAAGGTGGAAATTTACATTGGAAACGTTTGGTTTAGCTGTTATAAAAGTTTGGTTTTTTAGTGCTGAAAATGCATTTTCAGCTCGCACTGTACACATTTGCTATGTGAGGCATTATCTCATAAGGGAAATACTGGACAATCAAATTAATGACTTCCCAGGCTTCAGGATGCCTTTTTACACTCTATAAATGTGGAAATTTACATTGGAAACGTTTGGTTTAGCTGTTAATGAAGTTTCGTTTTTTTAGTGCTGAAAATTCATTGTCTGCTGGCGCTGTACACTTTTTCTAAGTGTTGCAATATCTCATGAAGGAAATACTGGACAATCAAATTAATGACTTTCCAGGCTTCAGGATGCCTTTCTACACTATATAAAGGTGGAAATGTACATTGGAAACGTTTGGTTTAGCTGTTATAAAAGTTTGGTTTTTTAGTGCTGTAAATGCATTTTCAGCTCGCGCTGTACACATTTGCTATGAGAGGCATTATCTCATAAGGGAAATATTGGACAATCAAATTAATGACTGCCCAGGCTTCAGGATGTCTTTTTACACTATATAAGGGTGGAAATTTACATTGGAAATGTTTAGTTTAGCTGTTAATGAAGTTTCGTTTTTTTAGTGCTGAAAATTCATTGTCTGCTGGCGCTGTACACTTTTTCTAAGTGTTGCAATATCTCATGAAGGAAATACTGGACAATCAAATTAATGACTTTCCAGGCTTCAGGATGCCTTTCTACACTATATAAAGGTGGAAATGTACATTGGAAACGTTTGGTTTAGCTGTTATTAAAGTTTGTTTTTTTAGTGCTGTAAATGCATTTTCAGCTCGCGCTGTACACATTTGCTATGAGAGGCATTGTCTCATAAGGGAAATATTGGACAATCAAATTAATGACTGCCCAGGCTTCAGGATGTCTTTTTACACTATATAAAGGTGGAAATTTACATTGGAAACGTTTGGTTTAGCTGTTATAAAAGTTTGGTTTTTTAGTGCTGAAAATGCATTTTCAGCTCGCACTGTACACATTTGCTATGTGAGGCATTATCTCATAAGGGAAATACTGGACAATCAAATTAATGACTTCCCAGGCTTCAGGATGCCTTTTTACACTCTATAAATGTGGAAATTTACATTGGAAACGTTTGGTTTAGCTGTTAATGAATTTCGTTTTTTTAGTGCTGAAAATTCATTGTCTGCTGGCGCTGTACACTTTTTCTAAGTGTTGCAATATCTCATGAAGGAAATACTGGACAATCAAATTAATGACTTTCCAGGCTTCAGGATGCCTTTCTACACTATATAAAGGTGGAAATTTACATTGGAAACGTTTGGTTTAGCTGTTATAAAAGTTTGTTTTTTTAGTGCTGTAAATGCATTTTCAGCTCGCGCTGTACACATTTGCTATGAGAGGCATTATCTCATAAGGGAAATATTGGACAATCAAATTAATGACTGCCCAGGCTTCAGGATGTCTTTTTACACTATATAAAGGTGGAAATTTACATTGGAAACGTTTGGTTTAGCTGTTATAAAAGTTTGGTTTTTTTAGTGCTGAAAATGCATTTTCAGCTCGCACTGTACACATTTGCTATGTGAGGCATTATCTCATTAGGGAAATACTGGACAATCAAATTAATGACTGCCCAGGCTTCAGGATGTCTTTTTACACTATATAAAGGTGGAAATATACATTGGAAACGTTTAGTTTAGCTGTTAATGAAGTTTCGTTTTTTTAGTGCTGAAAATTCATTGTCTGCTGGCGCTGTACACTTTTTCTAAGTGTTGCAATATCTCATGAAGGAAATACTGGACAATCAAATTAATGACTTTCCGGGCTTCAGGATGCCTTTCTACCACTATATAAAGGTGGAAATTTACATTGGAAACGTTTGGTTTAGCTGTTATAAAAGTTTGGTTTTTTAGTGCTGTAAATGCATTTTCAGCTCGCGCTGTACACATTTGCTATGAGAGGCATTATCTCATAAGGGAAATATTGGACAATCAAATTAATGACTGCCCAGGCTTCAGGATGTCTTTTTACACTATATAAAGGTGGAAATTTACATTGGAAACGTTTGGTTTAGCTGTTATAAAAGTTTGGTTTTTTAGTGCTGTAAATGCATTTTCAGCTCGCGCTGTACACATTTGCTATGTGAGGCATTATCTCATAAGGGAAATACTGGACAATCAAATTAATGACTGCCCAGGCTTCAGGATGTCTTTTTACACTATATAAAGGTGGAAATTTACATTGGAAACGTTTGGTTTAGCTGTTATAAAAGTTTGTTTTTTAGTGCTGTAAATGCATTTTCAGCTCGCGCTGTACACATTTGCTATGTGAGGCATTATCTCATAAGGGAAATACTGGACAATCAAATTAATGACTGCCCAGGCTTCAGGATGTCTTTTTACACTATATAAAGGTGGAAATTTACATTGGAAACGTTTGGTTTAGCTGTTATAAAAGTTTGTTTTTTTAGTGCTGAAAATGCATTTTCAGCTCGCACTGTACACATTTGCTATGTGAGGCATTATCTCATAAGGGAAATACTGGACAATCAAATTAATGACTTCCCAGGCTTCAGGATGCCTTTTTACACTCTATAAATGTGGAAATTTACATTGGAAACGTTTGGTTTAGCTGGTATAAAAGTTTGGTTTTTTTAGTGCTGAAAATGCATTTTCAGCTCGCACTGTACACATTTGCTATGTGAGGCATTATCTCATAAGGGAAATACTGGACAATCAAATTAATGACTGCCCAGGCTTCAGGATGTCTTTTTACACTCTATAAATGTGGAAATTTACATTGGAAACGTTTGGTTTAGCTGTTATAAAAGTTTGGTTTTTTTAGTGCTGAAAATGCATTTTCAGCTCGCACTGTACACATTTGCTATGTGAGGCATTATCTCATAAGGGAAATACTGGACAATCAAATTAATGACTGCCCAGGCTTCAGGATGTCTTTTTACACTATATAAAGGTGGAAATTTACATTGGAAACGTTTGGTTTAGCTGTTATAAAAGTTTGGTTTTTTAGTGCTGAAAATGCATTTTCAGCTCGCACTGTACACATTTGCTATGTGAGGCATTATCTCATAAGGGAAATACTGGACAATCAAATTAATGACTTCCCAGGCTTCAGGATGTCTTTTTACACTATATAAAGGTGGAAATATACATTGGAAACGTTTAGTTTAGCTGTTAATGAAGTTTCGTTTTTTTAGTGCTGAAAATTCATTGTCTGCTGGCGCTGTACACTTTTTCTAAGTGTTGCAATATCTCATGAAGGAAATACTGGACAATCAAATTAATGACTTTCCGGGCTTCAGGATGCCTTTCTACCACTATATAAAGGTGGAAATTTACATTGGAAACGTTTGGTTTAGCTGTTATAAAAGTTTGGTTTTTTAGTGCTGTAAATGCATTTTCAGCTCGCGCTGTACACATTTGCTATGAGAGGCATTATCTCATAAGGGAAATATTGGACAATCAAATTAATGACTGCCCAGGCTTCAGGATGTCTTTTTACACTATATAAAGGTGGAAATTTACATTGGAAACGTTTGGTTTAGCTGTTATAAAAGTTTGGTTTTTTAGTGCTGTAAATGCATTTTCAGCTCGCGCTGTACACATTTGCTATGTGAGGCATTATCTCATAAGGGAAATACTGGACAATCAAATAATGACTGCCCAGGCTTCAGGATGTCTTTTTACACTATATAAAGGTGGAAATTTACATTGGAAACGTTTGGTTTAGCTGTTATAAAAGTTTGTTTTTTTAGTGCTGAAAATGCATTTTCAGCTCGCACTGTACACATTTGCTATGTGAGGCATTATCTCATAAGGGAAATACTGGACAATCAAATTAATGACTTCCCAGGCTTCAGGATGCCTTTTTACACTCTATAAATGTGGAAATTTACATTGGAAACGTTTGGTTTAGCTGGTATAAAAGTTTGGTTTTTTTAGTGCTGAAAATGCATTTTCAGCTCGCACTGTACACATTTGCTATGTGAGGCATTATCTCATAAGGGAAATACTGGACAATCAAATTAATGACTGCCCAGGCTTCAGGATGTCTTTTTACACTCTATAAATGTGGAAATTTACATTGGAAACGTTTGGTTTAGCTGTTATAAAAGTTTGGTTTTTTTAGTGCTGAAAATGCATTTTCAGCTCGCACTGTACACATTTGCTATGTGAGGCATTATCTCATAAGGGAAATACTGGACAATCAAATTAATGACTGCCCAGGCTTCAGGATGTCTTTTTACACTATATAAAGGTGGAAATTTACATTGGAAACGTTTGGTTTAGCTGTTATAAAAGTTTGGTTTTTTAGTGCTGAAAATGCATTTTCAGCTCGCACTGTACACATTTGCTATGTGAGGCATTATCTCATAAGGGAAATACTGGACAATCAAATTAATGACTTCCCAGGCTTCAGGATGCCTTTTTACACTCTATAAATGTGGAAATTTACATTGGAAACGTTTGGTTTAGCTGTTAATGAAGTTTCGTTTTTTTAGTGCTGAAAATTCATTGTCTGCTGGCGCTGTACACTTTTTCTAAGTGTTGCAATATCTCATGAAGGAAATACTGGACAATCAAATTAATGACTTTCCAGGCTTCAGGATGCCTTTCTACACTATATAAAGGTGGAAATGTACATTGGAAACGTTTGGTTTAGCTGTTATAAAAGTTTGGTTTTTTAGTGCTGTAAATGCATTTTCAGCTCGCGCTGTACACATTTGCTATGAGAGGCATTATCTCATAAGGGAAATATTGGACAATCAAATTAATGACTGCCCAGGCTTCAGGATGTCTTTTTACACTATATAAGGGTGGAAATTTACATTGGAAACGTTTAGTTTAGCTGTTAATGAAGTTTCGTTTTTTTAGTGCTGAAAATTCATTGTCTGCTGGCGCTGTACACTTTTTCTAAGTGTTGCAATATCTCATGAAGGAAATACTGGACAATCAAATTAATGACTTTCCAGGCTTCAGGATGCCTTTCTACACTATATAAAGGTGGAAATGTACATTGGAAACGTTTGGTTTAGCTGTTATAAAAGTTTGGTTTTTTAGTGCTGTAAATGCATTTTCAGCTCGCGCTGTACACATTTGCTATGAGAGGCATTATCTCAAAAGGGAAATATTGGACAATCAAATTAATGACTGCCCAGGCTTCAAGGATGTCTTTTTACACTATATAAAGGTGGAAATTTACATTGGAAACGTTTGGTTTAGCTGTTATAAAAGTTGGGTTTTTTAGTGCTGAAAATGCATTTTCAGCTCGCACTGTACACATTTGCTATGTGAGGCATTATCTCATAAGGGAAATACTGGACAATCAAATTAATGACTTCCCAGGCTTCAGGATGCCTTTTTACACTCTATAAATGTGGAAATTTTCATTGGAAACGTTTGGTTTAGCTGTTAATGAAGTTTCGTTTTTTTAGTGCTGAAAATTCATTGTCTGCTGGCGCTGTATACTTTTTCTAAGTGTTGCAATATCTCATGAAGGAAATACTGGACAATCAAATTAATGACTTTCCAGGCTTCAGGATGCCTTTCTACACTATATAAAGGTGGAAATGTACATTGGAAACGTTTGGTTTAGCTGTTATAAAAGTTTGGTTTTTTAGTGCTGTAAATGCATTTTCAGCTCGCGCTGTACACATTTGCTATGAGAGGCATTATCTCAAAAGGGAAATATTGGACAATCAAATTAATGACTGCCCAGGCTTCAGGATGTCTTTTTACACTGTATAAAGGTGGAAATTTACATTGGAAACGTTTGGTTTAGCTGTTATAAAAGTTTGGTTTTTTAGTGCTGAAAATGCATTTTCAGCTCGCACTGTACACATTTGCTATGTGAGGCATTATCTCATTAGGGAAATACTGGACAATCAAATTAATGACTGCCCAGGCTTCAGGATGTCCTTTTACACTATATAAAGGTGGAAATTTACATTGGAAACGTTTGGTTTAGCTGTTATAAAAGTTTGGTTTTTTAGTGCTGAAAATGCATTTTCAGCTCACACTGTACACATTTGCTATGTGAGGCATTATCTCATAAGGGAAATACTGGACAATCAAATTAATGACTTCCCAGGCTTCAGGATGCCTTTTTACACTCTATAAATGTGGAAATTTACATTGGAAACGTTTGGTTTAGCTGTTAATGAAGTTTCGTTTTTTTAGTGCTGAAAATTCATTGTCTGCTGGCGCTGTACACTTTTTCTAAGTGTTGCAATATCTCATGAAGGAAATACTGGACAATCAAATTAATGACTTTCCAGGCTTCAGGATGCCTTTCTACACTATATAAAGGTGGAAATTTACATTGGAAACGTTTGGTTTAGCTGTTATAAAAGTTTGTTTTTTTAGTGCTGTAAATGCATTTTCAGCTCGCGCTGTACACATTTGCTATGAGAGGCATTATCTCATAAGGGAAATATTGGACAATCAAATTAATGACTGCCCAGGCTTCAGGATGTCTTTTTACACTATATAAAGGTGGAAATTTACATTGGAAACGTTTGGTTTAGCTGTTATAAAAGTTTGGTTTTTTTAGTGCTGAAAATGCATTTTCAGCTCGCACTGTACACATTTGCTATGTGAGGCATTATCTCATTAGGGAAATACTGGACAATCAAATTAATGACTGCCCAGGCTTCAGGATGTCTTTTTACACTATATAAAGGTGGAAATATACATTGGAAACGTTTAGTTTAGCTGTTAATGAAGTTTCGTTTTTTTAGTGCTGAAAATTCATTGTCTGCTGGCGCTGTACACTTTTTCTAAGTGTTGCAATATCTCATGAAGGAAATACTGGACAATCAAATTAATGACTTTCCGGGCTTCAGGATGCCTTTCTACACTATATAAAGGTGGAAATTTACATTGGAAACGTTTGGTTTAGCTGTTATAAAAGTTTGGTTTTTTAGTGCTGTAAATGCATTTTCAGCTCGCGCTGTACACATTTGCTATGAGAGGCATTATCTCATAAGGGAAATATTGGACAATCAAATTAATGACTGCCCAGGCTTCAGGATGTCTTTTTACACTATATAAAGGTGGAAATTTACATTGGAAACGTTTGGTTTAGCTGTTATAAAAGTTTGGTTTTTTAGTGCTGTAAATGCATTTTCAGCTCGCGCTGTACACATTTGCTATGTGAGGCATTATCTCATAAGGGAAATACTGGACAATCAAATTAATGACTGCCCAGGCTTCAGGATGTCTTTTTACACTATATAAAGGTGGAAATTTACATTGGAAACGTTTGGTTTAGCTGTTATAAAAGTTTGTTTTTTTAGTGCTGAAAATGCATTTTCAGCTCGCACTGTACACATTTGCTATGTGAGGCATTATCTCATAAGGGAAATACTGGACAATCAAATTAATGACTTCCCAGGCTTCAGGATGCCTTTTTACACTCTATAAATGTGGAAATTTACATTGGAAACGTTTGGTTTAGCTGTTAATGAATTTCGTTTTTTTAGTGCTGAAAATTCATTGTCTGCTGGCGCTGTACACTTTTTCTAAGTGTTGCAATATCTCATGAAGGAAATACTGGACAATCAAATTAATGACTTTCCGGGCTTCAGGATGCCTTTCTACCACTATATAAAGGTGGAAATTTACATTGGAAACGTTTGGTTTAGCTGTTATAAAAGTTTGGTTTTTTAGTGCTGTAAATGCATTTTCAGCTCGCGCTGTACACATTTGCTATGAGAGGCATTATCTCATAAGGGAAATATTGGACAATCAAATTAATGACTGCCCAGGCTTCAGGATGTCTTTTTACACTATATAAAGGTGGAAATTTACATTGGAAACGTTTGGTTTAGCTGTTATAAAAGTTTGGTTTTTTAGTGCTGTAAATGCATTTTCAGCTCGCGCTGTACACATTTGCTATGAGAGGCATTATCTCATAAGGGAAATACTGGACAATCAAATTAATGACTGCCCAGGCTTCAGGATGTCTTTTTACACTATATAAAGGTGGAAATTTACATTGGAAACGTTTGGTTTAGCTGTTATAAAAGTTTGGTTTTTTTAGTGCTGAAAATGCATTTTCAGCTCGCACTGTACACATTTGCTATGTGAGGCATTATCTCATTAGGGAAATACTGGACAATCAAATTAATGACTGCCCAGGCTTCAGGATGTCTTTTTACACTATATAAAGGTGGAAATATACATTGGAAACGTTTAGTTTAGCTGTTAATGAAGTTTCGTTTTTTTAGTGCTGAAAATTCATTGTCTGCTGGCGCTGTACACTTTTTCTAAGTGTTGCAATATCTCATGAAGGAAACACTGGACAATCAAATTAATGACTTTCCGGGCTTCAGGATGCCTTTCTACCACTATATAAAGGTGGAAATTTACATTGGAAACGTTTGGTTTAGCTGTTATAAAAGTTTGGTTTTTTAGTGCTGTAAATGCATTTTCAGCTCGCGCTGTACACATTTGCTATGAGAGGCATTATCTCATAAGGGAAATATTGGACAATCAAATTAATGACTGCCCAGGCTTCAGGATGTCTTTTTACACTATATAAAGGTGGAAATTTACATTGGAAACGTTTGGTTTAGCTGTTATAAAAGTTTGGTTTTTTAGTGCTGTAAATGCATTTTCAGCTCGCGCTGTACACATTTGCTATGTGAGGCATTATCTCATAAGGGAAATACTGGACAATCAAATTAATGACTGCCCAGGCTTCAGGATGTCTTTTTACACTATATAAAGGTGGAAATTTACATTGGAAACGTTTGGTTTAGCTGTTATAAAAGTTTTTTTTTTTAGTGCTGAAAATGCATTTTCAGCTCGCACTGTACACATTTGCTATGTGAGGCATTATCTCATAAGGGAAATACTGGACAATCAAATTAATGACTTCCCAGGCTTCAGGATGCCTTTTTACACTCTATAAATGTGGAAATTTACATTGGAAACGTTTGGTTTAGCTGGTATAAAAGTTTGGTTTTTTTAGTGCTGAAAATGCATTTTCAGCTCGCACTGTACACATTTGCTATGTGAGGCATTATCTCATAAGGGAAATACTGGACAATCAAATTAATGACTGCCCAGGCTTCAGGATGTCTTTTTACACTCTATAAATGTGGAAATTTACATTGGAAACGTTTGGTTTAGCTGTTATAAAAGTTTGGTTTTTTTAGTGCTGAAAATGCATTTTCAGCTCGCACTGTACACATTTGCTATGTGAGGCATTATCTCATAAGGGAAATACTGGACAATCAAATTAATGACTGCCCAGGCTTCAGGATGTCTTTTTACACTATATAAAGGTGGAAATTTACATTGGAAACGTTTGGTTTAGCTGTTATAAAAGTTTGGTTTTTTAGTGCTGAAAATGCATTTTCAGCTCGCACTGTACACATTTGCTATGTGAGGCATTATCTCATAAGGGAAATACTGGACAATCAAATTAATGACTTCCCAGGCTTCAGGATGCCTTTTTACACTCTATAAATGTGGAAATTTACATTGGAAACGTTTGGTTTAGCTGTTAATGAAGTTTCGTTTTTTTAGTGCTGAAAATTCATTGTCTGCTGGCGCTGTACACTTTTTCTAAGTGTTGCAATATCTCATGAAGGAAATACTGGACAATCAAATTAATGACTTTCCAGGCTTCAGGATGCCTTTCTACACTATATAAAGGTGGAAATGTACATTGGAAACGTTTGGTTTAGCTGTTATAAAAGTTTGGTTTTTTAGTGCTGTAAATGCATTTTCAGCTCGCGCTGTACACATTTGCTATGAGAGGCATTATCTCATAAGGGAAATATTGGACAATCAAATTAATGACTGCCCAGGCTTCAGGATGTCTTTTTACACTATATAAGGGTGGAAATTTACATTGGAAACGTTTAGTTTAGCTGTTAATGAAGTTTCGTTTTTTTAGTGCTGAAAATTCATTGTCTGCTGGCGCTGTACACTTTTTCTAAGTGTTGCAATATCTCATGAAGGAAATACTGGACAATCAAATTAATGACTTTCCAGGCTTCAGGATGCCTTTCTACACTATATAAAGGTGGAAATGTACATTGGAAACGTTTGGTTTAGCTGTTATAAAAGTTTGGTTTTTTAGTGCTGTAAATGCATTTTCAGCTCGCGCTGTACACATTTGCTATGAGAGGCATTATCTCAAAAGGGAAATATTGGACAATCAAATTAATGACTGCCCAGGCTTCAAGGATGTCTTTTTACACTATATAAAGGTGGAAATTTACATTGGAAACGTTTGGTTTAGCTGTTATAAAAGTTGGGTTTTTTAGTGCTGAAAATGCATTTTCAGCTCGCACTGTACACATTTGCTATGTGAGGCATTATCTCATAAGGGAAATACTGGACAATCAAATTAATGACTTCCCAGGCTTCAGGATGCCTTTTTACACTCTATAAATGTGGAAATTTTCATTGGAAACGTTTGGTTTAGCTGTTAATGAAATTTCGTTTTTTTAGTGCTGAAAATTCATTGTCTGCTGGCGCTGTACACTTTTTCTAAGTGTTGCAATATCTCATGAAGGAAATACTGGACAATCAAATTAATGACTTTCCAGGCTTCAGGATGCCTTTCTACACTATATAAAGGTGGAAATGTACATTGGAAACGTTTGGTTTAGCTGTTATAAAAGTTTGGTTTTTTAGTGCTGTAAATGCATTTTCAGCTCGCGCTGTACACATTTGCTATGAGAGGCATTATCTCATAAGGGAAATATTGGACAATCAAATTAATGACTGCCCAGGCTTCAGGATGTCTTTTTACACTATATGAGGGTGGAAATTTACATTGGAAACGTTTAGTTTAGCTGTTAATGAAGTTTCTTTTTTTTAGTGCTGAAAATTCATTGTCTGCTGGCGCTGTACACTTTTTCTAAGTGTTGCAATATCTCATGAAGGAAATACTGGACAATCAAATTAATGACTTTCCAGGCTTCAGGATGCCTTTCTACACTATATAAAGGTGGAAATGTACATTGGAAACGTTTGGTTTAGCTGTTATAAAAGTTTGGTTTTTTAGTGCTGTAAATGCATTTTCAGCTCGCGCTGTACACATTTGCTATGAGAGGCATTATCTCAAAAGGGAAATATTGGACAATCAAATTAATGACTGCCCAGGCTTCAGGATGTCTTTTTACACTGTATAAAGGTGGAAATTTACATTGGAAACGTTTGGTTTAGCTGTTATAAAAGTTTGGTTTTTTAGTGCTGAAAATGCATTTTCAGCTCGCACTGTACACATTTGCTATGTGAGGCATTATCTCATAAGGGAAATACTGGACAATCAAATTAATGACTGCCCAGGCTTCAGGATGTCCTTTTACACTATATAAAGGGGGAAATTTACATTGGAAACGTTTGGTTTAGCTGTTATAAAAGTTTGGTTTTTTAGTGCTGAAAATGCATTTTCAGCTCGCACTGTACACATTTGCTATGTGAGGCATTATCTCATAAGGGAAATACTGGACAATCAAATTAATGACTTCCCAGGCTTCAGGATGTCTTTTTACACTATATGAGGGTGGAAATTTACATTGGAAACGTTTGGTTTAGCTGTTATAAAAGTTTGGTTTTTTTAGTGCTGAAAATGCATTTTCAGCTCGCACTGTACACATTTGCTATGTGAGGCATTATCTCATTAGGGAAATACTGGACAATCAAATTAATGACTGCCCAGGCTTCAGGATGTCTTTTTACACTATATAGAGGTGGAAATATACATTGGAAACGTTTAGTTTAGCTGTTAATGAAGTTTCGTTTTTTTAGTGCTGAAAATTCATTGTCTGCTGGCGCTGTACACTTTTTCTAAGTGTTGCAATATCTCATGAAGGAAATACTGGACAATCAAATTAATGACTTTCCGGGCTTCAGGATGCCTTTCTACACTATATAAAGGTGGAAATTTACATTGGAAACGTTTGGTTTAGCTGTTATAAAAGTTTGGTTTTTTAGTGCTGTAAATGCATTTTCAGCTCGCGCTGTACACATTTGCTATGAGAGGCATTATCTCATAAGGGAAATATTGGACAATCAAATTAATGACTGCCCAGGCTTCAGGATGTCTTTTTACACTATATAAAGGTGGAAATTTACATTGGAAACGTTTGGTTTAGCTGTTATAAAAGTTTGGTTTTTTAGTGCTGTAAATGCATTTTCAGCTCGCGCTGTACACATTTGCTATGTGAGGCATTATCTCATAAGGGAAATACTGGACAATCAAATTAATGACTGCCCAGGCTTCAGGATGTCTTTTTACACTATATAAAGGTGGAAATTTACATTGGAAACGTTTGGTTTAGCTGTTATAAAAGTTTGTTTTTTTAGTGCTGAAAATGCATTTTCAGCTCGCACTGTACACATTTGCTATGTGAGGCATTATCTCATAAGGGAAATACTGGACAATCAAATTAATGACTTCCCAGGCTTCAGGATGCCTTTTTACACTCTATAAATGTGGAAATTTACATTGGAAACGTTTGGTTTAGCTGTTATAAAAGTTTGGTTTTTTTAGTGCTGAAAATGCATTTTCAGCTCGCACTGTACACATTTGCTATGTGAGGCATTATCTCATAAGGGAAATACTGGACAATCAAATTAATGACTGCCCAGGCTTCAGGATGTCTTTTTACACTATATAAAGGTGGAAATTTACATTGGAAACGTTTGGTTTAGCTGTTATAAAAGTTTGGTTTTTTAGTGCTGAAAATGCATTTTCAGCTCGCACTGTACACATTTGCTATGTGAGGCATTATCTCATAAGGGAAATACTGGACAATCAAATTAATGACTTCCCAGGCTTCAGGATGCCTTTTTACACTCTATAAATGTGGAAATTTACATTGGAAACGTTTGGTTTAGCTGTTAATGAAGTTTCGTTTTTTTAGTGCTGAAAATTCATTGTCTGCTGGCGCTGTACACTTTTTCTAAGTGTTGCAATATCTCATGAAGGAAATACTGGACAATCAAATTAATGACTTTCCAGGCTTCAGGATGCCTTTCTACACTATATAAAGGTGGAAATGTACATTGGAAACGTTTGGTCTAGCTGTTATAAAAGTTTGTTTTTTTAGTGCTGAAAATGCATTTTCAGCTCGCACTGTACACATTTGCTATGTGAGGCATTATCTCATAAGGGAAATACTGGACAATCAAATTAATGACTTCCCAGGCTTCAGGATGCCTTTTTACACTCTATAAATGTGGAAATTTACATTGGAAACGTTTGGTTTAGCTGTTATAAAAGTTTGGTTTTTTTAGTGCTGAAAATGCATTTTCAGCTCGCACTGTACACATTTGCTATGTGAGGCATTATCTCATAAGGGAAATACTGGACAATCAAATTAATGACTGCCCAGGCTTCAGGATGTCTTTTTACACTATATAAAGGTGGAAATTTACATTGGAAACGTTTGGTTTAGCTGTTATAAAAGTTTGGTTTTTTAGTGCTGAAAATGCATTTTCAGCTCGCACTGTACACATTTGCTATGTGAGGCATTATCTCATAAGGGAAATACTGGACAATCAAATTAATGACTTCCCAGGCTTCAGGATGCCTTTTTACACTCTATAAATGTGGAAATTTACATTGGAAACGTTTGGTTTAGCTGTTAATGAAGTTTCGTTTTTTTAGTGCTGAAAATTCATTGTCTGCTGGCGCTGTACACTTTTTCTAAGTGTTGCAATATCTCATGAAGGAAATACTGGACAATCAAATTAATGACTTTCCAGGCTTCAGGATGCCTTTCTACACTATATAAAGGTGGAAATGTACATTGGAAACGTTTGGTTTAGCTGTTATAAAAGTTTGGTTTTTTAGTGCTGTAAATGCATTTTCAGCTCGCGCTGTACACATTTGCTATGAGAGGCATTATCTCATAAGGGAAATATTGGACAATCAAATTAATGACTGCCCAGGCTTCAGGATGTCTTTTTACACTATATAAGGGTGGAAATTTACATTGGAAATGTTTAGTTTAGCTGTTAATGAAGTTTCGTTTTTTTAGTGCTGAAAATTCATTGTCTGCTGGCGCTGTACACTTTTTCTAAGTGTTGCAATATCTCATGAAGGAAATACTGGACAATCAAATTAATGACTTTCCAGGCTTCAGGATGCCTTTCTACACTATATAAAGGTGGAAATGTACATTGGAAACGTTTGGTTTAGCTGTTATAAAAGTTTGGTTTTTTAGTTCTGTAAATACATTTTCAGCTCGCGCTGTACACATTTGCTATGAGAGGCATTATCTCAAAAGGGAAATATTGGACAATCAAATTAATGACTGCCCAGGCTTCAGGATGTCTTTTTACACTATATAAAGGTGGAAATTTACATTGGAAACGTTTGGTTTAGCTGTTATAAAAGTTGGGTTTTTTAGTGCTGAAAATGCATTTTCAGCTCGCACTGTACACATTTGCTATGTGAGGCATTATCTCATAAGGGAAATACTGGACAATCAAATTAATGACTTCCCAGGCTTCAGGATGCCTTTTTACACTCTATAAATGTGGAAATTTACATTGGAAACGTTTGGTTTAGCTGTTAATGAAGTTTCGTTTTTTTAGTGCTGAAAATTCATTGTCTGCTGGCGCTGTACACTTTTTCTAAGTGTTGCAATATCTCATGAAGGAAATACTGGACAATCAAATTAATGACTTTCCAGGCTTCAGGATGCCTTTCTACACTATATAAAGGTGGAAATGTACATTGGAAACGTTTGGTTTAGCTGTTATAAAAGTTTGGTTTTTTAGTGCTGTAAATGCATTTTCAGCTCGCGCTGTACACATTTGCTATGAGAGGCATTATCTCATAAGGGAAATATTGGACAATCAAATTAATGACTGCCCAGGCTTCAGGATGTCTTTTTACACTATATAAGGGTGGAAATTTACATTGGAAACGTTTAGTTTAGCTGTTAATGAAGTTTCGTTTTTTTAGTGCTGAAAATTCATTGTCTGCTGGCGCTGTATACTTTTTCTAAGTGTTGCAATATCTCATGAAGGAAATACTGGACAATCAAATTAATGACTTTCCAGGCTTCAGGATGCCTTTCTACACTATATAAAGGTGGAAATGTACATTGGAAACGTTTGGTTTAGCTGTTATAAAAGTTTGGTTTTTTAGTGCTGTAAATGCATTTTCAGCTCGCGCTGTACACATTTGCTATGAGAGGCATTATCTCAAAAGGGAAATATTGGACAATCAAATTAATGACTGCCCAGGCTTCAGGATGTCTTTTTACACTATATAAAGGTGGAAATTTACATTGGAAACGTTTGGTTTAGCTGTTATAAAAGTTTGTTTTTTTAGTGCTGAAAATGCATTTTCAGCTCGCACTGTACACATTTGCTATGTGAGGCATTATCTCATAAGGGAAATACTGGACAATCAAATTAATGACTTCCCAGGCTTCAGGATGCCTTTTTACACTCTATAAATGTGGAAATTTACATTGGAAACGTTTGGTTTAGCTGTTATAAAAGTTTGGTTTTTTTAGTGCTGAAAATGCATTTTCAGCTCGCACTGTACACATTTGCTATGTGAGGCATTATCTCATAAGGGAAATACTGGACAATCAAATTAATGACTGCCCAGGCTTCAGGATGTCTTTTTACACTATATAAAGGTGGAAATTTACATTGGAAACGTTTGGTTTAGCTGTTATAAAAGTTTGGTTTTTTAGTGCTGAAAATGCATTTTCAGCTCGCACTGTACACATTTGCTATGTGAGGCATTATCTCATAAGGGAAATACTGGACAATCAAATTAATGACTTCCCAGGCTTCAGGATGCCTTTTTACACTCTATAAATGTGGAAATTTACATTGGAAACGTTTGGTTTAGCTGTTAATGAAGTTTCGTTTTTTTAGTGCTGAAAATTCATTGTCTGCTGGCGCTGTACACTTTTTCTAAGTGTTGCAATATCTCATGAAGGAAATACTGGACAATCAAATTAATGACTTTCCAGGCTTCAGGATGCCTTTCTACACTATATAAAGGTGGAAATGTACATTGGAAACGTTTGGTTTAGCTGTTATAAAAGTTTGGTTTTTTAGTGCTGTAAATGCATTTTCAGCTCGCGCTGTACACATTTGCTATGAGAGGCATTATCTCATAAGGGAAATACTGGACAATCAAATTAATGACTTCCCAGGCTTCAGGATGCCTTTTTACACTCTATAAATGTGGAAATTTACATTGGAAACGTTTGGTTTAGCTGTTAATGAAGTTTCGTTTTTTTAGTGCTGAAAATTCATTGTCTGCTGGCGCTGTACACTTTTTCTAAGTGTTGCAATATCTCATGAAGGAAATACTGGACAATCAAATTAATGACTTTCCAGGCTTCAGGATGCCTTTCTACACTATATAAAGGTGGAAATGTACATTGGAAACGTTTGGTTTAGCTGTTATAAAAGTTTGTTTTTTTAGTGCTGAAAATGCATTTTCAGCTCGCACTGTACACATTTGCTATGTGAGGCATTATCTCATAAGGGAAATACTGGACAATCAAATTAATGACTTCCCAGGCTTCAGGATGCCTTTTTACACTCTATAAATGTGGAAATTTACATTGGAAACGTTTGGTTTAGCTGTTATAAAAGTTTGGTTTTTTTAGTGCTGAAAATGCATTTTCAGCTCGCACTGTACACATTTGCTATGTGAGGCATTATCTCATAAGGGAAATACTGGACAATCAAATTAATGACTGCCCAGGCTTCAGGATGTCTTTTTACACTATATAAAGGTGGAAATTTACATTGGAAACGTTTGGTTTAGCTGTTATAAAAGTTTGGTTTTTTAGTGCTGAAAATGCATTTTCAGCTCGCACTGTACACATTTGCTATGTGAGGCATTATCTCATAAGGGAAATACTGGACAATCAAATTAATGACTTCCCAGGCTTCAGGATGCCTTTTTACACTCTATAAATGTGGAAATTTACATTGGAAACGTTTGGTTTAGCTGTTAATGAAGTTTCGTTTTTTTAGTGCTGAAAATTCATTGTCTGCTGGCGCTGTACACTTTTTCTAAGTGTTGCAATATCTCATGAAGGAAATACTGGACAATCAAATTAATGACTTTCCAGGCTTCAGGATGCCTTTCTACACTATATAAAGGTGGAAATGTACATTGGAAACGTTTGGTTTAGCTGTTATAAAAGTTTGGTTTTTTAGTGCTGTAAATGCATTTTCAGCTCGCGCTGTACACATTTGCTATGAGAGGCATTATCTCATAAGGGAAATATTGGACAATCAAATTAATGACTGCCCAGGCTTCAGGATGTCTTTTTACACTATATAAGGGTGGAAATTTACATTGGAAACGTTTAGTTTAGCTGTTAATGAAGTTTCGTTTTTTTAGTGCTGAAAATTCATTGTCTGCTGGCGCTGTATACTTTTTCTAAGTGTTGCAATATCTCATGAAGGAAATACTGGACAATCAAATTAATGACTTTCCAGGCTTCAGGATGCCTTTCTACACTATATAAAGGTGGAAATGTACATTGGAAACGTTTGGTTTAGCTGTTATAAAAGTTTGGTTTTTTAGTGCTGTAAATGCATTTTCAGCTCGCGCTGTACACATTTGCTATGAGAGGCATTATCTCAAAAGGGAAATATTGGACAATCAAATTAATGACTGCCCAGGCTTCAGGATGTCTTTTTACACTGTATAAAGGTGGAAATTTACATTGGAAACGTTTGGTTTAGCTGTTATAAAAGTTTGGTTTTTTAGTGCTGAAAATGCATTTTCAGCTCGCACTGTACACATTTGCTATGTGAGGCATTATCTCATAAGGGAAATACTGGACAATCAAATTAATGACTTCCCAGGCTTCAGGATGCCTTTTTACACTCTATAAATGTGGAAATTTACATTGGAAACGTTTGGTTTAGCTGTTAATGAAGTTTCGTTTTTTTAGTGCTGAAAATTCATTGTCTGCTGGCGCTGTACACTTTTTCTAAGTGTTGCAATATCTCATGAAGGAAATACTGGACAATCAAATTAATGACTTTCCAGGCTTCAGGATGCCTTTCTACACTATATAAAAATGGAAATTTACATTGGAAACGTTTGGTTTAGCTGTTATAAAAGTTTGGTTTTTTTAGTGCTGTAAATGCATTTTCAGCTCGCGCTGTACACATTTGCTATGAGAGGCATTATCTCATAAGGGAAATATTGGACAATCAAATTAATGACTGCCCAGGCTTCAGGATGTCTTTTTACACTATATAAAGGTGGAAATTTACATTGGAAACCTTTAGTTTAGCTGTTAATGAAGTTTCGTTTTTTTTAGTGCTGAAAATTCATTGTCTGCTGGCGCTGTACACTTTTTCTAAGTGTTGCAATATCTCATGAAGGAAATACTGGACAATCAAATTAATGACTTTCCAGGCTTCAGGATGCCTTTCTACACTATATAAAGGTGGAAATGTACATTGGAAACGTTTGGTTTAGCTCTTATAAAAGTTTGTTTTTTTAGTGCTGTAAATGCATTTTCAGCTCGCGCTGTACACATTTGCTATGAGAGGCATTGTCTCATAAGGGAAATATTGGACAATCAAATTAATGACTGCCCAGGCTTCAGGATGTCTTTTTACACTATATAAAAGTGGAAATTTACATTGGAAACGTTTGGTTTAGCTGTTAATGAAGTTTGGTTTTTTTAGTGCTGAAAATTCATTGTCTGCTGGCGCTGTACACTTTTTCTAAGTGTTGCAATATCTCATGAAGGAAATACTGGACAATCAAATCAATGACTTTCCAGGCTTCAGGATGCCTTTCTACACTATATAAAGGTGGAAATTTACATTGGAAACGTTTAGTTTAGCTGTTATAAAAGTTTGGTTTTTTAGTGCTGTAAATGCATTTTCAGCTCGCACTGTACACATTTGCTATGTGAGGCATTATCTCATAAGGGAAATACTGGACAATCAAATTAATGACTTCCCAGGCTTCAGGATGCCTTTTTACACTCTATAAATGTGGAAATTTACATTGGAAACGTTTGGTTTAGCTGTTAATGAAGTTTCGTTTTTTTAGTGCTGAAAATTCATTGTCTGCTGGGGCTGTACACTTTTTCTAAGTGTTGCAATATCTCATGAAGGAAATACTGGACAATCAAATTAATGACTTTCCAGGCTTCAGGATGCCTTTCTACACTATATAAAGGTGGAAATGTACATTGGAAACGTTTGGTTTAGCTGTTATAAAAGTTTGGTTTTTTTAGTGCTGTAAATGCATTTTCAGCTCGCGCTGTACACATTTGCTATGAGAGGCATTATCTCATAAGGGAAATATTGGACAATCAAATTAATGACTGCCCAGGCTTCAGGATGTCTTTTTACACTATATAAAGGTGGAAATTTACATTGGAAACCTTTAGTTTAGCTGTTAATGAAGTTTCGTTTTTTTTAGTGCTGAAAATTCATTGTCTGCTGGCGCTGTACACTTTTTCTAAGTGTTGCAATATCTCATGAAGGAAATACTGGACAATCAAATTAATGACTTTCCAGGCTTCAGGATGCCTTTCTACACTATATAAAGGTGGAAATGTACATTGGAAACGTTTGGTTTAGCTCTTATAAAAGTTTGTTTTTTTAGTGCTGTAAATGCATTTTCAGCTCGCGCTGTACACATTTGCTATGAGAGGCATTGTCTCATAAGGGAAATATTGGACAATCAAATTAATGACTGCCCAGGCTTCAGGATGTCTTTTTACACTATATAAAAGTGGAAATTTACATTGGAAACGTTTGGTTTAGCTGTTAATGAAGTTTGGTTTTTTTAGTGCTGAAAATTCATTGTCTGCTGGCGCTGTACACTTTTTCTAAGTGTTGCAATATCTCATGAAGGAAATACTGGACAATCAAATCAATGACTTTCCAGGCTTCAGGATGCCTTTCTACACTATATAAAGGTGGAAATTTACATTGGAAACGTTTAGTTTAGCTGTTATAAAAGTTTGGTTTTTTAGTGCTGTAAATGCATTTTCAGCTCGCACTGTACACATTTGCTATGTGAGGCATTATCTCATAAGGGAAATACTGGACAATCAAATTAATGACTTCCCAGGCTTCAGGATGCCTTTTTACACTCTATAAATGTGGAAATTTACATTGGAAACGTTTGGTTTAGCTGTTAATGAAGTTTCGTTTTTTTAGTGCTGAAAATTCATTGTCTGCTGGGGCTGTACACTTTTTCTAAGTGTTGCAATATCTCATGAAGGAAATACTGGACAATCAAATTAATGACTTTCCAGGCTTCAGGATGCCTTTCTACACTATATAAAGGTGGAAATGTACATTGGAAACGTTTGGTTTAGCTGTTATAAAAGTTTGTTTTTTTAGTGCTGTAAATGCATTTTCAGCTCGCGCTGTACACATTTGCTATGAGAGGCATTGTCTCATAAGGGAAATATTGGACAATCAAATTAATGACTGCCCAGGCTTCAGGATGTCTTTTTACACTATATAAAGGTGGAAATTTACATTGGAAACGTTTGGTTTAGCTGTTATAAAAGTTTGGTTTTTTAGTGCTGAAAATGCATTTTCAGCTCGCACTGTACACATTTGCTATGTGAGGCATTATCTCATAAGGGAAATACTGGACAATCAAATTAATGACTGCCCAGGCTTCAGGATGTCTTTTTACACTATATAAAGGTGGAAATTTACATTGGAAACGTTTGGTTTAGCTGTTATAAAAGTTTGGTTTTTTAGTGCTGAAAATGCATTTTCAGCTCGCACTGTACACATTTGCTATGTGAGGCATTATCTCATAAGGGAAATACTGGACAATCAAATTAATGACTTCCCAGGCTTCAGGATGCCTTTTTACACTCTATAAATGTGGAAATTTACATTGGAAACGTTTGGTTTAGCTGTTAATGAAGTTTCGTTTTTTTAGTGCTGAAAATTCATTGTCTGCTGGCGCTGTACACTTTTTCTAAGTGTTGCAATATCTCATGAAGGAAATACTGGACAATCAAATTAATGACTTTCCAGGCTTCAAGATGCCTTTCTACACTATATAAAGGTGGAAATTTACATTGGAAACGTTTGGTTTAGCTGTTATAAAAGTTTGGGTTTTTAGTGCTGTAAATGCATTTTCAGCTCGCGCTGTACACATTTGCTATGAGAGGCATTATCTCATAAGGGAAATATTGGACAATCAAATTAATGACTGCCCAGGCTTCAGGATGTCTTTTTACACTATATAAAGGTGGAAATTTACATTGGAAACGTTTAGTTTAGCTGTTATAAAAGTTTGTTTTTTTAGTGCTGTAAATGCATTTTCAGCTCGCGCTGTACACATTTGCTATGTGAGGCATTATCTCATAAGGGAAATACTGGACAATCAAATTAATGACTGCCCAGGCTTCAGGATGTCTTTTTACACTATAGAAAGGTGGAAATTTACATTGGAAACGTTTAGTTTAGCTGTTATAAAAGTTTGTTTTTTTAGTGCTGAAAATGCATTTTCAGCTCGCACTGTACACATTTGCTATGTGAGGCATTGTCTCATAAGGGAAATATTGGACAATCAAATTAATGGCTGCCCAGGCTTCAGGATGTCTTTTTACTCTATATAAAGGTGGAAATTTACATTGGAAACGTTTAGTTTAGCTGTTAATGAAGTTTCGGTTTTTAGTGCTGAAAATTCATTGTCTCCTGGCGCTGTACACTTTTTCTAAGTGTTGCAATATCTCATGAAGGAAATACTGGACAATCAAATTAATGACTTTCCAGGCTTCAGGATGCCTTTCTACACTATATAAAGGTGGAAATTTACATTGGAAACGTTTGGTTTAGCTGTTATAAAAGTTTGGTTTTTTAGTGCTGTAAATGCATTTTCAGCTCGCGCTGTACACATTTGCTATGAGAGGCATTATCTCATAAGGGAAATATTGGACAATCAAATTAATGACTGCCCAGGCTTCAGGATGTCTTTTTACACTATATAAAGGTGGAATTTACATTGGAAACGTTTGGTTTAGCTGTTATAAAAGTTTGGTTTTTTAGTGCTGAAAATGCATTTTCAGCTCGCACTGTACACATTTGCTATGTGAGGCATTATCTCATGAAGGAAATACTGGACAATCAAATTAATGACTTTCCAGGCTTCAGGATGCCTTTCTACACTATATAAAGGTGGAAATTTACATTGGAAACGTTTGGTTTAGCTGTTATAAAAGTTTGTTTTTTTTAGTGCTGAAAATGCATTTTCAGCTCGCACTGTACACATTTGCTATGAGAGGCATTATCTCATTAGGGAAATACTGGACAATCAAATTAATGACTGCCCAGGCTTCAGGATGTCTTTTTACACTATCTAAAGGTGGAAATTTACATTGGAAACGTTTGGTTTAGCTGTTATAAAAGTTTGGTTTTTTAGTGCTGAAAATGCATTTTCAGCTCGCACTGTACACATTTGCTATGTGAGGCATTATCTCATAAGGGAAATACTGGACAATCAATGACTTCCCAGGCTTCCGGATGCCTTTTTACACTCTATAAATGTGGAAATTTACATTGGAAACGTTTGGTTTAGCTGTTAATGAAGTTTCGTTTTTTTAGTGCTGAAAATTCATTGTCTGCTGGCGCTGTACACTTTTTCTAAGTGTTGCAATATCTCATGAAGGAAATACTGGACAATCAAATTAATGACTTTCCAGGCTTCAGGATGCCTTTCTACACTATATAAAGGTGGAAATTTACATTTGAAACGTTTGGTTTAGCTGTTATAAAAGTTTGGTTTTTTAGTGCTGTAAATGCATTTTCAGCTCGCGCTGTACACATTTGCTATGAGAGGCATTATCTCATAAGGGAAATATTGGACAATCAAATTAATGACTGCCCAGGCTTCAGGATGTCTTTTTACACTATATAAAGGTGGAAATATACATTGGAAACGTTTAGTTTAGCTGTTAATGAAGTTTCGTTTTTTTAGTGCTGAAAATTCATTGTCTGCTGGCGCTGTACACTTTTTCTAAGTGTTGCAATATCTCATGAAGGAAATACTGGACAATCAAATTAATGACTTTCCGGGCTTCAGGATGCCTTTCTACACTATATAAAGGTGGAAATTTACATTGGAAACGTTTGGTTTAGCTGTTAATGAAGATTCGTTTTTTTAGTGCTGAAAATTCATTGTCTGCTGGCGCTGTACACTTTTTCTAAGTGTTGCAATATCTCATGAAGGAAATACTGGACAATCAAATTAATGACTGCCCAGGCTTCAGGATGTCTTTTTACACTATATAAAGGTGGAAATTTACATTGGAAACGTTTGTTTTAGCTGTTATAAAAGTTTGGTTTTTTAGTGCTGAAAATGCATTTTCAGCTCGCACTGTACACATTTGCTATGTGAGGCATTATCTCATAAGGGAAATACTGGACAATCAAATTAATGACTTCCCAGGCTTCAGGATGCCTTTTTACAATCTATAAATGTGGAAATTTACTTTGGAAACGTTTGGTTTAGCTGTTAATGAAGTTTCGTTTTTTTAGTGCTGAAAATTCATTGTCTGCTGGCGCTGTACACTTTTTCTAAGTGTTGCAATATCTCATGAAGGAAATACTGGACAATCAAATTAATGACTTTCCAGGCTTCAGGATGCCTTTCTACACTATATAAATGTGGAAATTTACATTGGAAACGTTTGGTTTAGCTGTTAATGAAGATTCGTTTTTTTAGTGCTGAAAATTCATTGTCTGCTGGCGCTGTACACTTTTTCTAAGTGTTGCAATATCTCATGAAGGAAATACTGGACAATCAAATTAATGACTTTCCAGGCTTCAGGATGCCTTTCTACACTATATAAAGGTGGAAATTTACATTGGAAACGTTTGGTTTAGCTGTTATAAAAGTTTGTTTTTTTAGTGCTGAAAATGCATTTTCAGCTCGCACTGTACACATTTGCTATGTGAGGCATTATCTCATAAGGGAAATACTGGACAATCAAATTAATGACTTCCCAGGCTTCAGGATGCCTTTTTACACTCTATAAATGTGGAAATTTACATTGGAAACGTTTGGTTTAGCTGTTAATGAAGTTTCGTTTTTTTAGTGCTGAAAATTCATTGTCTGCTGGCGCTGTACACTTTTTCTAAGTGTTGCAATATCTCATGAAGGAAATACTGGACAATCAAATTAATGACTGCCCAGGCTTCAGGATGTCTTTTTACACTATATAAAGTAGGAAATTTACATTGGAAACGTTTGGTTTAGCTGTTATAAAAGTTTGGTTTTTTAGTGCTGAAAATGCATTTTCAGCTCGCACTGTACACATTTGCTATGTGAGGCATTATCTCATAAGGGAAATACTGGACAATCAAATTAATGACTGCCCAGGCTTCAGGATGTCTTTTTACACTATATAAAGGTGGAAATTTACATTGGAAACGTTTGGTTTAGCTGTTATAAAAGTTTGGTTTTTTAGTGCTGAAAATGCATTTTCAGCTCAGACTGTACACATTTGCTATGTGAGGCAATATCTCATAAGGGAAATACTGGACAATCAAATTAATGACTTCCCAGGCTTCAGGATGCCTTTTTACACTATATAAAGGTGGAAATTTACATTGGAAACGTTTGGTTTAGCTGTTATAAAAGTTTGGTTTTTTAGTGCTGTAAATGCATTTTCAGCTCGCGCTGTACACATTTGCTATGAGAGGCATTGTCTCATAAGGGAAATATTGGACAATAAATTTAATGACTGCCCAGGCTTCAGGATGTCTTTTTACACTATATAAAGGTGGAAATTTACATTGGAAACGTTTGGTTTAGCTGTTATAAAAGTTTGGTTTTTTAGTGCTGAAAATGCATTTTCAGCTCGCACTGTACACATTTGCTATGTGAGGCATTATCTCATAAGGGAAATACTGGACAATCAAATTAATGACTGCCCAGGCTTCAGGATGTCTTTTTACACTATATAAAGGTGGAAATTTACATTGGAAACGTTTGGTTTAGCTGTTATAAAAGTTTGGTTTTTTAGTGCTGAAAATGCATTTTCAGCTCGCACTGTACACATTTGCTATGTGAGGCATTATCTCATAAGGGAAATACTGGACAATCAAATTAATGACTTCCCAGGCTTCAGGATGCCTTTTTACACTATATAAAGGTGGAAATTTACATTGGAAACGTTTGGTTTAGCTGTTATAAAAGTTTGGTTTTTTAGTGCTGAAAATGCATTTTCAGCTCGCACTGTACACATTTGCTATGTGAGGCATTATCTCATAAGGGAAATACTGGACAATCAAATTAATGACTTCCCAGGCTTCAGGATGCCTTTTTACACTCTATAAATGTGGAAATTTACATTGGAAACGTTTGGTTTAGCTGTTATAAAAGTTTGTTTTTTTAGTGCTGTAAATGCATTTTCAGCTCGCGCTGTACACATTTGCTATGTGAGGCATTATCTCATAAGGGAAATACTGGACAATCAAATTAATGACTGCCCAGGCTTCAGGATGTCTTTTTACACTATATAAAGGTGGAAATTTACATTGGAAACGTTTGGTTTAGCTGTTATAAAAGTTTGTTTTTTTTAGTGCTGAAAATGCATTTTCAGCTCGCACTGTACACATTTGCTATGTGAGGCATTATCTCATAAGGGAAATACTGGACAATCAAATTAATGACTGCCCAGGCTTCAGGATGTCTTTTTACACTATATAAAGGTGGAAATTTACATTGGAAACGTTTGGTTTAGCTGTTATAAAAGTTTGTTTTTTTTAGTGCTGAAAATGCATTTTCAGCTCGCACTGTACACATTTGCTATGTGAGGCATTATCTCATAAGGGAAATACTGGACAATCAAATTAATGACTGCCCAGGCTTCAGGATGTCTTTTTACACTATATAAAGGTGGAAATTTACATTGGAAACGTTTGGTTTAGCTGTTATAAAAGTTTGGTTTTTTAGTGCTGTAAATTCATTGTCTGCTGGCGCTGTACACCTTTTCTAAGTGTTGCAATATCTCATGAAGGAAATACTGGACAATCAAATTAATGACTTTCCAGGCTTCAGGATGCCTTTCTACACTATATAAAGGTGGAAATTTACATTGGAAACGTTTGGTTTAGCTGTTATAAAAGTTTGGGTTTTTAGTGCTGTAAATGCATTTTCAGCTCGCGCTGTACACATTTGCTATGAGAGGCATTATCTCATAAGGGAAATATTGGACAATCAAATTAATGACTGCCCAGGCTTCAGGATGTCTTTTTACACTATATAAAGGTGGAAATTTACATTGGAAACGTTTAGTTTAGCTGTTATAAAAGTTTGTTTTTTTAGTGCTGTAAATGCATTTTCAGCTCGCGCTGTACACATTTGCTATGTGAGGCATTATCTCATAAGGGAAATACTGGACAATCAAATTAATGACTTCCCAGGCTTCAGGATGCCTTTTTACACTCTATAAATGTGGAAATTTACATTGGAAACGTTTGGTTTAGCTGTTATAAAAGTTTGTTTTTTTTAGTGCTGAAAATGCATTTTCAGCTCGCACTGTACACATTTGCTATGTGAGGCATTATCTCATAAGGGAAATACTGGACAATCAAATTAATGACTGCCCAGGCTTCAGGATGTCTTTTTACACTATATAAAGGTGGAAATTTACATTGGAAACGTTTGGTTTAGCTGTTATAAAAGTTTGGTTTTTTAGTGCTGAAAATGCATTTTCAGCTCGCACTGTACACATTTGCTATGTGAGGCATTATCTCATAAGGGAAATACTGGACAATCAAATTAATGACTTCCCAGGCTTCAGGATGCCTTTTTACACTCTATAAATGTGGAAATTTACATTGGAAACGTTTAGTTTAGCTGTTAATGAAGTTTCGTTTTTTTAGTGCTGAAAATTCATTGTCTGCTGGCGCTGTACACTTTTTCTAAGTGTTGCAATATCTCATGAAGGAAATACTGGACAATCAAATTAATGACTTTCCGGGCTTCAGGATGCCTTTCTACACTATATAAAGGTGGAAATTTACATTGGAAACGTTTGGTTTAGCTGTTAATGAAGATTCGTTTTTTTAGTGCTGAAAATTCATTGTCTGCTGGCGCTGTACACTTTTTCTAAGTGTTGCAATATCTCATGAAGGAAATACTGGACAATCAAATTAATGACTGCCCAGGCTTCAGGATGTCTTTTTACACTATATAAAGGTGGAAATTTACATTGGAAACGTTTGGTTTAGCTGTTATAAAAGTTTGGTTTTTTAGTGCTGAAAATGCATTTTCAGCTCGCACTGTACACATTTGCTATGTGAGGCATTATCTCATAAGGGAAATACTGGACAATCAAATTAATGACTTCCCAGGCTTCAGGATGCCTTTTTACAATCTATAAATGTGGAAATTTACTTTGGAAACGTTTGGTTTAGCTGTTAATGAAGTTTCGTTTTTTTAGTGCTGAAAATTCATTGTCTGCTGGCGCTGTACACTTTTTCTAAGTGTTGCAATATCTCATGAAGGAAATACTGGACAATCAAATTAATGACTTTCCAGGCTTCAGGATGCCTTTCTACACTATATAAATGTGGAAATTTACATTGGAAACGTTTGGTTTAGCTGTTAATGAAGATTCGTTTTTTTAGTGCTGAAAATTCATTGTCTGCTGGCGCTGTACACTTTTTCTAAGTGTTGCAATATCTCATGAAGGAAATACTGGACAATCAAATTAATGACTTTCCAGGCTTCAGGATGCCTTTCTACACTATATAAAGGTGGAAATTTACATTGGAAACGTTTGGTTTAGCTGTTATAAAAGTTTGTTTTTTTAGTGCTGAAAATGCATTTTCAGCTCGCACTGTACACATTTGCTATGTGAGGCATTATCTCATAAGGGAAATACTGGACAATCAAATTAATGACTTCCCAGGCTTCAGGATGCCTTTTTACACTCTATAAATGTGGAAATTTACATTGGAAACGTTTGGTTTAGCTGTTAATGAAGTTTCGTTTTTTTAGTGCTGAAAATTCATTGTCTGCTGGCGCTGTACACTTTTTCTAAGTGTTGCAATATCTCATGAAGGAAATACTGGACAATGAAATTAATGACTGCCCAGGCTTCAGGATGTCTTTTTACACTATATAAAGGTGGAAATTTACATTGGAAACGTTTGGTTTAGCTGTTATAAAAGTTTGGTTTTTTAGTGCTGAAAATGCATTTTCAGCTCGCACTGTACACATTTGCTATGTGAGGCATTATCTCATAAGGGAAATACTGGACAATCAAATTAATGACTGCCCAGGCTTCAGGATGTCTTTTTACACTATATAAAGGTGGAAATTTACATTGGAAACGTTTGGTTTAGCTGTTATAAAAGTTTGGTTTTTTAGTGCTGAAAATGCATTTTCAGCTCGCACTGTACACATTTGCTATGTGAGGCATTATCTCATAAGGGAAATACTGGACAATCAAATTAATGACTTCCCAGGCTTCAGGATGCCTTTTTACACTATATAAAGGTGGAAATTTACATTGGAAACGTTTGGTTTAGCTGTTATAAAAGTTTGGTTTTTTAGTGCTGTAAATGCATTTTCAGCTCGCGCTGTACACATTTGCTATGAGAGGCATTGTCTCATAAGGGAAATATTGGACAATAAATTTAATGACTGCCCAGGCTTCAGGATGTCTTTTTACACTATATAAAGGTGGAAATTTACATTGGAAACGTTTGGTTTAGCTGTTATAAAAGTTTGGTTTTTTAGTGCTGAAAATGCATTTTCAGCTCGCACTGTACACATTTGCTATGTGAGGCATTATCTCATAAGGGAAATACTGGACAATCAAATTAATGACTGCCCAGGCTTCAGGATGTCTTTTTACACTATATAAAGGTGGAAATTTACATTGGAAACGTTTGGTTTAGCTGTTATAAAAGTTTGGTTTTTTAGTGCTGAAAATGCATTTTCAGCTCGCACTGTACACATTTGCTATGTGAGGCATTATCTCATAAGGGAAATACTGGACAATCAAATTAATGACTTCCCAGGCTTCAGGATGCCTTTTTACACTATATAAAGGTGGAGATTTACATTGGAAACGTTTGGTTTAGCTGTTATAAAAGTTTGGTTTTTTAGTGCTGAAAATGCATTTTCAGCTCGCACTGTACACATTTGCTATGTGAGGCATTATCTCATAAGGGAAATACTGGACAATCAAATTAATGACTTCCCAGGCTTCAGGATGCCTTTTTACACTCTATAAATGTGGAAATTTACATTGGAAACGTTTGGTTTAGCTGTTATAAAAGTTTGTTTTTTTTAGTGCTGAAAATGCATTTTCAGCTCGCACTGTACACATTTGCTATGTGAGGCATTATCTCATAAGGGAAATACTGGACAATCAAATTAATGACTGCCCAGGCTTCAGGATGTCTTTTTACACTATATAAAGGTGGAAATTTACATTGGAAACGTTTGGTTTAGCTGTTATAAAAGTTTGGTTTTTTAGTGCTGAAAATGCATTTTCAGCTCGCACTGTACACATTTGCTATGTGAGGCATTATCTCATAAGGGAAATACTGGACAATCAAATTAATGACTTCCCAGGCTTCAGGATGCCTTTTTACACTCTATAAATGTGGAAATTTACATTGGAAACGTTTGGTTTAGCTGTTAATGAAGTTTCGTTTTTTTAGTGCTGAAAATTCATTGTCTGCTGGCGCTGTACACTTTTTCTAAGTGTTGCAATATCTCATGAAGGAAATACTGGACAATCAAATTAATGACTTTCCAGGCTTCAGGATGCCTTTTTACACTATATAAATGTGGAAATTTACATTGGAAACGTTTGGTTTAGCTGTTATAAAAGTTTGTTTTTTTAGTGCTGTAAATGCATTTTCAGCTCGCACTGTACACATTTGCTATGTGAGGCATTATCTCATAAGGGAAATACTGGACAATCAAATTAATGACTTCCCAGGCTTCAGGATGCCTTTTTACACTCTATAAATGTGGAAATTTACATTGGAAACGTTTGGTTTAGCTGTTAATGAAGTTTCGTTTTTTTAGTGCTGAAAATTCATTGTCTGCTGGGGCTGTACACTTTTTCTAAGTGTTGCAATATCTCATGAAGGAAATACTGGACAATCAAATTAATGACTTTCCAGGCTTCAGGATGCCTTTCTACACTATATAAAGGTGGAAATGTACATTGGAAACGTTTGGTTTAGCTGTTATAAAAGTTTGGTTTTTTTAGTGCTGTAAATGCATTTTCAGCTCGCGCTGTACACATTTGCTATGAGAGGCATTATCTCATAAGGGAAATATTGGACAATCAAATTAATGACTGCCCAGGCTTCAGGATGTCTTTTTACACTATATAAAGGTGGAAATTTACATTGGAAACCTTTAGTTTAGCTGTTAATGAAGTTTCGTTTTTTTTAGTGCTGAAAATTCATTGTCTGCTGGCGCTGTACACTTTTTCTAAGTGTTGCAATATCTCATGAAGGAAATACTGGACAATCAAATTAATGACTTTCCAGGCTTCAGGATGCCTTTCTACACTATATAAAGGTGGAAATGTACATTGGAAACGTTTGGTTTAGCTCTTATAAAAGTTTGTTTTTTTAGTGCTGTAAATGCATTTTCAGCTCGCGCTGTACACATTTGCTATGAGAGGCATTGTCTCATAAGGGAAATATTGGACAATCAAATTAATGACTGCCCAGGCTTCAGGATGTCTTTTTACACTATATAAAAGTGGAAATTTACATTGGAAACGTTTGGTTTAGCTGTTAATGAAGTTTGGTTTTTTTAGTGCTGAAAATTCATTGTCTGCTGGCGCTGTACACTTTTTCTAAGTGTTGCAATATCTCATGAAGGAAATACTGGACAATCAAATCAATGACTTTCCAGGCTTCAGGATGCCTTTCTACACTATATAAAGGTGGAAATTTACATTGGAAACGTTTAGTTTAGCTGTTATAAAAGTTTGGTTTTTTAGTGCTGTAAATGCATTTTCAGCTCGCACTGTACACATTTGCTATGTGAGGCATTATCTCATAAGGGAAATACTGGACAATCAAATTAATGACTTCCCAGGCTTCAGGATGCCTTTTTACACTCTATAAATGTGGAAATTTACATTGGAAACGTTTGGTTTAGCTGTTAATGAAGTTTCGTTTTTTTAGTGCTGAAAATTCATTGTCTGCTGGGGCTGTACACTTTTTCTAAGTGTTGCAATATCTCATGAAGGAAATACTGGACAATCAAATTAATGACTTTCCAGGCTTCAGGATGCCTTTCTACACTATATAAAGGTGGAAATGTACATTGGAAACGTTTGGTTTAGCTGTTATAAAAGTTTGTTTTTTTAGTGCTGTAAATGCATTTTCAGCTCGCGCTGTACACATTTGCTATGAGAGGCATTGTCTCATAAGGGAAATATTGGACAATCAAATTAATGACTGCCCAGGCTTCAGGATGTCTTTTTACACTATATAAAGGTGGAAATTTACATTGGAAACGTTTGGTTTAGCTGTTATAAAAGTTTGGTTTTTTAGTGCTGAAAATGCATTTTCAGCTCGCACTGTACACATTTGCTATGTGAGGCATTATCTCATAAGGGAAATACTGGACAATCAAATTAATGACTGCCCAGGCTTCAGGATGTCTTTTTACACTATATAAAGGTGGAAATTTACATTGGAAACGTTTGGTTTAGCTGTTATAAAAGTTTGGTTTTTTAGTGCTGAAAATGCATTTTCAGCTCGCACTGTACACATTTGCTATGTGAGGCATTATCTCATAAGGGAAATACTGGACAATCAAATTAATGACTTCCCAGGCTTCAGGATGCCTTTTTACACTCTATAAATGTGGAAATTTACATTGGAAACGTTTGGTTTAGCTGTTAATGAAGTTTCGTTTTTTTAGTGCTGAAAATTCATTGTCTGCTGGCGCTGTACACTTTTTCTAAGTGTTGCAATATCTCATGAAGGAAATACTGGACAATCAAATTAATGACTTTCCAGGCTTCAAGATGCCTTTCTACACTATATAAAGGTGGAAATTTACATTGGAAACGTTTGGTTTAGCTGTTATAAAAGTTTGGGTTTTTAGTGCTGTAAATGCATTTTCAGCTCGCGCTGTACACATTTGCTATGAGAGGCATTATCTCATAAGGGAAATATTGGACAATCAAATTAATGACTGCCCAGGCTTCAGGATGTCTTTTTACACTATATAAAGGTGGAAATTTACATTGGAAACGTTTAGTTTAGCTGTTATAAAAGTTTGTTTTTTTAGTGCTGTAAATGCATTTTCAGCTCGCGCTGTACACATTTGCTATGTGAGGCATTATCTCATAAGGGAAATACTGGACAATCAAATTAATGACTGCCCAGGCTTCAGGATGTCTTTTTACACTATAGAAAGGTGGAAATTTACATTGGAAACGTTTAGTTTAGCTGTTATAAAAGTTTGTTTTTTTAGTGCTGAAAATGCATTTTCAGCTCGCACTGTACACATTTGCTATGTGAGGCATTGTCTCATAAGGGAAATATTGGACAATCAAATTAATGGCTGCCCAGGCTTCAGGATGTCTTTTTACTCTATATAAAGGTGGAAATTTACATTGGAAACGTTTAGTTTAGCTGTTAATGAAGTTTCGGTTTTTAGTGCTGAAAATTCATTGTCTCCTGGCGCTGTACACTTTTTCTAAGTGTTGCAATATCTCATGAAGGAAATACTGGACAATCAAATTAATGACTTTCCAGGCTTCAGGATGCCTTTCTACACTATATAAAGGTGGAAATTTACATTGGAAACGTTTGGTTTAGCTGTTATAAAAGTTTGGTTTTTTAGTGCTGTAAATGCATTTTCAGCTCGCGCTGTACACATTTGCTATGAGAGGCATTATCTCATAAGGGAAATATTGGACAATCAAATTAATGACTGCCCAGGCTTCAGGATGTCTTTTTACACTATATAAAGGTGGAATTTACATTGGAAACGTTTGGTTTAGCTGTTATAAAAGTTTGGTTTTTTAGTGCTGAAAATGCATTTTCAGCTCGCACTGTACACATTTGCTATGTGAGGCATTATCTCATGAAGGAAATACTGGACAATCAAATTAATGACTTTCCAGGCTTCAGGATGCCTTTCTACACTATATAAAGGTGGAAATTTACATTGGAAACGTTTGGTTTAGCTGTTATAAAAGTTTGTTTTTTTAGTGCTGTAAATGCATTTTCAGCTCGCGCTGTACACATTTGCTATGAGAGGCATTATCTCATAAGGGAAATATTGGACAATCAAATTAATGACTGCCCAGGCTTCGGGATGTCTTTTTACACTATATAAAGGTGGAAATTTACATTGGAAACGTTTGGTTTAGCTGTTATAAAAGTTTGTTTTTTTTAGTGCTGAAAATGCATTTTCAGCTCGCACTGTACACATTTGCTATGAGAGGCATTATCTCATTAGGGAAATACTGGACAATCAAATTAATGACTGCCCAGGCTTCAGGATGTCTTTTTACACTATCTAAAGGTGGAAATTTACATTGGAAACGTTTGGTTTAGCTGTTATAAAAGTTTGGTTTTTTAGTGCTGAAAATGCATTTTCAGCTCGCACTGTACACATTTGCTATGTGAGGCATTATCTCATAAGGGAAATACTGGACAATCAATGACTTCCCAGGCTTCCGGATGCCTTTTTACACTCTATAAATGTGGAAATTTACATTGGAAACGTTTGGTTTAGCTGTTAATGAAGTTTCGTTTTTTTAGTGCTGAAAATTCATTGTCTGCTGGCGCTGTACACTTTTTCTAAGTGTTGCAATATCTCATGAAGGAAATACTGGACAATCAAATTAATGACTTTCCAGGCTTCAGGATGCCTTTCTACACTATATAAAGGTGGAAATTTACATTTGAAACGTTTGGTTTAGCTGTTATAAAAGTTTGGTTTTTTAGTGCTGTAAATGCATTTTCAGCTCGCGCTGTACACATTTGCTATGAGAGGCATTATCTCATAAGGGAAATATTGGACAATCAAATTAATGACTGCCCAGGCTTCAGGATGTCTTTTTACACTATATAAAGGTGGAAATATACATTGGAAACGTTTAGTTTAGCTGTTAATGAAGTTTCGTTTTTTTAGTGCTGAAAATTCATTGTCTGCTGGCGCTGTACACTTTTTCTAAGTGTTGCAATATCTCATGAAGGAAATACTGGACAATCAAATTAATGACTTTCCGGGCTTCAGGATGCCTTTCTACACTATATAAAGGTGGAAATTTACATTGGAAACGTTTGGTTTAGCTGTTAATGAAGATTCGTTTTTTTAGTGCTGAAAATTCATTGTCTGCTGGCGCTGTACACTTTTTCTAAGTGTTGCAATATCTCATGAAGGAAATACTGGACAATCAAATTAATGACTGCCCAGGCTTCAGGATGTCTTTTTACACTATATAAAGGTGGAAATTTACATTGGAAACGTTTGTTTTAGCTGTTATAAAAGTTTGGTTTTTTAGTGCTGAAAATGCATTTTCAGCTCGCACTGTACACATTTGCTATGTGAGGCATTATCTCATAAGGGAAATACTGGACAATCAAATTAATGACTTCCCAGGCTTCAGGATGCCTTTTTACAATCTATAAATGTGGAAATTTACTTTGGAAACGTTTGGTTTAGCTGTTAATGAAGTTTCGTTTTTTTAGTGCTGAAAATTCATTGTCTGCTGGCGCTGTACACTTTTTCTAAGTGTTGCAATATCTCATGAAGGAAATACTGGACAATCAAATTAATGACTTTCCAGGCTTCAGGATGCCTTTCTACACTATATAAATGTGGAAATTTACATTGGAAACGTTTGGTTTAGCTGTTAATGAAGATTCGTTTTTTTAGTGCTGAAAATTCATTGTCTGCTGGCGCTGTACACTTTTTCTAAGTGTTGCAATATCTCATGAAGGAAATACTGGACAATCAAATTAATGACTTTCCAGGCTTCAGGATGCCTTTCTACACTATATAAAGGTGGAAATTTACATTGGAAACGTTTGGTTTAGCTGTTATAAAAGTTTGTTTTTTTAGTGCTGAAAATGCATTTTCAGCTCGCACTGTACACATTTGCTATGTGAGGCATTATCTCATAAGGGAAATACTGGACAATCAAATTAATGACTTCCCAGGCTTCAGGATGCCTTTTTACACTCTATAAATGTGGAAATTTACATTGGAAACGTTTGGTTTAGCTGTTAATGAAGTTTCGTTTTTTTAGTGCTGAAAATTCATTGTCTGCTGGCGCTGTACACTTTTTCTAAGTGTTGCAATATCTCATGAAGGAAATACTGGACAATCAAATTAATGACTGCCCAGGCTTCAGGATGTCTTTTTACACTATATAAAGTAGGAAATTTACATTGGAAACGTTTGGTTTAGCTGTTATAAAAGTTTGGTTTTTTAGTGCTGAAAATGCATTTTCAGCTCGCACTGTACACATTTGCTATGTGAGGCATTATCTCATAAGGGAAATACTGGACAATCAAATTAATGACTGCCCAGGCTTCAGGATGTCTTTTTACACTATATAAAGGTGGAAATTTACATTGGAAACGTTTGGTTTAGCTGTTATAAAAGTTTGGTTTTTTAGTGCTGAAAATGCATTTTCAGCTCAGACTGTACACATTTGCTATGTGAGGCAATATCTCATAAGGGAAATACTGGACAATCAAATTAATGACTTCCCAGGCTTCAGGATGCCTTTTTACACTATATAAAGGTGGAAATTTACATTGGAAACGTTTGGTTTAGCTGTTATAAAAGTTTGGTTTTTTAGTGCTGTAAATGCATTTTCAGCTCGCGCTGTACACATTTGCTATGAGAGGCATTGTCTCATAAGGGAAATATTGGACAATAAATTTAATGACTGCCCAGGCTTCAGGATGTCTTTTTACACTATATAAAGGTGGAAATTTACATTGGAAACGTTTGGTTTAGCTGTTATAAAAGTTTGGTTTTTTAGTGCTGAAAATGCATTTTCAGCTCGCACTGTACACATTTGCTATGTGAGGCATTATCTCATAAGGGAAATACTGGACAATCAAATTAATGACTGCCCAGGCTTCAGGATGTCTTTTTACACTATATAAAGGTGGAAATTTACATTGGAAACGTTTGGTTTAGCTGTTATAAAAGTTTGGTTTTTTAGTGCTGAAAATGCATTTTCAGCTCGCACTGTACACATTTGCTATGTGAGGCATTATCTCATAAGGGAAATACTGGACAATCAAATTAATGACTTCCCAGGCTTCAGGATGCCTTTTTACACTATATAAAGGTGGAAATTTACATTGGAAACGTTTGGTTTAGCTGTTATAAAAGTTTGGTTTTTTAGTGCTGAAAATGCATTTTCAGCTCGCACTGTACACATTTGCTATGTGAGGCATTATCTCATAAGGGAAATACTGGACAATCAAATTAATGACTTCCCAGGCTTCAGGATGCCTTTTTACACTCTATAAATGTGGAAATTTACATTGGAAACGTTTGGTTTAGCTGTTATAAAAGTTTGTTTTTTTAGTGCTGTAAATGCATTTTCAGCTCGCGCTGTACACATTTGCTATGTGAGGCATTATCTCATAAGGGAAATACTGGACAATCAAATTAATGACTGCCCAGGCTTCAGGATGTCTTTTTACACTATATAAAGGTGGAAATTTACATTGGAAACGTTTGGTTTAGCTGTTATAAAAGTTTGTTTTTTTTAGTGCTGAAAATGCATTTTCAGCTCGCACTGTACACATTTGCTATGTGAGGCATTATCTCATAAGGGAAATACTGGACAATCAAATTAATGACTGCCCAGGCTTCAGGATGTCTTTTTACACTATATAAAGGTGGAAATTTACATTGGAAACGTTTGGTTTAGCTGTTATAAAAGTTTGTTTTTTTTAGTGCTGAAAATGCATTTTCAGCTCGCACTGTACACATTTGCTATGTGAGGCATTATCTCATAAGGGAAATACTGGACAATCAAATTAATGACTGCCCAGGCTTCAGGATGTCTTTTTACACTATATAAAGGTGGAAATTTACATTGGAAACGTTTGGTTTAGCTGTTATAAAAGTTTGGTTTTTTAGTGCTGTAAATTCATTGTCTGCTGGCGCTGTACACCTTTTCTAAGTGTTGCAATATCTCATGAAGGAAATACTGGACAATCAAATTAATGACTTTCCAGGCTTCAGGATGCCTTTCTACACTATATAAAGGTGGAAATTTACATTGGAAACGTTTGGTTTAGCTGTTATAAAAGTTTGGGTTTTTAGTGCTGTAAATGCATTTTCAGCTCGCGCTGTACACATTTGCTATGAGAGGCATTATCTCATAAGGGAAATATTGGACAATCAAATTAATGACTGCCCAGGCTTCAGGATGTCTTTTTACACTATATAAAGGTGGAAATTTACATTGGAAACGTTTAGTTTAGCTGTTATAAAAGTTTGTTTTTTTAGTGCTGTAAATGCATTTTCAGCTCGCGCTGTACACATTTGCTATGTGAGGCATTATCTCATAAGGGAAATACTGGACAATCAAATTAATGACTTCCCAGGCTTCAGGATGCCTTTTTACACTCTATAAATGTGGAAATTTACATTGGAAACGTTTGGTTTAGCTGTTATAAAAGTTTGTTTTTTTTAGTGCTGAAAATGCATTTTCAGCTCGCACTGTACACATTTGCTATGTGAGGCATTATCTCATAAGGGAAATACTGGACAATCAAATTAATGACTGCCCAGGCTTCAGGATGTCTTTTTACACTATATAAAGGTGGAAATTTACATTGGAAACGTTTGGTTTAGCTGTTATAAAAGTTTGGTTTTTTAGTGCTGAAAATGCATTTTCAGCTCGCACTGTACACATTTGCTATGTGAGGCATTATCTCATAAGGGAAATACTGGACAATCAAATTAATGACTTCCCAGGCTTCAGGATGCCTTTTTACACTCTATAAATGTGGAAATTTACATTGGAAACGTTTAGTTTAGCTGTTAATGAAGTTTCGTTTTTTTAGTGCTGAAAATTCATTGTCTGCTGGCGCTGTACACTTTTTCTAAGTGTTGCAATATCTCATGAAGGAAATACTGGACAATCAAATTAATGACTTTCCGGGCTTCAGGATGCCTTTCTACACTATATAAAGGTGGAAATTTACATTGGAAACGTTTGGTTTAGCTGTTAATGAAGATTCGTTTTTTTAGTGCTGAAAATTCATTGTCTGCTGGCGCTGTACACTTTTTCTAAGTGTTGCAATATCTCATGAAGGAAATACTGGACAATCAAATTAATGACTGCCCAGGCTTCAGGATGTCTTTTTACACTATATAAAGGTGGAAATTTACATTGGAAACGTTTGGTTTAGCTGTTATAAAAGTTTGGTTTTTTAGTGCTGAAAATGCATTTTCAGCTCGCACTGTACACATTTGCTATGTGAGGCATTATCTCATAAGGGAAATACTGGACAATCAAATTAATGACTTCCCAGGCTTCAGGATGCCTTTTTACAATCTATAAATGTGGAAATTTACTTTGGAAACGTTTGGTTTAGCTGTTAATGAAGTTTCGTTTTTTTAGTGCTGAAAATTCATTGTCTGCTGGCGCTGTACACTTTTTCTAAGTGTTGCAATATCTCATGAAGGAAATACTGGACAATCAAATTAATGACTTTCCAGGCTTCAGGATGCCTTTCTACACTATATAAATGTGGAAATTTACATTGGAAACGTTTGGTTTAGCTGTTAATGAAGATTCGTTTTTTTAGTGCTGAAAATTCATTGTCTGCTGGCGCTGTACACTTTTTCTAAGTGTTGCAATATCTCATGAAGGAAATACTGGACAATCAAATTAATGACTTTCCAGGCTTCAGGATGCCTTTCTACACTATATAAAGGTGGAAATTTACATTGGAAACGTTTGGTTTAGCTGTTATAAAAGTTTGTTTTTTTAGTGCTGAAAATGCATTTTCAGCTCGCACTGTACACATTTGCTATGTGAGGCATTATCTCATAAGGGAAATACTGGACAATCAAATTAATGACTTCCCAGGCTTCAGGATGCCTTTTTACACTCTATAAATGTGGAAATTTACATTGGAAACGTTTGGTTTAGCTGTTAATGAAGTTTCGTTTTTTTAGTGCTGAAAATTCATTGTCTGCTGGCGCTGTACACTTTTTCTAAGTGTTGCAATATCTCATGAAGGAAATACTGGACAATGAAATTAATGACTGCCCAGGCTTCAGGATGTCTTTTTACACTATATAAAGGTGGAAATTTACATTGGAAACGTTTGGTTTAGCTGTTATAAAAGTTTGGTTTTTTAGTGCTGAAAATGCATTTTCAGCTCGCACTGTACACATTTGCTATGTGAGGCATTATCTCATAAGGGAAATACTGGACAATCAAATTAATGACTGCCCAGGCTTCAGGATGTCTTTTTACACTATATAAAGGTGGAAATTTACATTGGAAACGTTTGGTTTAGCTGTTATAAAAGTTTGGTTTTTTAGTGCTGAAAATGCATTTTCAGCTCGCACTGTACACATTTGCTATGTGAGGCATTATCTCATAAGGGAAATACTGGACAATCAAATTAATGACTTCCCAGGCTTCAGGATGCCTTTTTACACTATATAAAGGTGGAAATTTACATTGGAAACGTTTGGTTTAGCTGTTATAAAAGTTTGGTTTTTTAGTGCTGTAAATGCATTTTCAGCTCGCGCTGTACACATTTGCTATGAGAGGCATTGTCTCATAAGGGAAATATTGGACAATAAATTTAATGACTGCCCAGGCTTCAGGATGTCTTTTTACACTATATAAAGGTGGAAATTTACATTGGAAACGTTTGGTTTAGCTGTTATAAAAGTTTGGTTTTTTAGTGCTGAAAATGCATTTTCAGCTCGCACTGTACACATTTGCTATGTGAGGCATTATCTCATAAGGGAAATACTGGACAATCAAATTAATGACTGCCCAGGCTTCAGGATGTCTTTTTACACTATATAAAGGTGGAAATTTACATTGGAAACGTTTGGTTTAGCTGTTATAAAAGTTTGGTTTTTTAGTGCTGAAAATGCATTTTCAGCTCGCACTGTACACATTTGCTATGTGAGGCATTATCTCATAAGGGAAATACTGGACAATCAAATTAATGACTTCCCAGGCTTCAGGATGCCTTTTTACACTATATAAAGGTGGAGATTTACATTGGAAACGTTTGGTTTAGCTGTTATAAAAGTTTGGTTTTTTAGTGCTGAAAATGCATTTTCAGCTCGCACTGTACACATTTGCTATGTGAGGCATTATCTCATAAGGGAAATACTGGACAATCAAATTAATGACTTCCCAGGCTTCAGGATGCCTTTTTACACTCTATAAATGTGGAAATTTACATTGGAAACGTTTGGTTTAGCTGTTATAAAAGTTTGTTTTTTTTAGTGCTGAAAATGCATTTTCAGCTCGCACTGTACACATTTGCTATGTGAGGCATTATCTCATAAGGGAAATACTGGACAATCAAATTAATGACTGCCCAGGCTTCAGGATGTCTTTTTACACTATATAAAGGTGGAAATTTACATTGGAAACGTTTGGTTTAGCTGTTATAAAAGTTTGGTTTTTTAGTGCTGAAAATGCATTTTCAGCTCGCACTGTACACATTTGCTATGTGAGGCATTATCTCATAAGGGAAATACTGGACAATCAAATTAATGACTTCCCAGGCTTCAGGATGCCTTTTTACACTCTATAAATGTGGAAATTTACATTGGAAACGTTTGGTTTAGCTGTTAATGAAGTTTCGTTTTTTTAGTGCTGAAAATTCATTGTCTGCTGGCGCTGTACACTTTTTCTAAGTGTTGCAATATCTCATGAAGGAAATACTGGACAATCAAATTAATGACTTTCCAGGCTTCAGGATGCCTTTCTACACTATATAAAGGTGGAAATGTACATTGGAAACGTTTGGTTTAGCTGTTATAAAAGTTTGGTTTTTTAGTGCTGTAAATGCATTTTCAGCTCGCGCTGTACACATTTGCTATGAGAGGCATTATCTCATAAGGGAAATATTGGACAATCAAATTAATGACTGCCCAGGCTTCAGGATGTCTTTTTACACTATATAAGGGTGGGAATTTACATTGGAAACGTTTAGTTTAGCTGTTAATGAAGTTTCGTTTTTTTAGTGCTGAAAATTCATTGTCTGCTGGCGCTGTACACTTTTTCTAAGTGTTGCAATATCTCATGAAGGAAATACTGGACAATCAAATTAATGACTTTCCAGGCTTCAGGATGCCTTTCTACACTATATAAAGGTGGAAATGTACATTGGAAACGTTTGGTTTAGCTGTTATAAAAGTTTGGTTTTTTAGTGCTGTAAATGCATTTTCAGCTCGCGCTGTACACATTTGCTATGAGAGGCATTATCTCAAAAGGGAAATATTGGACAATCAAATTAATGACTGCCCAGGCTTCAGGATGTCTTTTTACACTATATAAAGGTGGAAATTTACATTGGAAACGTTTGGTTTAGCTGTTATAAAAGTTGGGTTTTTTAGTGCTGAAAATGCATTTTCAGCTCGCACTGTACACATTTGCTATGTGAGGCATTATCTCATAAGGGAAATACTGGACAATCAAATTAATGACTTCCCAGGCTTCAGGATGCCTTTTTACACTCTATAAATGTGGAAATTTACATTGGAAACGTTTGGTTTAGCTGTTAATGAAGTTTCGTTTTTTTAGTGCTGAAAATTCATTGTCTGCTGGCGCTGTACACTTTTTCTAAGTGTTGCAATATCTCATGAAGGAAATACTGGACAATCAAATTAATGACTTTCCAGGCTTCAGGATGCCTTTCTACACTATATAAAGGTGGAAATGTACATTGGAAACGTTTGGTTTAGCTGTTATAAAAGTTTGGTTTTTTAGTGCTGTAAATGCATTTTCAGCTCGCGCTGTACACATTTGCTATGAGAGGCATTATCTCATAAGGGAAATATTGGACAATCAAATTAATGACTGCCCAGGCTTCAGGATGTCTTTTTACACTATATAAGGGTGGAAATTTACATTGGAAACGTTTAGTTTAGCTGTTAATGAAGTTTCGTTTTTTTAGTGCTGAAAATTCATTGTCTGCTGGCGCTGTATACTTTTTCTAAGTGTTGCAATATCTCATGAAGGAAATACTGGACAATCAAATTAATGACTTTCCAGGCTTCAGGATGCCTTTCTACACTATATAAAGGTGGAAATGTACATTGGAAACGTTTGGTTTAGCTGTTAGAAAAGTTTGGTTTTTTAGTGCTGTAAATGCATTTTCAGCTCGCGCTGTACACATTTGCTATGAGAGGCATTATCTCAAAAGGGAAATATTGGACAATCAAATTAATGACTGCCCAGGCTTCAGGATGTCTTTTTACACTGTATAAAGGTGGAAATTTACATTGGAAACGTTTGGTTTAGCTGTTATAAAAGTTTGGTTTTTTAGTGCTGAAAATGCATTTTCAGCTCGCACTGTACACATTTGCTATGTGAGGCATTATCTCATAAGGGAAATACTGGACAATCAAATTAATGACTTCCCAGGCTTCAGGATGCCTTTTTACACTCTATAAATGTGGAAATTTACATTGGAAACGTTTGGTTTAGCTGTTAATGAAGTTTCGTTTTTTTAGTGCTGAAAATTCATTGTCTGCTGGCGCTGTACACTTTTTCTAAGTGTTGCAATATCTCATGAAGGAAATACTGGACAATCAAATTAATGACTTTCCAGGCTTCAGGATGTCTTTCTACACTATATAAAGGTGGAAATTTACATTGGAAACGTTTGGTTTAGCTGTTATAAAAGTTTGGTTTTTTTAGTGCTGTAAATGCATTTTCAGCTCGCGCTGTACACATTTGCTATGAGAGGCATTATCTCATAAGGGAAATATTGGACAATCAAATTAATGACTGCCCAGGCTTCAGGATGTCTTTTTACACTATATAAAGGTGGAAATTTACATTGGAAACGTTTGGTTTAGCTGTTATAAAACTTTGGTTTTTTAGTGCTGTAAATGCATTTTCAGCTCGCGCTGTACACATTTGCTATGAGAGGCATTATCTCATAAGGGAAATATTGGACAATCAAATTAATGGCTGCCCAGGCTTCAGGATGTCTTTTTACTCTATATAAAGTTGGAAATTTACATTGGAAACGTTTAGTTTAGCTGTTAATGAAGTTTCGTTTTTTTAGTGCTGAAAATTCATTGTCTGCTGGCGCTGTACACTTTTTCTAAGTGTTGCAATATCTCATGAAGGAAATACTGGACAATCAAATCAATGACTTTCCAGGCTTCAGGATGCCTTTCTACACTATATAAAGGTGGAAATTTACATTGGAAACGTTTGGTTTAGCTGTTATAAAAGTTTGGTTTTTTAGTGCTGTAAATGCATTTTCAGCTCGCACTGTACACATTTGCTATGTGAGGCATTATCTCATAAGGGAAATACTGGACAATCAAATTAATGACTTCCCAGGCTTCAGGATGCCTTTTTACACTCTATAAATGTGGAAATTTACATTGGAAACGTTTGGTTTAGCTGTTAATGAAGTTTCGTTTTTTTAGTGCTGAAAATTCATTGTCTGCTGGCGCTGTACACTTTTTCTAAGTGTTGCAATATCTCATGAAGGAAATACTGGACAATCAAATTAATGACTTTCCAGGCTTCAGGATGCCTTTCTACACTATATAAAGGTGGAAATGTACATTGGAAACGTTTGGTTTAGCTCTTATAAAAGTTTGTTTTTTTAGTGCTGTAAATGCATTTTCAGCTCGCGCTGTACACATTTGCTATGAGAGGCATTGTCTCATAAGGGAAATATTGGACAATCAAATTAATGACTGCCCAGGCTTCAGGATGTCTTTTTACACTATATAAAAGTGGAAATTTACATTGGAAACGTTTGGTTTAGCTGTTAATGAAGTTTGGTTTTTTTAGTGCTGAAAATTCATTGTCTGCTGGCGCTGTACACTTTTTCTAAGTGTTGCAATATCTCATGAAGGAAATACTGGACAATCAAATCAATGACTTTCCAGGCTTCAGGATGCCTTTCTACACTATATAAAGGTGGAAATTTACATTGGAAACGTTTAGTTTAGCTGTTATAAAAGTTTGGTTTTTTAGTGCTGTAAATGCATTTTCAGCTCGCACTGTACACATTTGCTATGTGAGGCATTATCTCATAAGGGAAATACTGGACAATCAAATTAATGACTTTCCAGGCTTCAGGATGCCTTTCTACACTATATAAAGGTGGAAATGTACATTGGAAACGTTTGGTTTAGCTGTTATAAAAGTTTGTTTTTTTAGTGCTGTAAATGCATTTTCAGCTCGCGCTGTACACATTTGCTATGAGAGGCATTGTCTCATAAGGGAAATATTGGACAATCAAATTAATGACTGCCCAGGCTTCAGGATGTCTTTTTACACTATATAAAGGTGGAAATTTACATTGGAAACGTTTGGTTTAGCTGTTATAAAAGTTTGGTTTTTTAGTGCTGAAAATGCATTTTCAGCTCGCACTGTACACATTTGCTATGTGAGGCATTATCTCATAAGGGAAATACTGGACAATCAAATTAATGACTGCCCAGGCTTCAGGATGTCTTTTTACACTATATAAAGGTGGAAATTTACATTGGAAACGTTTGGTTTAGCTGTTATAAAAGTTTGGTTTTTTAGTGCTGAAAATGCATTTTCAGCTCGCACTGTACACATTTGCTATGTGAGGCATTATCTCATAAGGGAAATACTGGACAATCAAATTAATGACTTCCCAGGCTTCAGGATGCCTTTTTACACTCTATAAATGTGGAAATTTACATTGGAAACGTTTGGTTTAGCTGTTAATGAAGTTTCGTTTTTTTAGTGCTGAAAATTCATTGTCTGCTGGCGCTGTACACTTTTTCTAAGTGTTGCAATATCTCATGAAGGAAATACTGGACAATCAAATTAATGACTTTCCAGGCTTCAAGATGCCTTTCTACACTATATAAAGGTGGAAATTTACATTGGAAACGTTTGGTTTAGCTGTTATAAAAGTTTGGGTTTTTAGTGCTGTAAATGCATTTTCAGCTCGCGCTGTACACATTTGCTATGAGAGGCATTATCTCATAAGGGAAATATTGGACAATCAAATTAATGACTGCCCAGGCTTCAGGATGTCTTTTTACACTATATAAAGGTGGAAATTTACATTGGAAACGTTTAGTTTAGCTGTTATAAAAGTTTGTTTTTTTAGTGCTGTAAATGCATTTTCAGCTCGCGCTGTACACATTTGCTATGTGAGGCATTATCTCATAAGGGAAATACTGGACAATCAAATTAATGACTGCCCAGGCTTCAGGATGTCTTTTTACACTATAGAAAGGTGGAAATTTACATTGGAAACGTTTAGTTTAGCTGTTATAAAAGTTTGTTTTTTTAGTGCTGAAAATGCATTTTCAGCTCGCACTGTACACATTTGCTATGTGAGGCATTGTCTCATAAGGGAAATATTGGACAATCAAATTAATGGCTGCCCAGGCTTCAGGATGTCTTTTTACTCTATATAAAGGTGGAAATTTACATTGGAAACGTTTAGTTTAGCTGTTAATGAAGTTTCGGTTTTTTAGTGCTGAAAATTCATTGTCTCCTGGCGCTGTACACTTTTTCTAAGTGTTGCAATATCTCATGAAGGAAATACTGGACAATCAAATTAATGACTTTCCAGGCTTCAGGATGCCTTTCTACACTATATAAAGGTGGAAATTTACATTGGAAACGTTTGGTTTAGCTGTTATAAAAGTTTGGTTTTTTAGTGCTGTAAATGCATTTTCAGCTCGCGCTGTACACATTTGCTATGAGAGGCATTATCTCATAAGGGAAATATTGGACAATCAAATTAATGACTGCCCAGGCTTCAGGATGTCTTTTTACACTATATAAAGGTGGAATTTACATTGGAAACGTTTGGTTTAGCTGTTATAAAAGTTTGGTTTTTTAGTGCTGAAAATGCATTTTCAGCTCGCACTGTACACATTTGCTATGTGAGGCATTATCTCATGAAGGAAATACTGGACAATCAAATTAATGACTTTCCAGGCTTCAGGATGCCTTTCTACACTATATAAAGGTGGAAATTTACATTGGAAACGTTTGGTTTAGCTGTTATAAAAGTTTGTTTTTTTAGTGCTGTAAATGCATTTTCAGCTCGCGCTGTACACATTTGCTATGAGAGGCATTATCTCATAAGGGAAATATTGGACAATCAAATTAATGACTGCCCAGGCTTCGGGATGTCTTTTTACACTATATAAAGGTGGAAATTTACATTGGAAACGTTTGGTTTAGCTGTTATAAAAGTTTGTTTTTTTTAGTGCTGAAAATGCATTTTCAGCTCGCACTGTACACATTTGCTATGAGAGGCATTATCTCATTAGGGAAATACTGGACAATCAAATTAATGACTGCCCAGGCTTCAGGATGTCTTTTTACACTATCTAAAGGTGGAAATTTACATTGGAAACGTTTGGTTTAGCTGTTATAAAAGTTTGGTTTTTTAGTGCTGAAAATGCATTTTCAGCTCGCACTGTACACATTTGCTATGTGAGGCATTATCTCATAAGGGAAATACTGGACAATCAATGACTTCCCAGGCTTCCGGATGCCTTTTTACACTCTATAAATGTGGAAATTTACATTGGAAACGTTTGGTTTAGCTGTTAATGAAGTTTCGTTTTTTTAGTGCTGAAAATGCATTTTCAGCTCGCGCTGTACACATTTGCTATGAGAGGCATTATCTCATAAGGGAAATATTGGACAATCAAATTAATGACTGCCCAGGCTTCGGGATGTCTTTTTACACTATATAAAGGTGGAAATTTACATTGGAAACGTTTGGTTTAGCTGTTATAAAAGTTTGTTTTTTTTAGTGCTGAAAATGCATTTTCAGCTCGCACTGTACACATTTGCTATGAGAGGCATTATCTCATTAGGGAAATACTGGACAATCAAATTAATGACTGCCCAGGCTTCAGGATGTCTTTTTACACTATCTAAAGGTGGAAATTTACATTGGAAACGTTTGGTTTAGCTGTTATAAAAGTTTGTTTTTTTTAGTGCTGAAAATGCATTTTCAGCTCGCACTGTACACATTTGCTATGAGAGGCATTATCTCATTAGGGAAATACTGGACAATCAAATTAATGACTGCCCAGGCTTCAGGATGTCTTTTTACACTATCTAAAGGTGGAGATTTACATTGGAAACGTTTGGTTTAGCTGTTATAAAAGTTTGGTTTTTTAGTGCTGAAAATGCATTTTCAGCTCGCACTGTACACATTTGCTATGTGAGGCATTATCTCATAAGGGAAATACTGGACAATCAATGACTTCCCAGGCTTCCGGATGCCTTTTTACACTCTATAAATGTGGAAATTTACATTGGAAACGTTTGGTTTAGCTGTTAATGAAGTTTCGTTTTTTTAGTGCTGAAAATTCATTGTCTGCTGGCGCTGTACACTTTTTCTAAGTGTTGCAATATCTCATGAAGGAAATACTGGACAATCAAATTAATGACTTTCCAGGCTTCAGGATGCCTTTCTACACTATATAAAGGTGGGAATTTACATTTGAAACGTTTGGTTTAGCTGTTATAAAAGTTTGGTTTTTTAGTGCTGTAAATGCATTTTCAGCTCGCGCTGTACACATTTGCTATGAGAGGCATTATCTCATAAGGGAAATATTGGACAATCAAATTAATGACTGCCCAGGCTTCAGGATGTCTTTTTACACTATATAAAGGTGGAAATATACATTGGAAACGTTTAGTTTAGCTGTTAATGAAGTTTCGTTTTTTTAGTGCTGAAAATTCATTGTCTGCTGGCGCTGTACACTTTTTCTAAGTGTTGCAATATCTCATGAAGGAAATACTGGACAATCAAATTAATGACTTTCCGGGCTTCAGGATGCCTTTCTACACTATATAAAGGTGGAAATTTACATTGGAAACGTTTGGTTTAGCTGTTATAAAAGTTTGGTTTTTTAGTGCTGTAAATGCATTTTCAGCTCGCGCTGTACACATTTGCTATGAGAGGCATTATCTCATAAGGGAAATATTGGACAATCAAATTAATGACTGCCCAGGCTTCAGGATGTCTTTTTACACTATATAAAGGTGGAAATTTACATTGGAAACGTTTGGTTTAGCTGTTATAAAAGTTTGGTTTTTTAGTGCTGAAAATGCATTTTCAGCTCGCACTGTACACATTTGCTATGTGAGGCATTATCTCATAAGGGAAATACTGGACAATCAAATTAATGACTTCCCAGGCTTCAGGATGCCTTTTTACAATCTATAAATGTGGAAATTTACTTTGGAAACGTTTGGTTGAGCTGTTAATGAAGTTTCGTTTTTTTAGTGCTGAAAATTCATTGTCTGCTGGCGCTGTACACTTTTTCTAAGTGTTGCAATATCTCATGAAGGAAATACTGGACAATCAAATTAATGACTTTCCAGGCTTCAGGATGCCTTTCTACACTATATAAATGTGGAAATTTACATTGGAAACGTTTGGTTTAGCTGTTAATGAAGATTCGTTTTTTAGTGCTGAAAATTCATTGTCTGCTGGCGCTGTACACTTTTTCTAAGTGTTGCAATATCTCATGAAGGAAATACTGGACAATCAAATTAATGACTTTCCAGGCTTCAGGATGCCTTTCTACACTATATAAAGGTGGAAATTTACATTGGAAACGTTTGGTTTAGCTGTTATAAAAGTTTGTTTTTTTAGTGCTGAAAATGCATTTTCAGCTCGCACTGTACACATTTGCTATGTGAGGCATTATCTCATAAGGGAAATACTGGACAATCAAATTAATGACTTCCCAGGCTTCAGGATGCCTTTTTACACTCTATAAATGTGGAAATTTACATTGGAAACGTTTGGTTTAGCTGTTAATGAAGTTTCGTTTTTTTAGTGCTGAAAATTCATTGTCTGCTGGCGCTGTACACTTTTTCTAAGTGTTGCAATATCTCATGAAGGAAATACTGGACAATCAAATTAATGACTGCCCAGGCTTCAGGATGTCTTTTTACACTATATAAAGGTGGAAATTTACATTGGAAACGTTTGGTTTAGCTGTTATAAAAGTTTGGTTTTTTTAGTGCTGAAAATGCATTTTCAGCTCGCACTGTACACATTTGCTATGTGAGGCATTATCTCATAAGGGAAATACTGGACAATCAAATTAATGACTGCCCAGGCTTCAGGATGTCTTTTTACACTATATAAAGGTGGAAATTTACATTGGAAACGTTTGGTTTAGCTGTTATAAAAGTTTGGTTTTTTAGTGCTGAAAATGCATTTTCAGCTCGCACTGTACACATTTGCTACGTGAGGCATTATCTCATAAGGGAAATACTGGACAATCAAATTAATGACTTCCCAGGCTTCAGGATGCCTTTTTACACTCTATAAATGTGGAAATTTACATTGGAAACGTTTGGTTTAGCTGTTAATGAAGTTTCGTTTTTTTAGTGCTGAAAATTCATTGTCTGCTGGCGCTGTACACTTTTTCTAAGTGTTGCAATATCTCATGAAGGAAATACTGGACAATCAAATTAATGACTTTCCAGGCTTCAGGATGCCTTTCTACACTATATAAAGGTGGAAATTTACATTGGAAACGTTTGGTTTAGCTGTTATAAAAGTTTGGTTTTTTAGTGCTGTAAATGCATTTTCAGCTCGCGCTGTACACATTTGCTATGAGAGGCATTATCTCATAAGGGAAATATTGGACAATCAAATTAATGACTGCCCAGGCTTCAGGATGTCTTTTTACACTATATAAAGGTGGAAATTTACATTGGAAACGTTTGGTTTAGCTGTTATAAAAGTTTGTTTTTTTTAGTGCTGAAAATGCATTTTCAGCTCGCACTGTACACATTTGCTATGTGAGGCATTATCTCATAAGGGAAATACTGGACAATCAAATTAATGACTGCCCAGGCTTCAGGATGTCTTTTTACACTATATAAAGGTGGAAATTTACATTGGAAACTTTTAGTTTAGCTGTTAATGAAGTTTCGTTTTTTTAGTGCTGAAAATTAATTGTCTGCTGGCGCTGTACACTTTTTCTAAGTGTTGCAATATCTCATGAAGGAAATACTGGACAATCAAATTAATGACTGCCCAGGCTTCAGGATGTCTTTTTACACTATATAAAGGTGGAAATTTACATTGGAAACGTTTGGTTTAGCTGTTATAAAAGTTTGGTTTTTTAGTGCTGTAAATACATTTTCAGCTCGCACTGTACACATTTGCTATGTGAGGCATTATCTCATAAGGGAAATACTGGACAATCAAATTAATGACTTCCCAGGCTTCAGGATGCCTTTTTACACTCTATAAATGTGGAAATTTACATTGGAAACGTTTGGTTTAGCTGTTAATGAAGTTTCGTTTTTTTAGTGCTGAAAATTCATTGTCTGCTGGCGCTGTACACTTTTTCTAAGTGTTGCAATATCTCATGAAGGAAATACTGGACAATCAAATTAATGACTTTCCAGGCTTCAGGATGCCTTTCTACACTATATAAAGGTGGAAATGTACATTGGAAACGTTTGGTTTAGCTGTTATAAAAGTTTGTTTTTTTAGTGCTGTAAATGCATTTTCAGCTCGCGCTGTACACATTTGCTATGAGAGGCATTGTCTCATAAGGGAAATATTGGACAATCAAATTAATGACTGCCCAGGCTTCAGGATGTCTTTTTACACTATATAAAGGTGGAAATTTACATTGGAAACGTTTGGTTTAGCTGTTATAAAAGTTTGGTTTTTTTAGTGCTGAAAATGCATTTTCAGCTCGCACTGTACACATTTGCTATGTGAGGCATTATCTCATAAGGGAAATACTGGACAATCAAATTAATGACTGCCCAGGCTTCAGGATGTCTTTTTACACTATATAAAGGTGGAAATTTACATTGGAAACGTTTGGTTTAGCTGTTATAAAAGTTTGGTTTTTTTAGTGCTGAAAATGCATTTTCAGCTCGCACTGTACACATTTGCTATGTGAGGCATTATCTCATAAGGGAAATACTGGACAATCAAATTAATGACTTCCCAGGCTTCAGGATGCCTTTTTACACTCTATAAATGTGGAAATTTACATTGGAAACGTTTGGTTTTTAGCTGTTAATGAAGTTTCGTTTTTTTAGTGCTGAAAATTCATTGTCTGCTGGCGCTGTACACTTTTTCTAAGTGTTGCAATATCTCATGAAGGAAATACTGGACAATCAAATTAATGACTTTCCAGGCTTCAGGATGCCTTTCTACACTATATAAAGGTGGAAATTTAGATTGGAAACGTTTGGTTTAGCTGTTATAAAAGTTTGGTTTTTTAGTGCTGTAAATGCATTTTCAGCTCGCGCTGTACACATTTGCTATGAGAGGCATTATCTCATAAGGGAAATATTGGACAATCAAATTAATGACTGCCCAGGCTTCAGGGTGTCTTTTTACACTATATAAAGGTGGAAATTTACATTGGAAACGTTTGGTTTAGCTGTTATAAAAGTTTGGTTTTTTTAGTGCTGAAAATGCATTTTCAGCTCGCACTGTACACATTTGCTATGTGAGGCATTATCTCATAAGGGAAATACTGGACAATCAAATTAATGACTGCCCAGGCTTCAGGATGTCTTTTTACACTATCTAAAGGTGGAAATTTACATTGGAAACGTTTGGTTTAGCTGTTATAAAAGTTTGGTTTTTTAGTGCTGAAAATGCATTTTCAGCTCGCACTGTACACATTTGCTATGTGAGGCATTATCTCATAAGGGAAATACTGGACAATCAAATTAATGACTTCCCAGGCTTCAGGATGTCCTTTTACACTATATAAAGGTGGAAATTTACATTGGAAACGTTTGGTTTAGCTGTTATAAAAGTTTGGTTTTTTAGTGCTGTAAATGCATTTTCAGCTCGCACTGTACACATTTGCTATGTGAGGCATTATCTCATAAGGGAAATACTGGACAATCAAATTAATGACTTCCCAGGCTTCAGGATGCCTTTTTACACTCTATAAATGTGGAAATTTACATTGGAAACGTTTGGTTTAGCTGTTAATGAAGTTTCGTTTTTTTAGTGCTGAAAATTCATTGTCTGCTGGCGCTGTACACTTTTTCTAAGTGTTGCAATATCTCATGAAGGAAATACTGGACAATCAAATTAATGACTTTCCAGGCTTCAGGATGCCTTTCTACACTATATAAAGGTGGAAATGTACATTGGAAACGTTTGGTTTAGCTGTTATAAAAGTTTGTTTTTTTAGTGCTGTAAATGCATTTTCAGCTCGCGCTGTACACATTTGCTATGAGAGGCATTGTCTCATAAGGGAAATATTGGACAATCAAATTAATGACTGCCCAGGCTTCAGGATGTCTTTTTACACTATATAAAGGTGGAAATTTACATTGGAAACGTTTGGTTTAGCTGTTATAAAAGTTTGGTTTTTTTAGTGCTGAAAATGCATTTTCAGCTCGCACTGTACACATTTGCTATGTGAGGCATTATCTCATAAGGGAAATACTGGACAATCAAATTAATGACTGCCCAGGCTTCAGGATGTCTTTTTACACTATATAAAGGTGGAAATTTACATTGGAAACGTTTGGTTTAGCTGTTATAAAAGTTTGGTTTTTTTAGTGCTGAAAATGCATTTTCAGCTCGCACTGTACACATTTGCTATGTGAGGCATTATCTCATAAGGGAAATACTGGACAATCAAATTAATGACTTCCCAGGCTTCAGGATGCCTTTTTACACTCTATAAATGTGGAAATTTACATTGGAAACGTTTGGTTTTTAGCTGTTAATGAAGTTTCGTTTTTTTAGTGCTGAAAATTCATTGTCTGCTGGCGCTGTACACTTTTTCTAAGTGTTGCAATATCTCATGAAGGAAATACTGGACAATCAAATTAATGACTTTCCAGGCTTCAGGATGCCTTTCTACACTATATAAAGGTGGAAATTTAGATTGGAAACGTTTGGTTTAGCTGTTATAAAAGTTTGGTTTTTTAGTGCTGAAAATGCATTTTCAGCTCGCACTGTACACATTTGCTATGTGAGGCATTATCTCATAAGGGAAATACTGGACAATCAAATTAATGACTTCCCAGGCTTCAGGATGTCCTTTTACACTATATAAAGGTGGAAATTTACATTGGAAACGTTTGGTTTAGCTGTTATAAAAGTTTGGTTTTTTAGTGCTGTAAATGCATTTTCAGCTCGCACTGTACACATTTGCTATGTGAGGCATTATCTCATAAGGGAAATACTGGACAATCAAATTAATGACTTCCCAGGCTTCAGGATGCCTTTTTACACTCTATAAATGTGGAAATTTACATTGGAAACGTTTGGTTTAGCTGTTAATGAAGTTTCGTTTTTTTAGTGCTGAAAATTCATTGTCTGCTGGCGCTGTACACTTTTTCTAAGTGTTGCAATATCTCATGAAGGAAATACTGGACAATCAAATTAATGACTTTCCAGGCTTCAGGATGCCTTTCTACACTATATAAAGGTGGAAATTTACATTGGAAACGTTTGGTTTAGCTGTTATAAAAGTTTGGTTTTTTAGTGCTGAAAATGCATTTTCAGCTCGCACTGTACACATTTGCTATGTGAGGCATTATCTCATAAGGGAAATACTGGACAATCAAATTAATGACTTCCCAGGCTTCAGGATGTCCTTTTACACTATATAAAGGTGGAAATTTACATTGGAAACGTTTGGTTTAGCTGTTATAAAAGTTTGGTTTTTTAGTGCTGTAAATGCATTTTCAGCTCGCACTGTACACATTTGCTATGTGAGGCATTATCTCATAAGGGAAATACTGGACAATCAAATTAATGACTTCCCAGGCTTCAGGATGCCTTTTTACACTCTATAAATGTGGAAATTTACATTGGAAACGTTTGGTTTAGCTGTTAATGAAGTTTCGTTTTTTTAGTGCTGAAAATTCATTGTCTGCTGGCGCTGTACACTTTTTCTAAGTGTTGCAATATCTCATGAAGGAAATACTGGACAATCAAATTAATGACTTTCCAGGCTTCAGGATGCCTTTCTACACTATATAAAGGTGGAAATGTACATTGGAAACGTTTGGTTTAGCTGTTATAAAAGTTTGTTTTTTTAGTGCTGTAAATGCATTTTCAGCTCGCGCTGTACACATTTGCTATGAGAGGCATTGTCTCATAAGGGAAATATTGGACAATCAAATTAATGACTGCCCAGGCTTCAGGATGTCTTTTTACACTATATAAAGGTGGAAATTTACATTGGAAACGTTTGGTTTAGCTGTTATAAAAGTTTGGTTTTTTTAGTGCTGAAAATGCATTTTCAGCTCGCACTGTACACATTTGCTATGTGAGGCATTATCTCATAAGGGAAATACTGGACAATCAAATTAATGACTGCCCAGGCTTCAGGATGTCTTTTTACACTATATAAAGGTGGAAATTTACATTGGAAACGTTTGGTTTAGCTGTTATAAAAGTTTGGTTTTTTTAGTGCTGAAAATGCATTTTCAGCTCGCACTGTACACATTTGCTATGTGAGGCATTATCTCATAAGGGAAATACTGGACAATCAAATTAATGACTTCCCAGGCTTCAGGATGCCTTTTTACACTCTATAAATGTGGAAATTTACATTGGAAACGTTTGGTTTTTAGCTGTTAATGAAGTTTCGTTTTTTTAGTGCTGAAAATTCATTGTCTGCTGGCGCTGTACACTTTTTCTAAGTGTTGCAATATCTCATGAAGGAAATACTGGACAATCAAATTAATGACTTTCCAGGCTTCAGGATGCCTTTCTACACTATATAAAGGTGGAAATTTAGATTGGAAACGTTTGGTTTAGCTGTTATAAAAGTTTGGTTTTTTAGTGCTGTAAATGCATTTTCAGCTCGCGCTGTACACATTTGCTATGAGAGGCATTATCTCATAAGGGAAATATTGGACAATCAAATTAATGACTGCCCAGGCTTCAGGGTGTCTTTTTACACTATATAAAGGTGGAAATTTACATTGGAAACGTTTGGTTTAGCTGTTATAAAAGTTTGGTTTTTTTAGTGCTGAAAATGCATTTTCAGCTCGCACTGTACACATTTGCTATGTGAGGCATTATCTCATAAGGGAAATACTGGACAATCAAATTAATGACTGCCCAGGCTTCAGGATGTCTTTTTACACTATCTAAAGGTGGAAATTTACATTGGAAACGTTTGGTTTAGCTGTTATAAAAGTTTGGTTTTTTAGTGCTGAAAATGCATTTTCAGCTCGCACTGTACACATTTGCTATGTGAGGCATTATCTCATAAGGGAAATACTGGACAATCAAATTAATGACTTCCCAGGCTTCAGGATGTCCTTTTACACTATATAAAGGTGGAAATTTACATTGGAAACGTTTGGTTTAGCTGTTATAAAAGTTTGTTTTTTTAGTGCTGTAAATGCATTTTCAGCTCGCGCTGTACACATTTGCTATGTGAGGCATTATCTCATAAGGGAAATACTGGACAATCAAATTAATGACTGCCCAGGCTTCAGGATGTCTTTTTACACTATATAAAGGTGGAAATTTACATTGGAAACTTTTAGTTTAGCTGTTAATGAAGTTTCGTTTTTTTAGTGCTGAAAATTAATTGTCTGCTGGCGCTGTACACTTTTTCTAAGTGTTGCAATATCTCATGAAGGAAATACTGGACAATCAAATTAATGACTGCCCAGGCTTCAGGATGTCTTTTTACACTATATAAAGGTGGAAATTTACATTGGAAACGTTTGGTTTAGCTGTTATAAAAGTTTGGTTTTTTAGTGCTGTAAATGCATTTTCAGCTCGCACTGTACACATTTGCTATGTGAGGCATTATCTCATAAGGGAAATACTGGACAATCAAATTAATGACTTCCCAGGCTTCAGGATGCCTTTTTACACTCTATAAATGTGGAAATTTACATTGGAAACGTTTGGTTTAGCTGTTAATGAAGTTTCGTTTTTTTAGTGCTGAAAATTCATTGTCTGCTGGCGCTGTACACTTTTTCTAAGTGTTGCAATATCTCATGAAGGAAATACTGGACAATCAAATTAATGACTTTCCAGGCTTCAGGATGCCTTTCTACACTATATAAAGGTGGAAATTTAGATTGGAAACGTTTGGTTTAGCTGTTATAAAAGTTTGGTTTTTTAGTGCTGTAAATGCATTTTCAGCTCGCGCTGTACACATTTGCTATGAGAGGCATTATCTCATAAGGGAAATATTGGACAATCAAATTAATGACTGCCCAGGCTTCAGGGTGTCTTTTTACACTATATAAAGGTGGAAATTTACATTGGAAACGTTTGGTTTAGCTGTTATAAAAGTTTGGTTTTTTTAGTGCTGAAAATGCATTTTCAGCTCGCACTGTACACATTTGCTATGTGAGGCATTATCTCATAAGGGAAATACTGGACAATCAAATTAATGACTGCCCAGGCTTCAGGATGTCTTTTTACACTATCTAAAGGTGGAAATTTACATTGGAAACGTTTGGTTTAGCTGTTATAAAAGTTTGGTTTTTTAGTGCTGAAAATGCATTTTCAGCTCGCACTGTACACATTTGCTATGTGAGGCATTATCTCATAAGGGAAATACTGGACAATCAAATTAATGACTTCCCAGGCTTCAGGATGTCCTTTTACACTATATAAAGGTGGAAATTTACATTGGAAACGTTTGGTTTAGCTGTTATAAAAGTTTGTTTTTTTAGTGCTGTAAATGCATTTTCAGCTCGCGCTGTACACATTTGCTATGTGAGGCATTATCTCATAAGGGAAATACTGGACAATCAAATTAATGACTTCCCAGGCTTCAGGATGCCTTTTTACACTCTATAAATGTGGAAATTTACATTGGAAACGTTTGGTTTAGCTGTTAATGAAGTTTCGTTTTTTTAGTGCTGAAAATTCATTGTCTGCTGGCGCTGTACACTTTTTCTAAGTGTTGCAATATCTCATGAAGGAAATACTGGACAATCAAATTAACGACTTTCCAGGCTTCAGGATGCCTTTCTACACTATATAAAGGTGGAAATTTACATTGGAAACGTTTGGTTTAGCTGTTATAAAAGTTTGGTTTTTTAGTGCTGTAAATGCATTTTCAGCTCGCGCTGTACACATTTGCTATGAGAGGCATTATCTCATAAGGGAAATATTGGACAATCAAATTAATGACTGCCCAGGCTTCAGGATGTCTTTTTACACTATATAAGGGTGGAAATTTACATTGGAAACGTTTAGTTTAGCTGTTAATGAAGTTTCGTTTTTTTAGTGCTGAAAATTCATTGTCTGCTGGCGCTGTACACTTTTTCTAAGTGTTGCAATATCTCATGAAGGAAATACTGGACAATCAAATTAATGACTTTCCAGGCTTCAGGATGCCTTTCTACACTATATAAAGGTGGAAATGTACATTGGAAACGTTTGGTTTAGCTGTTATAAAAGTTTGGTTTTTTAGTGCTGTAAATGCATTTTCAGCTCGCGCTGTACACATTTGCTATGAGAGGCATTATCTCAAAAGGGAAATATTGGACAATCAAATTAATGACTGCCCAGGCTTCAGGATGTCTTTTTACACTATATAAAGGTGGAAATTTACATTGGAAACGTTTGGTTTAGCTGTTATAAAAGTTTGGTTTTTTAGTGCTTAAAATGCATTTTCAGCTCGCACTGTACACATTTGCTATGTGAGGCATTATCTCATAAGGGAAATACTGGACAATCAAATTAATGACTTCCCGGGCTTCAGGATGCCTTTTTACACTCTATAAAGGTGGAAATTTACATTGGAAACGTTTGGTTTAGCTGTTATAAAAGTTTGTTTTTTTCGTGCTGTAAATGCATTTTCAGCTCGCGCTGTACACATTTGCAATGAGAGGCATTATCTCATAAGGGAAATATTGGACAATCAAATTAATGACTGCCCAGGCTTCAGGATGTCTTTTTACACTATATAAAGGTGGAAATTTACATTGGAAACGTTTAGTTTAGCTGTTAATGAAGTTTCGTTTTTTTTAGTGCTGAAAATTCATTGTCTGCTGGCGCTGTACACTTTTTCTAAGTGTTGCAATATCTCATGAAGGAAATACTGGACAATCAAATTAATGACTTTCCAGGCTTCAGGATGCCTTTCTACACTATATAAAGGTGGAAATTTACATTGGAAACGTTTAGTTTAGCTGTTAATGAAGTTTCGTTTTTTTAGTGCTGAAAATTCATTGTCTGCTGGCGCTGTACACTTTTTCTAAGTGTTGCAATATCTCATGAAGGAAATACTGGACAATCAAATTAATGACTTTCCAGGCTTCAGGATGCCTTTCTACACTATATAAAGGTGGAAATTTACATTGGAAACGTTTGGTTTAGCTGTTCTAAAAGTTTGTTTTTTTAGTGCTGTAAATGCATTTTCAGCTCGCACTGTACACATTTGCTATGTGAGGCATTATCTCATAAGGTAAATACTGGACAATCAAATTAATGACTTCCCAGGCTTCAGGATGCCTTTTTACACTCTATAAATGTGGAAATTTACATTGGAAACGTTTGGTTTAGCTGTTAATGAAGTTTCGTTTTTTTAGTGCTGAAAATTCATTGTCTGCTGGCGCTGTACACTTTTTCTAAGTGTTGCAATATCTCATGAAGGAAATACTGGACAATCAAATTAATGACTTTCCAGGCTTCAGGATGCCTTTCTACACTATATAAAGGTAGAAATTTACATTGGAAACGTTTGGTTTAGCTGTTATAAAAGTTTGTTTTTTTAGTGCTGTAAATGCATTTTCAGCTCGCGCTGTACACATTTGCTATGAGAGGCATTATCTCATAAGGGAAATACTGGACAATCAAATTAATGACTGCCCAGGCTTCAGGATGTCTTTTTACACTATATAAAGGTGGGAATTTACATTAGAAACGTTTGGTTTAGCTGTTATAAAAGTTTGGTTTTTTAGTGCTGAAAATGCATTTTCAGCTCGCACTGTACACATTTGCTATGTGAGGCATTATCTCATAAGGGAAATACTGGACAATCAAATTAATGACTTCCAAGGCTTCAGGATGCCTTTTTACACTCTATAAATGTGGAAATTTACATTGGAAACGTTTGGTTTAGCTGTTAATGAAGTTTCGTTTTTTTAGTGCTGAAAATTCATTGTCTGCTGGCGCTGTACACTTTTTCTAAGTGTTGCAATATCTCATGAAGGAAATACTGGACAATCAAATTAATGACTTTCCAGGCTTCAGGATGCCTTTCTACACTATATAAAGGTGGAAATTTACATTGGAAACGTTTGGTTTAGCTGTTATAAAAGTTTGTTTTTTTAGTGCTGTAAATGCATTTTCAGCTCGCGCTGTACACATTTGCTATGAGAGGCATTATCTCATAAGGGAAATATTGGACAATCAAATTAATGACTGCCCAGGCTTCAGGATGTCTTTTTACACTATATAAAGGTGGAAATTTACATTGGAAACGTTTAGTTTAGCTGTTATAAAAGTTTGTTTTTTTAGTGCTGTAAATGCATTTTCAGCTCGCGCTGTACACATTTGCTATGTGAGGCATTATCTCATAAGGGAAATACTGGACAATCAAATTAATGACTGCCCAGGCTTCAGGATGTCGTTTTACACTATATAATGGTGGAAATTTACATTGGAAACGTTTGGTTTAGCTGTTATAAAAGTTTGGTTTTTTAGTGCTGAAAATGCATTTTCAGCTCGCACTGTACACATTTGCTATGTGAGGCATTATCTCATAAGGGAAATACTGGACAATCAAATTAATGACTTCCCAGGCTTCAGGATGCCCTTTTACACTCTATAAATGTGGAAATTTACATTGGAAACGTTTGGTTTAGCTGTTAATGAAGTTTCGTTTTTTTAGTGCTGAAAATTCATTGTCTGCTGGCGCTGTACACTTTTTCTAAGTGTTGCAATATCTCATGAAGGAAATACTGGACAATCAAATTAATGACTTTCCAGGCTTCAGGATGCCTTTCTACACTATATAAAGGTAGAAATTTACATTGGAAACGTTTGGTTTAGCTGTTATAAAAGTTTGGTTTTTTAGTGCTGTAAATGCATTTTCAGCTCGCGCTGTACACATTTGCTATGAGAGGCATTATCTCATAAGGGAAATATTGGACAATCAAATTAATGACTGCCCAGGCTTCAGGATGTCTTTTTACACTATATAAAGGTGGAAATTTACATTGGAAACGTTTAGTTTAGCTGTTAATGAAGTTTCGTTTTTTTAGTGCTGAAAATTCATTGTCTGCTGGCGCTGTACACTTTTTCTAAGTGTTGCAATATCTCATGAAGGAAATACTGGACAATCAAATTAATGACTTTCCAGGCTTCAGGATGCCTTTCTACACTATATAAAGGTAGAAATTTACATTGGAAACGTTTGGTTTAGCTGTTATAAAAGTTTGGTTTTTTAGTGCTGTAAATGCATTTTCAGCTCGCGCTGTACACATTTGCTATGAGAGGCATTATCTCATAAGGGAAATATTGGACAATCAAATTAATGACTGCCCAGGCTTCAGGATGTCATTTTACACTATATAAAGGTGGAAATTTACATTGAAAACGTTTGGTTTAGCTGTTATAAAAGTTTGTTTTTTTAGTGCTGTAAATGCATTTTCAGCTCGCGCTGTACACATTTGCTATGTGAGGCATTATCTCATAAGGGAAATACTGGACAATCAAATTAATGACTGCCCAGGCTTCAGGATGTCTTTTTACACTATATAAAGGTGGAATTTACATTGGAAACGTTTGGTTTAGCTGTTATAAAAGTTTGGTTTTTTAGTGCTGAAAATGCATTTTCAGCTCGCACTGTACACATTTGCTATGTGAGGCATTATCTCATGAAGGAAATACTGGACAATCAAATTAATGACTTTCCAGGCTTCAGGATGCCTTTTTACACTATATAAAGGTGGAAATTTACATTGGAAACGTTTGGTTTAGCTGTTATAAAAGTTTGGTTTTTTAGTGCTGTAAATGCATTTTCAGCTCGCGCTGTACACATTTGCTATGAGAGGCATTATCTCATAAAGGAAATATTGGACAATCGAATTAATGACTGCCCAGGCTTCAGGATGTCTTTTTACACTATATAAAGGTGGAAATTTACATTGGAAACGTTTGGTTTAGCTGTTATAAAAGTTTGGTTTTTTAGTGCTGAAAATGCATTTTCAGCTCGCACTGTACACATTTGCTATGTGAGGCATTATCTCATAAGGGAAATACTGGACAATCAAATTAATGACTGCCCAGGCTTCAGGATGTCTTTTTACACTATATAAAGGTGGAAATTTACATTGGAAACTTTTAGTTTAGCTGTTAATGAAGTTTCGTTTTTTTAGTGCTGAAAATTAATTGTCTGCTGGCGCTGTACACTTTTTCTAAGTGTTGCAATATCTCATGAAGGAAATACTGGACAATCAAATTAATGACTGCCCAGGCTTCAGGATGTCTTTTTACACTATATAAAGGTGGAAATTTACATTGGAAACGTTTGGTTTAGCTGTTATAAAAGTTTGGTTTTTTAGTGCTGTAAATGCATTTTCAGCTCGCACTGTACACATTTGCTATGTGAGGCATTATCTCATAAGGGAAATACTGGACAATCAAATTAATGACTTCCCAGGCTTCAGGATGCCTTTTTACACTCTATAAATGTGGAAATTTACATTGGAAACGTTTGGTTTAGCTGTTAATGAAGTTTCGTTTTTTTAGTGCTGAAAATTCATTGTCTGCTGGCGCTGTACACTTTTTCTAAGTGTTGCAATATCTCATGAAGGAAATACTGGACAATCAAATTAATGACTTTCCAGGCTTCAGGATGCCTTTCTACACTATATAAAGGTGGAAATGTACATTGGAAACGTTTGGTTTAGCTGTTATAAAAGTTTGTTTTTTTAGTGCTGTAAATGCATTTTCAGCTCGCGCTGTACACATTTGCTATGAGAGGCATTGTCTCATAAGGGAAATATTGGACAATAAAATTAATGACTGCCCAGGCTTCAGGATGTCTTTTTACACTATATAAAGGTGGAAATTTACATTGGAAACGTTTGGTTTAGCTGTTATAAAAGTTTGGTTTTTTTAGTGCTGAAAATGCATTTTCAGCTCGCACTGTACACATTTGCTATGTGAGGCATTATCTCATAAGGGAAATACTGGACAATCAAATTAATGACTGCCCAGGCTTCAGGATGTCTTTTTACACTATATAAAGGTGGAAATTTACATTGGAAACGTTTGGTTTAGCTGTTATAAAAGTTTGGTTTTTTTAGTGCTGAAAATGCATTTTCAGCTCGCACTGTACACATTTGCTATGTGAGGCATTATCTCATAAGGGAAATACTGGACAATCAAATTAATGACTTCCCAGGCTTCAGGATGCCTTTTTACACTCTATAAATGTGGAAATTTACATTGGAAACGTTTGGTTTTTAGCTGTTAATGAAGTTTCGTTTTTTTAGTGCTGAAAATTCATTGTCTGCTGGCGCTGTACACTTTTTCTAAGTGTTGCAATATCTCATGAAGGAAATACTGGACAATCAAATTAATGACTTTCCAGGCTTCAGGATGCCTTTCTACACTATATAAAGGTGGAAATTTAGATTGGAAACGTTTGGTTTAGCTGTTATAAAAGTTTGGTTTTTTAGTGCTGTAAATGCATTTTCAGCTCGCGCTGTACACATTTGCTATGAGAGGCATTATCTCATAAGGGAAATATTGGACAATCAAATTAATGACTGCCCAGGCTTCAGGGTGTCTTTTTACACTATATAAAGGTGGAAATTTACATTGGAAACGTTTGGTTTAGCTGTTATAAAAGTTTGGTTTTTTTAGTGCTGAAAATGCATTTTCAGCTCGCACTGTACACATTTGCTATGTGAGGCATTATCTCATAAGGGAAATACTGGACAATCAAATTAATGACTGCCCAGGCTTCAGGATGTCTTTTTACACTATCTAAAGGTGGAAATTTACATTGGAAACGTTTGGTTTAGCTGTTATAAAAGTTTGGTTTTTTAGTGCTGAAAATGCATTTTCAGCTCGCACTGTACACATTTGCTATGTGAGGCATTATCTCATAAGGGAAATACTGGACAATCAAATTAATGACTTCCCAGGCTTCAGGATGTCCTTTTACACTATATAAAGGTGGAAATTTACATTGGAAACGTTTGGTTTAGCTGTTATAAAAGTTTGGTTTTTTAGTGCTGTAAATGCATTTTCAGCTCGCACTGTACACATTTGCTATGTGAGGCATTATCTCATAAGGGAAATACTGGACAATCAAATTAATGACTTCCCAGGCTTCAGGATGCCTTTTTACACTCTATAAATGTGGAAATTTACATTGGAAACGTTTGGTTTAGCTGTTAATGAAGTTTCGTTTTTTTAGTGCTGAAAATTCATTGTCTGCTGGCGCTGTACACTTTTTCTAAGTGTTGCAATATCTCATGAAGGAAATACTGGACAATCAAATTAATGACTTTCCAGGCTTCAGGATGCCTTTCTACACTATATAAAGGTGGAAATGTACATTGGAAACGTTTGGTTTAGCTGTTATAAAAGTTTGTTTTTTTAGTGCTGTAAATGCATTTTCAGCTCGCGCTGTACACATTTGCTATGAGAGGCATTGTCTCATAAGGGAAATATTGGACAATCAAATTAATGACTGCCCAGGCTTCAGGATGTCTTTTTACACTATATAAAGGTGGAAATTTACATTGGAAACGTTTGGTTTAGCTGTTATAAAAGTTTGGTTTTTTTAGTGCTGAAAATGCATTTTCAGCTCGCACTGTACACATTTGCTATGTGAGGCATTATCTCATAAGGGAAATACTGGACAATCAAATTAATGACTGCCCAGGCTTCAGGATGTCTTTTTACACTATATAAAGGTGGAAATTTACATTGGAAACGTTTGGTTTAGCTGTTATAAAAGTTTGGTTTTTTTAGTGCTGAAAATGCATTTTCAGCTCGCACTGTACACATTTGCTATGTGAGGCATTATCTCATAAGGGAAATACTGGACAATCAAATTAATGACTTCCCAGGCTTCAGGATGCCTTTTTACACTCTATAAATGTGGAAATTTACATTGGAAACGTTTGGTTTTTAGCTGTTAATGAAGTTTCGTTTTTTTAGTGCTGAAAATTCATTGTCTGCTGGCGCTGTACACTTTTTCTAAGTGTTGCAATATCTCATGAAGGAAATACTGGACAATCAAATTAATGACTTTCCAGGCTTCAGGATGCCTTTCTACACTATATAAAGGTGGAAATTTAGATTGGAAACGTTTGGTTTAGCTGTTATAAAAGTTTGGTTTTTTAGTGCTGTAAATGCATTTTCAGCTCGCGCTGTACACATTTGCTATGAGAGGCATTATCTCATAAGGGAAATATTGGACAATCAAATTAATGACTGCCCAGGCTTCAGGGTGTCTTTTTACACTATATAAAGGTGGAAATTTACATTGGAAACGTTTGGTTTAGCTGTTATAAAAGTTTGGTTTTTTTAGTGCTGAAAATGCATTTTCAGCTCGCACTGTACACATTTGCTATGTGAGGCATTATCTCATAAGGGAAATACTGGACAATCAAATTAATGACTGCCCAGGCTTCAGGATGTCTTTTTACACTATCTAAAGGTGGAAATTTACATTGGAAACGTTTGGTTTAGCTGTTATAAAAGTTTGGTTTTTTAGTGCTGAAAATGCATTTTCAGCTCGCACTGTACACATTTGCTATGTGAGGCATTATCTCATAAGGGAAATACTGGACAATCAAATTAATGACTTCCCAGGCTTCAGGATGTCCTTTTACACTATATAAAGGTGGAAATTTACATTGGAAACGTTTGGTTTAGCTGTTATAAAAGTTTGTTTTTTTAGTGCTGTAAATGCATTTTCAGCTCGCGCTGTACACATTTGCTATGTGAGGCATTATCTCATGAAGGAAATACTGGACAATCAAATTAATGACTGCCCAGGCTTCAGGATGTCTTTTTACACTATATAAAGGTGGAAATTTACATTGGAAACTTTTAGTTTAGCTGTTAATGAAGTTTCGTTTTTTTAGTGCTGAAAATTAATTGTCTGCTGGCGCTGTACACTTTTTCTAAGTGTTGCAATATCTCATGAAGGAAATACTGGACAATCAAATTAATGACTGCCCAGGCTTCAGGATGTCTTTTTACACTATATAAAGGTGGAAATTTACATTGGAAACGTTTGGTTTAGCTGTTATAAAAGTTTGGTTTTTTAGTGCTGTAAATGCATTTTCAGCTCGCACTGTACACATTTGCTATGTGAGGCATTATCTCATAAGGGAAATACTGGACAATCAAATTAATGACTTCCCAGGCTTCAGGATGCCTTTTTACACTCTATAAATGTGGAAATTTACATTGGAAACGTTTGGTTTAGCTGTTAATGAAGTTTCGTTTTTTTAGTGCTGAAAATTCATTGTCTGCTGGCGCTGTACACTTTTTCTAAGTGTTGCAATATCTCATGAAGGAAATACTGGACAATCAAATTAATGACTTTCCAGGCTTCAGGATGCCTTTCTACACTATATAAAGGTGGAAATTTAGATTGGAAACGTTTGGTTTAGCTGTTATAAAAGTTTGGTTTTTTAGTGCTGTAAATGCATTTTCAGCTCGCGCTGTACACATTTGCTATGAGAGGCATTATCTCATAAGGGAAATATTGGACAATCAAATTAATGACTGCCCAGGCTTCAGGGTGTCTTTTTACACTATATAAAGGTGGAAATTTACATTGGAAACGTTTGGTTTAGCTGTTATAAAAGTTTGGTTTTTTTAGTGCTGAAAATGCATTTTCAGCTCGCACTGTACACATTTGCTATGTGAGGCATTATCTCATAAGGGAAATACTGGACAATCAAATTAATGACTGCCCAGGCTTCAGGATGTCTTTTTACACTATCTAAAGGTGGAAATTTACATTGGAAACGTTTGGTTTAGCTGTTATAAAAGTTTGGTTTTTTAGTGCTGAAAATGCATTTTCAGCTCGCACTGTACACATTTGCTATGTGAGGCATTATCTCATAAGGGAAATACTGGACAATCAAATTAATGACTTCCCAGGCTTCAGGATGTCCTTTTACACTATATAAAGGTGGAAATTTACATTGGAAACGTTTGGTTTAGCTGTTATAAAAGTTTGTTTTTTTAGTGCTGTAAATGCATTTTCAGCTCGCGCTGTACACATTTGCTATGTGAGGCATTATCTCATAAGGGAAATACTGGACAATCAAATTAATGACTTCCCAGGCTTCAGGATGCCTTTTTACACTCTATAAATGTGGAAATTTACATTGGAAACGTTTGGTTTAGCTGTTAATGAAGTTTCGTTTTTTTAGTGCTGAAAATTCATTGTCTGCTGGCGCTGTACACTTTTTCTAAGTGTTGCAATATCTCATGAAGGAAATACTGGACAATCAAATTAACGACTTTCCAGGCTTCAGGATGCCTTTCTACACTATATAAAGGTGGAAATTTACATTGGAAACGTTTGGTTTAGCTGTTATAAAAGTTTGGTTTTTTAGTGCTGTAAATGCATTTTCAGCTCGCGCTGTACACATTTGCTATGAGAGGCATTATCTCATAAGGGAAATATTGGACAATCAAATTAATGACTGCCCAGGCTTCAGGATGTCTTTTTACACTATATAAGGGTGGAAATTTACATTGGAAACGTTTAGTTTAGCTGTTAATGAAGTTTCGTTTTTTTAGTGCTGAAAATTCATTGTCTGCTGGCGCTGTACACTTTTTCTAAGTGTTGCAATATCTCATGAAGGAAATACTGGACAATCAAATTAATGACTTTCCAGGCTTCAGGATGCCTTTCTACACTATATAAAGGTGGAAATGTACATTGGAAACGTTTGGTTTAGCTGTTATAAAAGTTTGGTTTTTTAGTGCTGTAAATGCATTTTCAGCTCGCGCTGTACACATTTGCTATGAGAGGCATTATCTCAAAAGGGAAATATTGGACAATCAAATTAATGACTGCCCAGGCTTCAGGATGTCTTTTTACACTATATAAAGGTGGAAATTTACATTGGAAACGTTTGGTTTAGCTGTTATAAAAGTTTGGTTTTTTAGTGCTTAAAATGCATTTTCAGCTCGCACTGTACACATTTGCTATGTGAGGCATTATCTCATAAGGGAAATACTGGACAATCAAATTAATGACTTCCCGGGCTTCAGGATGCCTTTTTACACTCTATAAAGGTGGAAATTTACATTGGAAACGTTTGGTTTAGCTGTTATAAAAGTTTGTTTTTTTCGTGCTGTAAATGCATTTTCAGCTCGCGCTGTACACATTTGCAATGAGAGGCATTATCTCATAAGGGAAATATTGGACAATCAAATTAATGACTGCCCAGGCTTCAGGATGTCTTTTTACACTATATAAAGGTGGAAATTTACATTGGAAACGTTTAGTTTAGCTGTTAATGAAGTTTCGTTTTTTTTAGTGCTGAAAATTCATTGTCTGCTGGCGCTGTACACTTTTTCTAAGTGTTGCAATATCTCATGAAGGAAATACTGGACAATCAAATTAATGACTTTCCAGGCTTCAGGATGCCTTTCTACACTATATAAAGGTGGAAATTTACATTGGAAACGTTTAGTTTAGCTGTTAATGAAGTTTCGTTTTTTTAGTGCTGAAAATTCATTGTCTGCTGGCGCTGTACACTTTTTCTAAGTGTTGCAATATCTCATGAAGGAAATACTGGACAATCAAATTAATGACTTTCCAGGCTTCAGGATGCCTTTCTACACTATATAAAGGTGGAAATTTACATTGGAAACGTTTGGTTTAGCTGTTCTAAAAGTTTGTTTTTTTAGTGCTGTAAATGCATTTTCAGCTCGCACTGTACACATTTGCTATGTGAGGCATTATCTCATAAGGTAAATACTGGACAATCAAATTAATGACTTCCCAGGCTTCAGGATGCCTTTTTACACTCTATAAATGTGGAAATTTACATTGGAAACGTTTGGTTTAGCTGTTAATGAAGTTTCGTTTTTTTAGTGCTGAAAATTCATTGTCTGCTGGCGCTGTACACCTTTTCTAAGTGTTGCAATATCTCATGAAGGAAATACTGGACAATCAAATTAATGACTTTCCAGGCTTCAAGATGCCTTTCTACACTATATAAAGGTGGAAATTTACATTGGAAACGTTTGGTTTAGCTGTTATAAAAGTTTGGGTTTTTAGTCCTGTAAATGCATTTTCAGCTCGCGCTGTACACATTTGCTATGAGAGGCATTATCTCATAAGGGAAATATTGGACAATCAAATTAATGACTGCCCAGGCTTCAGGATGTCTTTTTACACTATATAAAGGTGGAAATTTACATTGGAAACGTTTAGTTTAGCTGTTATAAAAGTTTGTTTTTTTAGTGCTGTAAATGCATTTTCAGCTCGCGCTGTACACATTTGCTATGTGAGGCATTATCTCATAAGGGAAATACTGGACAATCAAATTAATGACTGCCCAGGCTTCAGGATGTCTTTTTACACTATATAAAGGTGGAAATTTACATTGGAAACGTTTGGTTTAGCTGTTATAAAAGTTTGGTTTTTTAGTGCTGAAAATGCATTTTCAGCTCGCACTGTACACATTTGCTATGTGAGGCATTATCTCATAAGGGAAATACTGGACAATCAAATTAATGACTTCCCAGGCTTCAGGATGCCCTTTTACACTCTATAAATGTGGAAATTTACATTGGAAACGTTTGGTTTAGCTGTTAATGAAGTTTCGTTTTTTTAGTGCTGAAAATTCATTGTCTGCTGGCGCTGTACACTTTTTCTAAGTGTTGCAATATCTCATGAAGGAAATACTGGACAATCAAATTAATGACTTTCCAGGCTTCAGGATGCCTTTCTACACTATATAAAGGTGGAAATTTACATTGGAAACGTTTGGTTTAGCTGTTATAAAAGTTTGGTTTTTTAGTGCTGTAAATGCATTTTCAGCTCGCGCTGTACACATTTGCTATGAGAGGCATTATCTCATAAGGGAAATATTGGACAATCAAATTAATGGCTGCCCAGGCTTCAGGATGTCTTTTTACACTATATAAAGGTGGAAATTTACATTGGAAACGTTTAGTTTAGCTGTTAATGAAGTTTCGTTTTTTTAGTGCTGAAAATTCATTGTCTGCTGGCGCTGTACACTTTTTCTAAGTGTTGCAATATCTCATGAAGGAAATACTAGACAATCAAATTAATGACTTTCCAGGCTTCAGGATGCCTTTCTACACTATATAAAGGTAGAAATTTACATTGGAAACGTTTGGTTTAGCTGTTATAAAAGTTTGGTTTTTTAGTGCTGTAAATGCATTTTCAGCTCGCGCTGTACACATTTGCTATGAGAGGCATTATCTCATAAGGGAAATATTGGACAATCAAATTAATGGCTGCCCAGGCTTCAGGATGTCTTTTTACACTATATAAAGGTGGAAATTTACATTGGAAACGTTTAGTTTAGCTGTTAATGAAGTTTCGGTTTTTTAGTGCTGAAAATTCATTGTCTGCTGGCGCTGTACACTTTTTCTAAGTGTTGCAATATCTCATGAAGGAAATACTGGACAATCAAATTAATGACTTTCCAGGCTTCAGGATGCCTTTCTACACTATATAAAGGTAGAAATTTACATTGGAAACGTTTGGTTTAGCTGTTATAAAAGTTTGGTTTTTTAGTGCTGTAAATGCATTTTCAGCTCGCGCTGTACACATTTGCTATGAGAGGCATTATCTCATAAGGGAAATATTGGACAATCAAATTAATGACTTCCCAGGCTTCAGGATGTCTTTCTACACTATATAAAGGTGGAAATTTACATTGGAAACGTTTGGTTTAGCTGTTATAAAAGTTTGGTTTTTTAGTGCTGTAAATGCATTTTCAGCTCGCGCTGTACACATTTGCTATGAGAGGCATTATCTCATAAGGGAAATATTGGACAATCAAATTAATGGCTGCCCAGGCTTCAGGATGTCTTTTTACACTATATAAAGGTGGAAATTTACATTGGAAACGTTTAGTTTAGCTGTTAATGAAGTTTCGGTTTTTAAGTGCTGAAAATTCATTGTCTCCTGGCGCTGTACACTTTTTCTAAGTGTTGCAATATCTCATGAAGGAAATACTGGACAATCAAATTAATGACTTTCCAGGCTTCAGGATGCCTTTCTACACTATATAAAGGTGGAAATTTACATTGGAAACGTTTGGTTTAGCTGTTATAAAAGTTTGGTTTTTTAGTGCTGTAAATGCATTTTCAGCTCGCGCTGTACACATTTGCTATGAGAGGCATTATCTCATAAGGGAAATATTGGACAATCAAATTAATGACTGCCCAGGCTTCAGGATGTCTTTTTACACTATATAAAGGTGGAATTTACATTGGAAACGTTTGGTTTAGCTGTTATAAAAGTTTGGTTTTTTAGTGCTGAAAATGCATTTTCAGCTCGCACTGTACACATTTGCTATGTGAGGCATTATCTCATAAGGGAAATACTGGACAATCAAATTAATGACTTCCCGGGCTTCAGGATGCCTTTTTACACTCTATAAAGGTGGAAATTTACATTGGAAACGTTTGGTTTAGCTGTTATAAAAGTTTGTTTTTTTCGTGCTGTAAATGCATTTTCAGCTCGCGCTGTACACATTTGCAATGAGAGGCATTATCTCATAAGGGAAATATTGGACAATCAAATTAATGACTGCCCAGGCTTCAGGATGTCTTTTTACACTATATAAAGGTGGAAATTTACATTGGAAACGTTTAGTTTAGCTGTTAATGAAGTTTCGTTTTTTTTAGTGCTGAAAATTCATTGTCTGCTGGCGCTGTACACTTTTTCTAAGTGTTGCAATATCTCATGAAGGAAATACTGGACAATCAAATTAATGACTTTCCAGGCTTCAGGATGCCTTTCTACACTATATAAAGGTGGAAATTTACATTGGAAACGTTTAGTTTAGCTGTTAATGAAGTTTCGTTTTTTTAGTGCTGAAAATTCATTGTCTGCTGGCGCTGTACACTTTTTCTAAGTGTTGCAATATCTCATGAAGGAAATACTGGACAATCAAATTAATGACTTTCCAGGCTTCAGGATGCCTTTCTACACTATATAAAGGTGGAAATTTACATTGGAAACGTTTGGTTTAGCTGTTCTAAAAGTTTGTTTTTTTAGTGCTGTAAATGCATTTTCAGCTCGCACTGTACACATTTGCTATGTGAGGCATTATCTCATAAGGTAAATACTGGACAATCAAATTAATGACTTCCCAGGCTTCAGGATGCCTTTTTACACTCTATAAATGTGGAAATTTACATTGGAAACGTTTGGTTTAGCTGTTAATGAAGTTTCGTTTTTTTAGTGCTGAAAATTCATTGTCTGCTGGCGCTGTACACCTTTTCTAAGTGTTGCAATATCTCATGAAGGAAATACTGGACAATCAAATTAATGACTTTCCAGGCTTCAAGATGCCTTTCTACACTATATAAAGGTGGAAATTTACATTGGAAACGTTTGGTTTAGCTGTTATAAAAGTTTGGGTTTTTAGTCCTGTAAATGCATTTTCAGCTCGCGCTGTACACATTTGCTATGAGAGGCATTATCTCATAAGGGAAATATTGGACAATCAAATTAATGACTGCCCAGGCTTCAGGATGTCTTTTTACACTATATAAAGGTGGAAATTTACATTGGAAACGTTTAGTTTAGCTGTTATAAAAGTTTGTTTTTTTAGTGCTGTAAATGCATTTTCAGCTCGCGCTGTACACATTTGCTATGTGAGGCATTATCTCATAAGGGAAATACTGGACAATCAAATTAATGACTGCCCAGGCTTCAGGATGTCTTTTTACACTATATAAAGGTGGAAATTTACATTGGAAACGTTTGGTTTAGCTGTTATAAAAGTTTGGTTTTTTAGTGCTGAAAATGCATTTTCAGCTCGCACTGTACACATTTGCTATGTGAGGCATTATCTCATAAGGGAAATACTGGACAATCAAATTAATGACTTCCCAGGCTTCAGGATGCCCTTTTACACTCTATAAATGTGGAAATTTACATTGGAAACGTTTGGTTTAGCTGTTAATGAAGTTTCGTTTTTTTAGTGCTGAAAATTCATTGTCTGCTGGCGCTGTACACTTTTTCTAAGTGTTGCAATATCTCATGAAGGAAATACTGGACAATCAAATTAATGACTTTCCAGGCTTCAGGATGCCTTTCTACACTATATAAAGGTGGAAATTTACATTGGAAACGTTTGGTTTAGCTGTTATAAAAGTTTGGTTTTTTAGTGCTGTAAATGCATTTTCAGCTCGCGCTGTACACATTTGCTATGAGAGGCATTATCTCATAAGGGAAATATTGGACAATCAAATTAATGGCTGCCCAGGCTTCAGGATGTCTTTTTACACTATATAAAGGTGGAAATTTACATTGGAAACGTTTAGTTTAGCTGTTAATGAAGTTTCGTTTTTTTAGTGCTGAAAATTCATTGTCTGCTGGCGCTGTACACTTTTTCTAAGTGTTGCAATATCTCATGAAGGAAATACTAGACAATCAAATTAATGACTTTCCAGGCTTCAGGATGCCTTTCTACACTATATAAAGGTAGAAATTTACATTGGAAACGTTTGGTTTAGCTGTTATAAAAGTTTGGTTTTTTAGTGCTGTAAATGCATTTTCAGCTCGCGCTGTACACATTTGCTATGAGAGGCATTATCTCATAAGGGAAATATTGGACAATCAAATTAATGGCTGCCCAGGCTTCAGGATGTCTTTTTACACTATATAAAGGTGGAAATTTACATTGGAAACGTTTAGTTTAGCTGTTAATGAAGTTTCGGTTTTTTAGTGCTGAAAATTCATTGTCTGCTGGCGCTGTACACTTTTTCTAAGTGTTGCAATATCTCATGAAGGAAATACTGGACAATCAAATTAATGACTTTCCAGGCTTCAGGATGCCTTTCTACACTATATAAAGGTAGAAATTTACATTGGAAACGTTTGGTTTAGCTGTTATAAAAGTTTGGTTTTTTAGTGCTGTAAATGCATTTTCAGCTCGCGCTGTACACATTTGCTATGAGAGGCATTATCTCATAAGGGAAATATTGGACAATCAAATTAATGACTTCCCAGGCTTCAGGATGTCTTTCTACACTATATAAAGGTGGAAATTTACATTGGAAACGTTTGGTTTAGCTGTTATAAAAGTTTGGTTTTTTAGTGCTGTAAATGCATTTTCAGCTCGCGCTGTACACATTTGCTATGAGAGGCATTATCTCATAAGGGAAATATTGGACAATCAAATTAATGGCTGCCCAGGCTTCAGGATGTCTTTTTACACTATATAAAGGTGGAAATTTACATTGGAAACGTTTAGTTTAGCTGTTAATGAAGTTTCGGTTTTTAAGTGCTGAAAATTCATTGTCTCCTGGCGCTGTACACTTTTTCTAAGTGTTGCAATATCTCATGAAGGAAATACTGGACAATCAAATTAATGACTTTCCAGGCTTCAGGATGCCTTTCTACACTATATAAAGGTGGAAATTTACATTGGAAACGTTTGGTTTAGCTGTTATAAAAGTTTGGTTTTTTAGTGCTGTAAATGCATTTTCAGCTCGCGCTGTACACATTTGCTATGAGAGGCATTATCTCATAAGGGAAATATTGGACAATCAAATTAATGACTGCCCAGGCTTCAGGATGTCTTTTTACACTATATAAAGGTGGAATTTACATTGGAAACGTTTGGTTTAGCTGTTATAAAAGTTTGGTTTTTTAGTGCTGAAAATGCATTTTCAGCTCGCACTGTACACATTTGCTATGTGAGGCATTATCTCATGAAGGAAATACTGGACAATCAAATTAATGACTTTCCAGGCTTCAGGATGCCTTTTTACACCATATAAAGGTGGAAATTTACATTGGAAACGTTTGGTTTAGCTGTTATAAAAGTTTGGTTTTTTAGTGCTGTAAATGCATTTTCAGCTCGCGCTGTACACATTTGCTATGAGAGGCATTATCTCATAAAGGAAATATTGGACAATCGAATTAATGACTGCCCAGGCTTCAGGATGTCTTTTTACACTATATAAAGGTGGAAATTTACATTGGAAACGTTTGGTTTAGCTGTTATAAAAGTTTGGTTTTTTAGTGCTGAAAATGCATTTTCAGCTCGCACTGTACACATTTGCTATGTGAGGCATTATCTCATAAGGGAAATACTGGACAATCAAATTAATGACTTCCCAGGCTTCAGGATGCCTTTTTACACACTATAAATGTGGAAATTTACATTGGAAACGTTTGGTTTAGCTGTTAATGAAGTTTCGTTTTTTTAGTGCTGAAAATTCATTGTCTGCTGGCGCTGTACACCTTTTCTAAGTGTTGCAATATCTCATGAAGGAAATACTGGACAATCAAATTAATGACTTTCCAGGCTTCAAGATGCCTTTCTACACTATATAAAGGTGGAAATTTACATTGGAAACGTTTGGTTTAGCTGTTATAAAAGTTTGGGTTTTTAGTCCTGTAAATGCATTTTCAGCTCGCGCTGTACACATTTGCTATGAGAGGCATTATCTCATAAGGGAAATATTGGACAATCAAATTAATGACTGCCCAGGCTTCAGGATGTCTTTTTACACTATATAAAGGTGGAAATTTACATTGGAAACGTTTGGTTTAGCTGTTATAAAAGTTTGGTTTTTTAGTGCTGTAAATGCATTTTCAGCTCGCGCTGTACACATTTGCTATGAGAGGCATTATCTCATAAGGGAAATATTGGACAATCAAATTAATGACTGCCCAGGCTTCAGGATGTCTTTTTACACTATATAAAGGTGGAAATTTACATTGGAAACGTTTGGTTTAGCTGTTATAAAAGTTTGGTTTTTTAGTGCTGTAAATGCATTTTCAGCTCGCGCTGTACACATTTGCTATGAGAGGCATTATCTCATAAGGGAAATATTGGACAATAAAATTAATGGCTGCCCAGGCTTCAGGATGTCTTTTTACACTATATAAAGGTGGAAATTTACATTGGAAACGTTTAGTTTAGCTGTTAATGAAGTTTCGGTTTTTTAGTGCTGAAAATTCATTGTCTGCTGGCGCTGTACACTTTTTCTAAGTGTTGCAATATCTCATGAAGGAAATACTGGACAATCAAATTAATGACTTTCCAGGCTTCAGGATGCCTTTCTACACTATATAAAGGTGGAAATTTACATTGGAAACGTTTGGTTTAGCTGTTATAAAAGTTTGGTTTTTTAGTGCTGTAAATGCATTTTCAGCTCGCGCTGTACACATTTGCTATGAGAGGCATTATCTCATAAGGGAAATATTGGACAATCAAATTAATGACTGCCCAGGCTTCAGGATGTCTTTTTACACTATATAAAGGTGGAATTTACATTGGAAACGTTTGGTTTAGCTGTTATAAAAGTTTGTTTTTTTAGTGCTGAAAATGCATTTTCAGCTCGCACTGTACACATTTGCTATGTGAGGCATTATCTCATGAAGGAAATACTGGACAATCAAATTAATGACTTTCCAGGCTTCAGGATGCCTTTTTACACTATATAAAGGTGGAAATTTACATTGGAAACGTTTGGTTTAGCTGTTATAAAAGTTTGGTTTTTTAGTGCTGTAAATGCATTTTCAGCTCGCGCTGTACACATTTGCTATGAGAGGCATTATCTCATAAAGGAAATATTGGACAATCGAATTAATGACTGCCCAGGCTTCAGGATGTCTTTTTACACTATATAAAGGTGGAAATTTACATTGGAAACGTTTGGTTTAGCTGTTATAAAAGTTTGGTTTTTTAGTGCTGAAAATGCATTTTCAGCTCGCACTGTACACATTTGCTATGTGAGGCATTATCTCATAAGGGAAATACTGGACAATCAAATTAATGACTTCCCAGGCTTCAGGATGCCTTTTTACACTCTATAAATGTGGAAATTTACATTGGAAACGTTTGGTTTAGCTGTTAATGAAGTTTCGTTTTTTTAGTGCTGAAAATTCATTGTCTGCTGGCGCTGTACACCTTTTCTAAGTGTTGCAATATCTCATGAAGGAAATACTGGACAATCAAATTAATGACTTTCCAGGCTTCAAGATGCCTTTCTACACTATATAAAGGTGGAAATTTACATTGGAAACGTTTGGTTTAGCTGTTATAAAAGTTTGGGTTTTTAGTCCTGTAAATGCATTTTCAGCTCGCGCTGTACACATTTGCTATGAGAGGCATTATCTCATAAGGGAAATATTGGACAATCAAATTAATGACTGCCCAGGCTTCAGGATGTCTTTTTACACTATATAAAGGTGGAAATTTACATTGGAAACGTTTAGTTTAGCTGTTATAAAAGTTTGTTTTTTAGTGCTGTAAATGCATTTTCAGCTCGCGCTGTACACATTTGCTATGTGAGGCATTATCTCATAAGGGAAATACTGGACAATCAAATTAATGACTGCCCAGGCTTCAGGATGTCTTTTTACACTATATAAAGGTGGAAATTTACATTGGAAACGTTTGGTTTAGCTGTTATAAAAGTTTGGTTTTTTAGTGCTGAAAATGGATTTTCAGCTCGCACTGTACACATTTGCTATGTGAGGCATTATCTCATAAGGGAAATACTGGACAATCAAATTAATGACTTCCCAGGCTTCAGGATGCCTTTTTACACTCTATAAATGTGGAAATTTACATTGGAAACGTTTGGTTTAGCTGTTAATGAAGTTTCGTTTTTTTAGTGCTGAAAATTCATTGTCTGCTGGCGCTGTACACTTTTTCTAAGTGTTGCAATATCTCATGAAGGAAATACTGGACAATCAAATTAATGACTTTCCAGGCTTCAGGATGCCTTTCTACACTATATAAAGGTAGAAATTTACATTGGAAACGTTTGGTTTAGCTGTTATAAAAGTTTGGTTTTTTAGTGCTGTAAATGCATTTTCAGCTCGCGCTGTACACATTTGCTATGAGAGGCATTATCTCATAAGGGAAATATTGGACAATCAAATTAATGACTGCCCAGGCTTCAGGATGTCTTTTTACACTATATAAAGGTGGAACTTTACATTGGAAACGTTTGGTTTAGCTGTTATAAAAGTTTGGTTTTTTAGTGCTGTAAATGCATTTTCAGCTCGCGCTGTACACATTTGCTATGAGAGGCATTATCTCATAAGGGAAATATTGGACAATCAAATTAATGGCTGCCCAGGCTTCAGGATGTCTTTTTACACTATATAAAGGTGGAAATTTACATTGGAAACGTTTAGTTTAGCTGTTAATGAAGTTTCGGTTTTTTAGTGCTGAAAATTCATTGTCTCCTGGCGCTGTACACTTTTTCTAAGTGTTGCAATATCTCATGAAGGAAATACTGGACAATCAAATTAATGACTTTCCAGGCTTCAGGATGCCTTTCTACACTATATAAAGGTGGAAATTTACATTGGAAACGTTTGGTTTAGCTGTTATAAAAGTTTGGTTTTTTAGTGCTGTAAATGCATTTTCAGCTCGCGCTGTACACATTTGCTATGAGAGGCATTATCTCATAAGGGAAATATTGGACAATCAAATTAATGACTGCCCAGGCTTCAGGATGTCTTTTTACACTATATAAAGGTGGAATTTACATTGGAAACGTTTGGTTTAGCTGTTATAAAAGTTTGGTTTTTTAGTGCTGAAAATGCATTTTCAGCTCGCACTGTACACATTTGCTATGTGAGGCATTATCTCATGAAGGAAATACTGGACAATCAAATTAATGACTTTCCAGGCTTCAGGATGCCTTTTTACACTATATAAAGGTGGAAATTTACATTGGAAACGTTTGGTTTAGCTGTTATAAAAGTTTGTTTTTTTAGTGCTGTAAATGCATTTTCAGCTCGCGCTGTACACATTTGCTATGAGAGGCATTATCTCATAAAGGAAATATTGGACAATCGAATTAATGACTGCCCAGGCTTCAGGATGTCTTTTTACACTATATAAAGGTGGAAATTTACATTGGAAACGTTTGGTTTAGCTGTTATAAAAGTTTGGTTTTTTAGTGCTGAAAATGCATTTTCAGCTCGCACTGTACACATTTGCTATGTGAGGCATTATCTCATAAGGGAAATACTGGACAATCAAATTAATGACTTCCCAGGCTTCAGGATGCCTTTTTACACTCTATAAATGTGGAAATTTACATTGGAAACGTTTGGTTTAGCTGTTAATGAAGTTTCGTTTTTTTAGTGCTGAAAATTCATTGTCTGCTGGCGCTGTACACCTTTTCTAAGTGTTGCAATATCTCATGAAGGAAATACTGGACAATCAAATTAATGACTTTCCAGGCTTCAAGATGCCTTTCTACACTATATAAAGGTGGAAATTTACATTGGAAACGTTTGGTTTAGCTGTTATAAAAGTTTGGGTTTTTAGTCCTGTAAATGCATTTTCAGCTCGCGCTGTACACATTTGCTATGAGAGGCATTATCTCATAAGGGAAATATTGGACAATCAAATTAATGACTGCCCAGGCTTCAGGATGTCTTTTTACACTATATAAAGGTGGAAATTTACATTGGAAACGTTTAGTTTAGCTGTTATAAAAGTTTGTTTTTTTAGTGCTGTAAATGCATTTTCAGCTCGCGCTGTACACATTTGCTATGTGAGGCATTATCTCATGAAGGAAATACTGGACAATAAAATTAATGACTTTCCAGGCTTCAGGATGCCTTTTTACACTATATAAAGGTGGAAATTTACATTGGAAACGTTTGGTTTAGCTGTTATAAAAGTTTGGTTTTTTAGTGCTGTAAATGCATTTTCAGCTCGCGCTGTACACATTTGCTATGAGAGGCATTATCTCATAAAGGAAATATTGGACAATCGAATTAATGACTGCCCAGGCTTCAGGATGTCTTTTTACACTATATAAAGGTGGAAATTTACATTGGAAACGTTTGGTTTAGCTGTTATAAAAGTTTGGTTTTTTAGTGCTGAAAATGCATTTTCAGCTCGCACTGTACACATTTGCTATGTGAGGCATTATCTCATAAGGGAAATACTGGACAATCAAATTAATGACTTCCCAGGCTTCAGGATGCCTTTTTACATTCTATAAATGTGGAAATTTACATTGGAAACGTTTGGTTTAGCTGTTAATGAAGTTTCGTTTTTTTAGTGCTGAAAATTCATTGTCTGCTGGCGCTGTACACCTTTTCTAAGTGTTGCAATATCTCATGAAGGAAATACTGGACAATCAAATTAATGACTTTCCAGGCTTCAAGATGCCTTTCTACACTATATAAAGGTGGAAATTTACATTGGAAACGTTTGGTTTAGCTGTTATAAAAGTTTGGGTTTTTAGTCCTGTAAATGCATTTTCAGCTCGCGCTGTACACATTTGCTATGAGAGGCATTATCTCATAAGGGAAATATTGGACAATCAAATTAATGACTGCCCAGGCTTCAGTATGTCTTTTTACACTATATAAAGGTGGAAATTTACATTGGAAACGTTTAGTTTAGCTGTTATAAAAGTTTGTTTTTTTAGTGCTGTAAATGCATTTTCAGCTCGCGCTGTACACATTTGCTATGTGAGGCATTATCTCATAAGGGAAATACTGGACAATCAAATTAATGACTGCCCAGGCTTCAGGATGTCTTTTTACACTATATAAAGGTGGAAATTTACATTGGAAACGTTTGGTTTAGCTGTTATAAAAGTTTGTTTTTTTAGTGCTGAAAATGCATTTTCAGCTCGCACTGTACACATTTGCTATGTGAGGCATTATTTCATAAGGGAAATACTGGACAATCAAATTAATGACTTCCCAGGCTTCAGGATGCCTTTTTACACTCTATAAATGTGGAAATTTACATTGGAAACGTTTGGTTTAGCTGTTAATGAAGTTTCGTTTTTTTAGTGCTGAAAATTCATTGTCTGCTGGCGCTGTACACCTTTTCTAAGTGTTGCAATATCTCATGAAGGAAATACTGGACAATCAAATTAATGACTTTCCAGGCTTCAAGATGCCTTTCTACACTATATAAAGGTGGAAATTTACATTGGAAACGTTTGGTTTAGCTGTTATAAAAGTTTGGGTTTTTAGTCCTGTAAATGCATTTTCAGCTCGCGCTGTACACATTTGCTATGAGAGGCATTATCTCATAAGGGAAATATTGGACAATCAAATTAATGACTGCCCAGGCTTCAGGATGTCTTTTTACACTATATAAAGGTGGAAATTTACATTGGAAACGTTTAGTTTAGCTGTTATAAAAGTTTGTTTTTTTAGTGCTGTAAATGCATTTTCAGCTCGCGCTGTACACATTTGCTATGTGAGGCATTATCTCATAAGGGAAATACTGGACAATCAAATTAATGACTGCCCAGGCTTCAGGATGTCTTTTTACACTATATAAAGGTGGAAATTTACATTGGAAACGTTTGGTTTAGCTGTTATAAAAGTTTGGTTTTTTAGTGCTGAAAATGCATTTTCAGCTCGCACTGTACACATTTGCTATGTGAGGCATTATCTCATAAGGGAAATACTGGACAATCAAATTAATGACTTCCCAGGCTTCAGGATGCCTTTTTACACTCTATAAATGTGGAAATTTACATTGGAAACGTTTGGTTTAGCTGTTAATGAAGTTTCGTTTTTTTAGTGCTGAAAATTCATTGTCTGCTGGCGCTGTACACTTTTTCTAAGTGTTGCAATATCTCATGAAGGAAATACTGGACAATCAAATTAATGACTTTCCAGGCTTCAGGATGCCTTTCTACACTATATAAAGGTGGAAATTTACATTGGAAACGTTTGGTTTAGCTGTTATAAAAGTTTGGTTTTTTAGTGCTGTAAATGCATTTTCAGCTCGCGCTGTACACATTTGCTATGAGAGGCATTATCTCATAAGGGAAATATTGGACAATCAAATTAATGACTGCCCAGGCTTCAGGATGTCTTTTTACACTATATAAAGGTGGAAATTTACATTGGAAACGTTTAGTTTAGCTGTTAATGAAGTTTCGTTTTTTTAGTGCTGAAAATTCATTGTCTGCTGGCGCTGTACACTTTTTCTAAGTGTTGCAATATCTCATGAAGGAAATACTGGACAATCAAATTAATGACTTTCCAGGCTTCAGGATGTCTTTCTACACTATATAAAGGTGGAAATTTACATTGGAAACGTTTGGTTTAGCTGTTATAAAAGTTTGGTTTTTTAGTGCTTAAAATGCTTTTTCAGCTCGCACTGTACACATTTGCTATATGAGGCATTATCTCATAAGGGAAATACTGGACAATCAAATTAATGACTTCCCAGGCTTCAGGATGCCTTTTTACACTCTATAAAGGTGGAAATTTACATTGGAAACGTTTGGTTTAGCTGTTATAAAAGTTTGTTTTTTTCGTGCTGTAAATGCATTTTCAGCTCGCGCTGTACACATTTGCAATGAGAGGCATTATCTCATAAGGGAAATATTGGACAATCAAATTAATGACTGCCCAGGCTTCAGGATGTCTTTTTACACTATATAAATGTGGAAATTTACATTGGAAACGTTTGGTTTAGCTGTTCATGAAGTTTCGTTTTTTTAGTGCTGAAAATTCATTGTCTGCTGGCGCTGTACACTTTTTCTAAGTGTTGCAATATCTCATGAAGGAAATACTGGACAATCAAATTAATGACTTTCCAGGCTTCAGGATGCCTTTCTACACTATATAAAGGTGGAAATTTACATTGGAAACGTTTGGTTTAGCTGTTATAAAAGTTTGGGTTTTTAGTGCTGTAAATGCATTTTCCGCTCGCGCTGTACACATTTGCTATGAGAGGCATTATCTCATAAGGGAAATATTGGACAATCAAATTAATGACTGCCCAGGCTTCAGGATGTCTTTTTACACTATATAAAGGTGGAAATTTAAATTGGAAACGTTTGGTTTAGCTGTTATAAAAGTTTGGTTTTTTAGTGCTGTAAATGCATTTTCAGCTCGCGCTGTACACATTTGCTATGAGAGGCATTATCTCATAAGGGAAATATTGGACAATCAAATTAATGGCTGCCCAGGCTTCAGGATGTCTTTTTACACTATATAAAGGTGGAAATTTACATTGGAAACGTTTAGTTTAGCTGTTATAAAAGTTTGTTTTTTTAGTGCTGTAAATGCATTTTCAGCTCGCGCTGTACACATTTGCTATGTGAGGCATTATCTCATAAGGGAAATACTGGACAATCAAATTAATGACTGCCCAGGCTTCAGGATGTCTTTTTACACTATATAAAGGTGGAAATTTACATTGGAAACGTTTGGTTTAGCTGTTATAAAAGTTTGGTTTTTTAGTGCTGAAAATGCATTTTCAGCTCGCACTGTACACATTTGCTATGTGAGGCATTATCTCATAAGGGAAATACTGGACAATCAAATTAATGACTTCCCAGGCTTCAGGATGCCTTTTTACACTCTATAAATGTGGAAATTTACATTGGAAACGTTTGGTTTAGCTGTTAATGAAGTTTCGTTTTTTTAGTGCTGAAAATTCATTGTCTGCTGGCGCTGTACACTTTTTCTAAGTGTTGCAATATCTCATGAAGGAAATACTGGACAATCAAATTAATGACTTTCCAGGCTTCAGGATGCCTTTCTACACTATATAAAGGTGGAAATTTACATTGGAAACGTTTGGTTTAGCTGTTATAAAAGTTTGGTTTTTTAGTGCTGTAAATGCATTTTCAGCTCGCGCTGTACACATTTGCTATGAGAGGCATTATCTCATAAGGGAAATATTGGACAATCAAATTAATGACTGCCCAGGCTTCAGGATGTCTTTTTACACTATATAAAGGTGGAAATTTACATTGGAAACGTTTAGTTTAGCTGTTAATGAAGTTTCGTTTTTTTAGTGCTGAAAATTCATTGTCTGCTGGCGCTGTACACTTTTTCTAAGTGTTGCAATATCTCATGAAGGAAATACTGGACAATCAAATTAATGACTTTCCAGGCTTCAGGATGTCTTTCTACACTATATAAAGGTGGAAATTTACATTGGAAACGTTTGGTTTAGCTGTTATAAAAGTTTGGTTTTTTAGTGCTTAAAATGCTTTTTCAGCTCGCACTGTACACATTTGCTATATGAGGCATTATCTCATAAGGGAAATACTGGACAATCAAATTAATGACTTCCCAGGCTTCAGGATGCCTTTTTACACTCTATAAAGGTGGAAATTTACATTGGAAACGTTTGGTTTAGCTGTTATAAAAGTTTGTTTTTTTCGTGCTGTAAATGCATTTTCAGCTCGCGCTGTACACATTTGCAATGAGAGGCATTATCTCATAAGGGAAATATTGGACAATCAAATTAATGACTGCCCAGGCTTCAGGATGTCTTTTTACACTATATAAATGTGGAAATTTACATTGGAAACGTTTGGTTTAGCTGTTCATGAAGTTTCGTTTTTTTAGTGCTGAAAATTCATTGTCTGCTGGCGCTGTACACTTTTTCTAAGTGTTGCAATATCTCATGAAGGAAATACTGGACAATCAAATTAATGACTTTCCAGGCTTCAGGATGCCTTTCTACACTATATAAAGGTGGAAATTTACATTGGAAACGTTTGGTTTAGCTGTTATAAAAGTTTGGGTTTTTAGTGCTGTAAATGCATTTTCCGCTCGCGCTGTACACATTTGCTATGAGAGGCATTATCTCATAAGGGAAATATTGGACAATCAAATTAATGACTGCCCAGGCTTCAGGATGTCTTTTTACACTATATAAAGGTGGAAATTTAAATTGGAAACGTTTGGTTTAGCTGTTATAAAAGTTTGGTTTTTTAGTGCTGTAAATGCATTTTCAGCTCGCGCTGTACACATTTGCTATGAGAGGCATTATCTCATAAGGGAAATATTGGACAATCAAATTAATGGCTGCCCAGGCTTCAGGATGTCTTTTTACTCTATATAAAGGTGGAAATTTACATTGGAAACGTTTAGTTTAGCTGTTAATGAAGTTTCGTTTTTTTAGTGCTGAAAATTCATTGTCTGCTGGCGCTGTACACTTTTTCTAAGTGTTGCAATATCTCATGAAGGAAATACTGGACAATCAAATCAATGACTTTCCAGGCTTCAGGATGCCTTTCTACACTAGATAAAGGTGGAAATTTACATTGGAAACGTTTGGTTTAGCTGTTATAAAAGTTTGGTTTTTTAGTGCTGTAAATGCATTTTCAGCTCGCACTGTACACATTTGCTATGTGAGGCATTATCTCATAAGGGAAATACTGGACAATCAAATTAATGACTTCCCAGGCTTCAGGATGCCTTTTTACACTCTATAAATGTGGAAATTTACATTGGAAACGTTTGGTTTAGCTGTTAATGAAGTTTCGTTTTTTTAGTGCTGAAAATTCATTGTCTGCTGGCGCTGTACACCTTTTCTAAGTGTTGCAATATCTCATGAAGGAAATACTGGACAATCAAATTAATGACTTTCCAGGCTTCAGGATGCCTTTCTACACTATATAAAGGTGGAAATGTACATTGGAAACGTTTGGTTTAGCTGTTATAAAAGTTTGTTTTTTTAGTGCTGTAAATGCATTTTCAGCTCGCGCTGTACACATTTGCTATGAGAGGCATTATCTCATAAGGGAAATATTGGACAATCAAATTAATGACTGCCCAGGCTCCAGGATGTCTTTTTACACTATATAAAGGTGGAAATTTACATTGGAAACGTTTGGTTTAGCTGTTATAAAAGTTTGTTTTTTTTAGTGCTGAAAATGCATTTTCAGCTCGCACTGTACACATTTGCTATGTGAGGCATTATCTCATAAGGGAAATACTGGACAATCAAATTAATGACTGCCCAGGCTTCAGGATGTCTTTTTACACTATATAAAGGTGGAAATTTACATTGGAAACGTTTGGTTTAGCTGTTATAAAAGTTTGGTTTTTTAGTGCTGAAAATGCATTTTCAGCTCGCACTGTACACATTTGCTATGTGAGGCATTATCTCATAAGGGAAATACTGGACAATCAAATTAATGACTTCCCAGGCTTCAGGATGCCTTTTTACACTCTATAAATGTGGAAATTTACATTGGAAACGTTTGGTTTAGCTGTTAATGAAGTTTCGTTTTTTTAGTGCTGAAAATTCATTGTCTGCTGGCGCTGTACACTTTTTCTAAGTGTTGCAATATCTCATGAAGGAAATACTGGACAATCAAATTAATGACTTTCCAGGCTTCAGGATGCCTTTCTACACTATATAAAGGTGGAAATTTACATTGGAAACGTTTGGTTTAGCTGTTATAAAAGTTTGTTTTTTTAGTGCTGTAAATGCATTTTCAGCTCGCGCTGTACACATTTGCTATGAGAGGCATTATCTCATAAGGGAAATATTGGACAATCAAATTAATGACTGCCCAGGCTTCAGGATGTCTTTTTACACTATATAAAGGTGGAAATTTACATTGGAAACGTTTAGTTTAGCTGTTATAAAAGTTTGTTTTTTTAGTGCTGTAAATGCATTTTCAGCTCGCGCTGTACACATTTGCTATGTGAGGCATTATCTCATAAGGGAAATACTGGACAATCAAATTAATGACTGCCCAGGCTTCAGGATGTCGTTTTACACTATATAATGGTGGAAATTTACATTGGAAACGTTTGGTTTAGCTGTTATAAAAGTTTGGTTTTTTTAGTGCTGAAAATGCATTTTCAGCTCGCACTGTACACATTTGCTATGTGAGGCATTATCTCATAAGGGAAATACTGGACAATCAAATTAATGACTTCCCAGGCTTCAGGATGCCCTTTTACACTCTATAAATGTGGAAATTTACATTGGAAACGTTTGGTTTAGCTGTTAATGAAGTTTCGTTTTTTTAGTGCTGAAAATTCATTGTCTGCTGGCGCTGTACACTTTTTCTAAGTGTTGCAATATCTCATGAAGGAAATACTGGACAATCAAATTAATGACTTTCCAGGCTTCAGGATGCCTTTCTACACTATATAAAGGTGGAAATTTACATTGGAAACGTTTGGTTTAGCTGTTATAAAAGTTTGGTTTTTTAGTGCTGTAAATGCATTTTCAGCTCGCGCTGTACACATTTGCTATGAGAGGCATTATCTCATAAGGGAAATATTGGACAATCAAATTAATGACTGCCCAGGCTTCAGGATGTCTTTTTACACTATATAAAGGTGGAAATTTACATTGGAAACGTTTAGTTTAGCTGTTAATGAAGTTTCGTTTTTTTAGTGCTGAAAATTCATTGTCTGCTGGCGCTGTACACTTTTTCTAAGTGTTGCAATATCTCATGAAGGAAATACTGGACAATCAAATTAATGACTTTCCAGGCTTCAGGATGCCTTTCTACACTATATAAAGGTAGAAATTTACATTGGAAACGTTTGGTTTAGCTGTTATAAAAGTTTGGTTTTTTAGTGCTGTAAATGCATTTTCAGCTCGCGCTGTACACATTTGCTATGAGAGGCATTATCTCATAAGGGAAATATTGGACAATCAAATTAATGACTGCCCAGGCTTCAGGATGTCTTTTTACACTATATAAAGGTGGAAATTTACATTGGAAACGTTTGGTTTAGCTGTTAATGAAGTTTCGTTTTTTTAGTGCTGAAAATTCATTGTCTGCTGGCGCTGTACACCTTTTCTAAGTGTTGCAATATCTCATGAAGGAAATACTGGACAATCAAATTAATGACTTTCCAGGCTTCAAGATGCCTTTCTACACTATATAAAGGTGGAAATTTACATTGGAAACGTTTGGTTTAGCTGTTATAAAAGTTTGGGTTTTTAGTCCTGTAAATGCATTTTCAGCTCGCGCTGTACACATTTGCTATGAGAGGCATTATCTCATAAGGGAAATATTGGACAATCAAATTAATGACTGCCCAGGCTTCAGGATGTCTTTTTACACTATATAAAGGTGGAAATTTACATTGGAAACGTTTGGTTTAGCTGTTATAAAAGTTTGGTTTTTTAGTGCTGTAAATGCATTTTCAGCTCGCGCTGTACACATTTGCTATGAGAGGCATTATCTCATGAAGGAAATACTGGACAATCAAATTAATGACTTTCCAGGCTTCAGGATGCCTTTTTACACTATATAAAGGTGGAAATTTACATTGGAAACGTTTGGTTTAGCTGTTATAAAAGTTTGGTTTTTTAGTGCTGTAAATGCATTTTCAGCTCGCGCTGTACACATTTGCTATGAGAGGCATTATCTCATAAAGGAAATATTGGACAATCGAATTAATGACTGCCCAGGCTTCAGGATGTCTTTTTACACTATATAAAGGTGGAAATTTACATTGGAAACGTTTGGTTTAGCTGTTATAAAAGTTTGGTTTTTTAGTGCTGAAAATGCATTTTCAGCTCGCACTGTACACATTTGCTATGTGGGGCATTATCTCATAAGGGAAATACTGGACAATCAAATTAATGACTTCCCAGGCTTCAGGATGCCTTTTTACACTCTATAAATGTGGAAATTTACATTGGAAACGTTTGGTTTAGCTGTTAATGAAGTTTCGTTTTTTTAGTGCTGAAAATTCATTGTCTGCTGGCGCTGTACACCTTTTCTAAGTGTTGCAATATCTCATGAAGGAAATACTGGACAATCAAATTAATGACTTTCCAGGCTTCAAGATGCCTTTCTACACTATATAAAGGTGGAAATTTACATTGGAAACGTTTGGTTTAGTTGTTATAAAAGTTTGGGTTTTTAGTCCTGTAAATGCATTTTCAGCTCGCGCTGTACACATTTGCTATGAGAGGCATTATCTCATAAGGGAAATATTGGACAATCAAATTAATGACTGCCCAGGCTTCAGGATGTCTTTTTACACTATATAAAGGTGGAAATTTACATTGGAAACGTTTAGTTTAGCTGTTATAAAAGTTTGTTTTTTTAGTGCTGTAAATGCATTTTCAGCTCGCGCTGTACACATTTGCTATGTGAGGCATTATCTCATAAGGGAAATACTGGACAATCAAATTAATGACTGCCCAGGCTTCAGGATGTCTTTTTACACTATATAAAGGTGGAAATTTACATTGGAAACGTTTGGTTTAGCTGTTATAAAAGTTTGGTTTTTTAGTGCTGAAAATGCATTTTCAGCTCGCACTGTACACATTTGCTATGTGAGGCATTATCTCATAAGGGAAATACTGGACAATCAAATTAATGACTTCCCAGGCTTCAGGATGCCTTTTTACACTCTCTAAATGTGGAAATTTCTATTGGAAACGTTTGGTTTTGCTGTTAATGAAGTTTCGTTTTTTTAGTGCTGAAAATTCATTGTCTGCTGGCGCTGTACACTTTTTTTAAGTGTTGCAATATCTCATGAAGGAAATACTGGACAATCAAATTAATGACTTTCCAGGCTTCAGGATGCCTTTCTACACTATATAAAGGTAGAAATTTACATTGGAAACGTTTGGTTTAGCTGTTATAAAAGTTTGGTTTTTTAGTGCTGTAAATGCATTTTCAGCTCGCGCTGTACACATTTGCTATGAGAGGCATTATCTCATAAGGGAAATATTGGACAATCAAATTAATGACTGCCCAGGCTTCAGGATGTCTTTTTACACTATATAAAGGTGGAAATTTACATTGGAAACGTTTGGTTTAGCTGTTAATGAAGTTTCGTTTTTTTAGTGCTGAAAATTCATTGTCTGCTGGCGCTGTACACCTTTTCTAAGTGTTGCAATATCTCATGAAGGAAATACTGGACAATCAAATTAATGACTTTCCAGGCTTCAAGATGCCTTTCTACACTATATAAAGGTGGAAATTTACATTGGAAACGTTTGGTTTAGCTGTTATAAAAGTTTGGGTTTTTAGTCCTGTAAATGCATTTTCAGCTCGCGCTGTACACATTTGCTATGAGAGGCATTATCTCATAAGGGAAATATTGGACAATCAAATTAATGACTGCCCAGGCTTCAGGATGTCTTTTTACACTATATAAAGGTGGAAATTTACATTGGAAACGTTTGGTTTAGCTGTTATAAAAGTTTGGTTTTTTAGTGCTGTAAATGCATTTTCAGCTCGCGCTGTACACATTTGCTATGAGAGGCATTATCTCATGAAGGAAATACTGGACAATCAAATTAATGACTTTCCAGGCTTCAGGATGCCTTTTTACACTATATAAAGGTGGAAATTTACATTGGAAACGTTTGGTTTAGCTGTTATAAAAGTTTGGTTTTTTAGTGCTGTAAATACATTTTCAGCTCGCGCTGTACACATTTGCTATGAGATGCATTATATCTCATAAAGGAAATATTGGACAATCGAATTAATGACTGCCCAGGCTTCAGGATGTCTTTTTACACTATATAAAGGTGGAAATTTACATTGGAAACGTTTGGTTTAGCTGTTATAAAAGTTTGGTTTTTTAGTGCTGAAAATGCATTTTCAGCTCGCACTGTACACATTTGCTATGTGGGGCATTATCTCATAAGGGAAATACTGGACAATCAAATTAATGACTTCCCAGGCTTCAGGATGCCTTTTTACACTCTATAAATGTGGAAATTTACATTGGAAACGTTTGGTTTAGCTGTTAATGAAGTTTCGTTTTTTTAGTGCTGAAAATTCATTGTCTGCTGGCGCTGTACACCTTTTCTAAGTGTTGCAATATCTCATGAAGGAAATACTGGACAATCAAATTAATGACTTTCCAGGCTTCAAGATGCCTTTCTACACTATATAAAGGTGGAAATTTACATTGGAAACGTTTGGTTTAGTTGTTATAAAAGTTTGGGTTTTTAGTCCTGTAAATGCATTTTCAGCTCGCGCTGTACACATTTGCTATGAGAGGCATTATCTCATAAGGGAAATATTGGACAATCAAATTAATGACTGCCCAGGCTTCAGGATGTCTTTTTACACTATATAAAGGTGGAAATTTACATTGGAAACGTTTAGTTTAGCTGTTATAAAAGTTTGTTTTTTTAGTGCTGTAAATGCATTTTCAGCTCGCGCTGTACACATTTGCTATGTGAGGCATTATCTCATAAGGGAAATACTGGACAATCAAATTAATGACTGCCCAGGCTTCAGGATGTCTTTTTACACTATATAAAGGTGGAAATTTACATTGGAAACGTTTGGTTTAGCTGTTATAAAAGTTTGGTTTTTTAGTGCTGAAAATGCATTTTCAGCTCGCACTGTACACATTTGCTATGTGAGGCATTATCTCATAAGGGAAATACTGGACAATCAAATTAATGACTTCCCAGGCTTCAGGATGCCTTTTTACACTCTATAAATGTGGAAATTTCTATTGGAAACGTTTGGTTTTGCTGTTAATGAAGTTTCGTTTTTTTAGTGCTGAAAATTCATTGTCTGCTGGCGCTGTACACTTTTTCTAAGTGTTGCAATATCTCATGAAGGAAATACTGGACAATCAAATTAATGACTTTCCAGGCTTCAGGATGCCTTTCTACACTATATAAAGGTGGAAATTTACATTGGAAACGTTTGGTTTAGCTGTTATAAAAGTTTGTTTTTTTAGTGCTGTAAATGCATTTTCAGCTCGCGCTGTACACATTTGCTATGAGAGGCATTATCTCATAAGGGAAATATTGGACAATCAAATTAATGACTGCCCAGGCTTCAGGATGTCTTTTTACACTATATAAAGGTGGAAATTTACATTGGAAACGTTTAGTTTAGCTGTTAATGAAGTTTCGTTTTTTTAGTGCTGAAAATTCATTGTCTGCTGGCGCTGTACACTTTTTCTAAGTGTTGCAATATCTCATGAAGGAAATACTGGACAATCAAATTAATGACTTTCCAGGCTTCAGGATGCCTTTCTACACTATATAAAGGTAGAAATTTACATTGGAAACGTTTGGTTTAGCTGTTATAAAAGTTTGGTTTTTTAGTGCTGTAAATGCATTTTCAGCTCGCGTTGTACACATTTGCTATGAGAGGCATTATCTCATAAGGGAAATATTGGACAATCAAATTAATGACTGCCCAGGCTTCAGGATGTCTTTTTACACTATATAAAGGTGGAAATTTACATTGGAAACGTTTGGTTTAGCTGTTATAAAAGTTTGGTTTTTTAGTGCTGTAAATGCATTTTCAGCTCGCGCTGTACACATTTGCTATGAGAGGCATTATCTCATAAGGGAAATATTGGACAATCAAATTAATGGCTGCCCAGGCTTCAGGATGTCTTTTTACACTATATAAAGGTGGAAATTTACATTGGAAACGTTTAGTTTAGCTGTTAATGAAGTTTCGGTTTTTTAGTGCTGAAAATTCATTGTCTGCTGGCGCTGTACACTTTTTCTAAGTGTTGCAATATCTCATGAAGGAAATACTGGACAATCAAATTAATGACTTTCCAGGCTTCAGGATGCCTTTCTACACTATATAAAGGTGGAAATTTACATTGGAAACGTTTGGTTTAGCTGTTATAAAAGTTTGGTTTTTTAGTGCTGTAAATGCATTTTCAGCTCGCGCTGTACACATTTGCTATGAGAGGCATTATCTGATAAGGGAAATATTGGACAATCAAATTAATGACTGCCCAGGCTTCAGGATGTCTTTTTACACTATATAAAGGTGGAAATTTACATTGGAAACGTTTGGTTTAGCTGTTATAAAAGTTTGGTTTTTTAGTGCTGTAAATGCATTTTCAGCTCGCGCTGTACACATTTGCTATGAGAGGCATTATCTGATAAGGGAAATATTGGACAATCAAATTAATGACTGCCCAGGCTTCAGGATGTCTTTTTACACTATATAAAGGTGGAAATTTACATTGGAAACGTTTGGTTTAGCTGTTATAAAAGTTTGGTTTTTTAGTGCTTAAAATGCATTTTCAGCTCGCACTGTACACATTTGCTATATGAGGCATTATCTCATAAGGGAAATACTGGACAATCAAATTAATGACTTCCCAGGCTTCAGGATGCCTTTTTACACTCTATAAAGGTGGAAATTTACATTGGTAACGTTTGGTTTAGCTGTTATAAAAGTTTGTTTTTTTCGTGCTGTAAATGCATTTTCAGCTCGCGCTGTACACATTTGCAATGAGAGGCATTATCTCATAAGGGAAATATTGGACAATCAAATTAATGACTGCCCAGGCTTCAGGATGTCTTTTTACACTATATAAATGTGGAAATTTACATTGGAAACGTTTGGTTTAGCTGTTAATGAAGTTTCGTTTTTTTAGTGCTGAAAATTCATTGTCTGCTGGCGCTGTACACTTTTTCTAAGTGTTGCAATATCTCATGAAGGAAATACTGGACAATCAAATTAATGACTTTCCAGGCTTCAGGATGCCTTTCTACACTATATAAAGGTAGAAATTTACATTGGAAACGTTTGGTTTAGCTGTTATAAAAGTTTGGTTTTTTAGTGCTGTAAATGCATTTTCAGCTCGCGCTGTACACATTTGCTATGAGAGGCATTATCTCATAAGGGAAATATTGGACAATCAAATTAATGACTGCCCAGGCTTCAGGATGTCTTTTTACACTATATAAAGGTGGAAATTTACATTGGAAACGTTTGGTTTAGCTGTTATAAAAGTTTGGTTTTTTAGTGCTGTAAATGCATTTTCAGCTCGCGCTGTACACATTTGCTATGAGAGGCATTATCTCATAAGGGAAATATTGGACAATCAAATTAATGGCTGCCCAGGCTTCAGGATGTCTTTTTACTCTATATAAAGGTGGAAATTTACATTGGAAACGTTTAGTTTAGCTGTTAATGAAGTTTCGTTTTTTTAGTGCTGAAAATTCATTGTCTGCTGGCGCTGTACACTTTTTCTAAGTGTTGCAATATCTCATGAAGGAAATACTGGACAATCAAATCAATGACTTTCCAGGCTTCAGGATGCCTTTCTACACTAGATAAAGGTGGAAATTTACATTGGAAACGTTTGGTTTAGCTGTTATAAAAGTTTGGTTTTTTAGTGCTGTAAATGCATTTTCAGCTCGCACTGTACACATTTGCTATGTGAGGCATTATCTCATAAGGGAAATACTGGACAATCAAATTAATGACTTCCCAGGCTTCAGGATGCCTTTTTACACTCTATAAATGTGGAAATTTACATTGGAAACGTTTGGTTTAGCTGTTAATGAAGTTTCGTTTTTTTAGTGCTGAAAATTCATTGTCTGCTGGCGCTGTACACCTTTTCTAAGTGTTGCAATATCTCATGAAGGAAATACTGGACAATCAAATTAATGACTTTCCAGGCTTCAGGATGCCTTTCTACACTATATAAAGGTGGAAATGTACATTGGAAACGTTTGGTTTAGCTGTTATAAAAGTTTTTTTTTTAGTGCTGTAAATGCATTTTCAGCTCGCGCTGTACACATTTGCTATGAGAGGCATTATCTCATAAGGGAAATATTGGACAATCAAATTAATGACTGCCCAGGCTCCAGGATGTCTTTTTACACTATATAAAGGTGGAAATTTACATTGGAAACGTTTGGTTTAGCTGTTATAAAAGTTTGGTTTTTTAGTGCTGTAAATGCATTTTCAGCTCGCGCTGTACACATTTGCTATGAGAGGCATTATCTCATAAGGGAAATATTGGACAATCAAATTAATGGCTGCCCAGGCTTCAGGATGTCTTTTTACTCTATATAAAGGTGGAAATTTACATTGGAAACGTTTGGTTTAGCTGTTATAAAAGTTTGGTTTTTTAGTGCTGTAAATGCATTTTCAGCTCGCACTGTACACATTTGCTATGTGAGGCATTATCTCATAAGGGAAATACTGGACAATCAAATTAATGACTGCCCAGGCTTCAGGATGTCTTTTTACACTATATAAAGGTGGGAATTTACATTAGAAACGTTTGGTTTAGCTGTTATAAAAGTTTGGTTTTTTAGTGCTGAAAATGCATTTTCAGCTCGCACTGTACACATTTGCTATGTGAGGCATTATCTCATAAGGGAAATACTGGACAATCAAATTAATGACTTCCAAGGCTTCAGGATGCCTTTTTACACTCTATAAATGTGGAAATTTACATTGGAAACGTTTGGTTTAGCTGTTAATGAAGTTTCGTTTTTTTAGTGCTGAAAATTCATTGTCTGCTGGCGCTGTACACTTTTTCTAAGTGTTGCAATATCTCATGAAGGAAATACTGGACAATCAAATTAATGACTTTCCAGGCTTCAGGATGCCTTTCTACACTATATAAAGGTGGAAATTTACATTGGAAACGTTTGGTTTAGCTGTTATAAAAGTTTGTTTTTTTAGTGCTGTAAATGCATTTTCAGCTCGCGCTGTACACATTTGCTATGAGAGGCATTATCTCATAAGGGAAATATTGGACAATCAAATTAATGACTGCCCAGGCTTCAGGATGTCTTTTTACACTATATAAAGGTGGAAATTTACATTGGAAACGTTTAGTTTAGCTGTTATAAAAGTTTGTTTTTTTAGTGCTGTAAATGCATTTTCAGCTCGCGCTGTACACATTTGCTATGTGAGGCATTATCTCATAAGGGAAATACTGGACAATCAAATTAATGACTGCCCAGGCTTCAGGATGTCGTTTTACACTATATAATGGTGGAAATTTACATTGGAAACGTTTGGTTTAGCTGTTATAAAAGTTTGGTTTTTTAGTGCTGAAAATGCATTTTCAGCTCGCACTGTACACATTTGCTATGTGAGGCATTATCTCATAAGGGAAATACTGGACAATCAAATTAATGACTTCCCAGGCTTCAGGATGCCCTTTTACACTCTATAAATGTGGAAATTTACATTGGAAACGTTTGGTTTAGCTGTTAATGAAGTTTCGTTTTTTTAGTGCTGAAAATTCATTGTCTGCTGGCGCTGTACACTTTTTCTAAGTGTTGCAATATCTCATGAAGGAAATACTGGACAATCAAATTAATGACTTTCCAGGCTTCAGGATGCCTTTCTACACTATATAAAGGTAGAAATTTACATTGGAAACGTTTGGTTTAGCTGTTATAAAAGTTTGGTTTTTTAGTGCTGTAAATGCATTTTCAGCTCGCGCTGTACACATTTGCTATGAGAGGCATTATCTCATAAGGGAAATATTGGACAATCAAATTAATGACTGCCCAGGCTTCAGGATGTCTTTTTACACTATATAAAGGTGGAAATTTACATTGGAAACGTTTAGTTTAGCTGTTAATGAAGTTTCGTTTTTTTAGTGCTGAAAATTCATTGTCTGCTGGCGCTGTACACTTTTTCTAAGTGTTGCAATATCTCATGAAGGAAATACTGGACAATCAAATTAATGACTTTCCAGGCTTCAGGATGCCTTTCTACACTATATAAAGGTGGAAATTTACATTGGAAACGTTTAGTTTAGCTGTTATAAAAGTTTGTTTTTTTAGTGCTGTAAATGCATTTTCAGCTCGCGCTGTACACATTTGCTATGTGAGGCATTATCTCATAAGGGAAATACTGGACAATCAAATTAATGACTGCCCAGGCTTCAGGATGTCGTTTTACACTATATAATGGTGGAAATTTACATTGGAAACGTTTGGTTTAGCTGTTATAAAAGTTTGGTTTTTTTAGTGCTGAAAATGCATTTTCAGCTCGCACTGTACACATTTGCTATGTGAGGCATTATCTCATAAGGGAAATACTGGACAATCAAATTAATGACTTCCCAGGCTTCAGGATGCCCTTTTACACTCTATAAATGTGGAAATTTACATTGGAAACGTTTGGTTTAGCTGTTAATGAAGTTTCGTTTTTTTAGTGCTGAAAATTCATTGTCTGCTGGCGCTGTACACTTTTTCTAAGTGTTGCAATATCTCATGAAGGAAATACTGGACAATCAAATTAATGACTTTCCAGGCTTCAGGATGCCTTTCTACACTATGTAAAGGTGGAAATTTACATTGGAAACGTTTGGTTTAGCTGTTATAAAAGTTTGGTTTTTTAGTGCTGTAAATGCATTTTCAGCTCGCGCTGTACACATTTGCTATGAGAGGCATTATCTCATAAGGGAAATATTGGACAATCAAATTAATGACTGCCCAGGCTTCAGGATGTCTTTTTACACTATATAAAGGTGGAAATTTACATTGGAAACGTTTAGTTTAGCTGTTAATGAAGTTTCGTTTTTTTAGTGCTGAAAATTCATTGTCTGCTGGCGCTGTACACTTTTTCTAAGTGTTGCAATATCTCATGAAGGAAATACTGGACAATCAAATTAATGACTTTCCAGGCTTCAGGATGCCTTTCTACACTATATAAAGGTAGAAATTTACATTGGAAACGTTTGGTTTAGCTGTTATAAAAGTTTGGTTTTTTAGTGCTGTAAATGCATTTTCAGCTCGCGCTGTACACATTTGCTATGAGAGGCATTATCTCATAAGGGAAATATTGGACAATCAAATTAATGACTGCCCAGGCTTCAGGATGTCTTTTTACACTATATAAAGGTGGAAATTTACATTGGAAACGTTTGGTTTAGCTGTTAATGAAGTTTCGTTTTTTTAGTGCTGAAAATTCATTGTCTGCTGGCGCTGTACACCTTTTCTAAGTGTTGCAATATCTCATGAAGGAAATACTGGACAATCAAATTAATGACTTTCCAGGCTTCAAGATGCCTTTCTACACTATATAAAGGTGGAAATTTACATTGGAAACGTTTGGTTTAGCTGTTATAAAAGTTTGGGTTTTTAGTCCTGTAAATGCATTTTCAGCTCGCGCTGTACACATTTGCTATGAGAGGCATTATCTCATAAGGGAAATATTGGACAATCAAATTAATGACTGCCCAGGCTTCAGGATGTCTTTTTACACTATATAAAGGTGGAAATTTACATTGGAAACGTTTGGTTTAGCTGTTATAAAAGTTTGGTTTTTTAGTGCTGTAAATGCATTTTCAGCTCGCGCTGTACACATTTGCTATGAGAGGCATTATCTCATGAAGGAAATACTGGACAATCAAATTAATGACTTTCCAGGCTTCAGGATGCCTTTTTACACTATATAAAGGTGGAAATTTACATTGGAAACGTTTGGTTTAGCTGTTATAAAAGTTTGGTTTTTTAGTGCTGTAAATGCATTTTCAGCTCGCGCTGTACACATTTGCTATGAGAGGCATTATCTCATAAAGGAAATATTGGACAATCGAATTAATGACTGCCCAGGCTTCAGGATGTCTTTTTACACTATATAAAGGTGGAAATTTACATTGGAAACGTTTGGTTTAGCTGTTATAAAAGTTTGGTTTTTTAGTGCTGAAAATGCATTTTCAGCTCGCACTGTACACATTTGCTATGTGGGGCATTATCTCATAAGGGAAATACTGGACAATCAAATTAATGACTTCCCAGGCTTCAGGATGCCTTTTTACACTCTATAAATGTGGAAATTTACATTGGAAACGTTTGGTTTAGCTGTTAATGAAGTTTCGTTTTTTTAGTGCTGAAAATTCATTGTCTGCTGGCGCTGTACACCTTTTCTAAGTGTTGCAATATCTCATGAAGGAAATACTGGACAATCAAATTAATGACTTTCCAGGCTTCAAGATGCCTTTCTACACTATATAAAGGTGGAAATTTACATTGGAAACGTTTGGTTTAGTTGTTATAAAAGTTTGGGTTTTTAGTCCTGTAAATGCATTTTCAGCTCGCGCTGTACACATTTGCTATGAGAGGCATTATCTCATAAGGGAAATATTGGACAATCAAATTAATGACTGCCCAGGCTTCAGGATGTCTTTTTACACTATATAAAGGTGGAAATTTACATTGGAAACGTTTAGTTTAGCTGTTATAAAAGTTTGTTTTTTTAGTGCTGTAAATGCATTTTCAGCTCGCGCTGTACACATTTGCTATGTGAGGCATTATCTCATAAGGGAAATACTGGACAATCAAATTAATGACTGCCCAGGCTTCAGGATGTCTTTTTACACTATATAAAGGTGGAAATTTACATTGGAAACGTTTGGTTTAGCTGTTATAAAAGTTTGGTTTTTTAGTGCTGAAAATGCATTTTCAGCTCGCACTGTACACATTTGCTATGTGAGGCATTATCTCATAAGGGAAATACTGGACAATCAAATTAATGACTTCCCAGGCTTCAGGATGCCTTTTTACACTCTCTAAATGTGGAAATTTCTATTGGAAACGTTTGGTTTTGCTGTTAATGAAGTTTCGTTTTTTTAGTGCTGAAAATTCATTGTCTGCTGGCGCTGTACACTTTTTTTAAGTGTTGCAATATCTCATGAAGGAAATACTGGACAATCAAATTAATGACTTTCCAGGCTTCAGGATGCCTTTCTACACTATATAAAGGTAGAAATTTACATTGGAAACGTTTGGTTTAGCTGTTATAAAAGTTTGGTTTTTTAGTGCTGTAAATGCATTTTCAGCTCGCGCTGTACACATTTGCTATGAGAGGCATTATCTCATAAGGGAAATATTGGACAATCAAATTAATGACTGCCCAGGCTTCAGGATGTCTTTTTACACTATATAAAGGTGGAAATTTACATTGGAAACGTTTGGTTTAGCTGTTAATGAAGTTTCGTTTTTTTAGTGCTGAAAATTCATTGTCTGCTGGCGCTGTACACCTTTTCTAAGTGTTGCAATATCTCATGAAGGAAATACTGGACAATCAAATTAATGACTTTCCAGGCTTCAAGATGCCTTTCTACACTATATAAAGGTGGAAATTTACATTGGAAACGTTTGGTTTAGCTGTTATAAAAGTTTGGGTTTTTAGTCCTGTAAATGCATTTTCAGCTCGCGCTGTACACATTTGCTATGAGAGGCATTATCTCATAAGGGAAATATTGGACAATCAAATTAATGACTGCCCAGGCTTCAGGATGTCTTTTTACACTATATAAAGGTGGAAATTTACATTGGAAACGTTTGGTTTAGCTGTTATAAAAGTTTGGTTTTTTAGTGCTGTAAATGCATTTTCAGCTCGCGCTGTACACATTTGCTATGAGAGGCATTATCTCATGAAGGAAATACTGGACAATCAAATTAATGACTTTCCAGGCTTCAGGATGCCTTTTTACACTATATAAAGGTGGAAATTTACATTGGAAACGTTTGGTTTAGCTGTTATAAAAGTTTGGTTTTTTAGTGCTGTAAATACATTTTCAGCTCGCGCTGTACACATTTGCTATGAGAGGCATTATATCTCATAAAGGAAATATTGGACAATCGAATTAATGACTGCCCAGGCTTCAGGATGTCTTTTTACACTATATAAAGGTGGAAATTTACATTGGAAACGTTTGGTTTAGCTGTTATAAAAGTTTGGTTTTTTAGTGCTGAAAATGCATTTTCAGCTCGCACTGTACACATTTGCTATGTGGGGCATTATCTCATAAGGGAAATACTGGACAATCAAATTAATGACTTCCCAGGCTTCAGGATGCCTTTTTACACTCTATAAATGTGGAAATTTACATTGGAAACGTTTGGTTTAGCTGTTAATGAAGTTTCGTTTTTTTAGTGCTGAAAATTCATTGTCTGCTGGCGCTGTACACCTTTTCTAAGTGTTGCAATATCTCATGAAGGAAATACTGGACAATCAAATTAATGACTTTCCAGGCTTCAAGATGCCTTTCTACACTATATAAAGGTGGAAATTTACATTGGAAACGTTTGGTTTAGTTGTTATAAAAGTTTGGGTTTTTAGTCCTGTAAATGCATTTTCAGCTCGCGCTGTACACATTTGCTATGAGAGGCATTATCTCATAAGGGAAATATTGGACAATCAAATTAATGACTGCCCAGGCTTCAGGATGTCTTTTTACACTATATAAAGGTGGAAATTTACATTGGAAACGTTTGGTTTAGCTGTTATAAAAGTTTGGTTTTTTAGTGCTGTAAATGCATTTTCAGCTCGCGCTGTACACATTTGCTATGAGAGGCATTATCTGATAAGGGAAATATTGGACAATCAAATTAATGACTGCCCAGGCTTCAGGATGTCTTTTTACACTATATAAAGGTGGAAATTTACATTGGAAACGTTTGGTTTAGCTGTTATAAAAGTTTGGTTTTTTAGTGCTTAAAATGCATTTTCAGCTCGCACTGTACACATTTGCTATATGAGGCATTATCTCATAAGGGAAATACTGGACAATCAAATTAATGACTTCCCAGGCTTCAGGATGCCTTTTTACACTCTATAAAGGTGGAAATTTACATTGGTAACGTTTGGTTTAGCTGTTATAAAAGTTTGTTTTTTTCGTGCTGTAAATGCATTTTCAGCTCGCGCTGTACACATTTGCAATGAGAGGCATTATCTCATAAGGGAAATATTGGACAATCAAATTAATGACTGCCCAGGCTTCAGGATGTCTTTTTACACTATATAAATGTGGAAATTTACATTGGAAACGTTTGGTTTAGCTGTTAATGAAGTTTCGTTTTTTTAGTGCTGAAAATTCATTGTCTGCTGGCGCTGTACACTTTTTCTAAGTGTTGCAATATCTCATGAAGGAAATACTGGACAATCAAATTAATGACTTTCCAGGCTTCAGGATGCCTTTCTACACTATATAAAGGTAGAAATTTACATTGGAAACGTTTGGTTTAGCTGTTATAAAAGTTTGGTTTTTTAGTGCTGTAAATGCATTTTCAGCTCGCGCTGTACACATTTGCTATGAGAGGCATTATCTCATAAGGGAAATATTGGACAATCAAATTAATGACTGCCCAGGCTTCAGGATGTCTTTTTACACTATATAAAGGTGGAAATTTACATTGGAAACGTTTGGTTTAGCTGTTATAAAAGTTTGGTTTTTTAGTGCTGTAAATGCATTTTCAGCTCGCGCTGTACACATTTGCTATGAGAGGCATTATCTCATAAGGGAAATATTGGACAATCAAATTAATGGCTGCCCAGGCTTCAGGATGTCTTTTTACTCTATATAAAGGTGGAAATTTACATTGGAAACGTTTAGTTTAGCTGTTAATGAAGTTTCGTTTTTTTAGTGCTGAAAATTCATTGTCTGCTGGCGCTGTACACTTTTTCTAAGTGTTGCAATATCTCATGAAGGAAATACTGGACAATCAAATCAATGACTTTCCAGGCTTCAGGATGCCTTTCTACACTAGATAAAGGTGGAAATTTACATTGGAAACGTTTGGTTTAGCTGTTATAAAAGTTTGGTTTTTTAGTGCTGTAAATGCATTTTCAGCTCGCACTGTACACATTTGCTATGTGAGGCATTATCTCATAAGGGAAATACTGGACAATCAAATTAATGACTTCCCAGGCTTCAGGATGCCTTTTTACACTCTATAAATGTGGAAATTTACATTGGAAACGTTTGGTTTAGCTGTTAATGAAGTTTCGTTTTTTTAGTGCTGAAAATTCATTGTCTGCTGGCGCTGTACACCTTTTCTAAGTGTTGCAATATCTCATGAAGGAAATACTGGACAATCAAATTAATGACTTTCCAGGCTTCAGGATGCCTTTCTACACTATATAAAGGTGGAAATGTACATTGGAAACGTTTGGTTTAGCTGTTATAAAAGTTTTTTTTTTAGTGCTGTAAATGCATTTTCAGCTCGCGCTGTACACATTTGCTATGAGAGGCATTATCTCATAAGGGAAATATTGGACAATCAAATTAATGACTGCCCAGGCTCCAGGATGTCTTTTTACACTATATAAAGGTGGAAATTTACATTGGAAACGTTTGGTTTAGCTGTTATAAAAGTTTGGTTTTTTAGTGCTGTAAATGCATTTTCAGCTCGCGCTGTACACATTTGCTATGAGAGGCATTATCTCATAAGGGAAATATTGGACAATCAAATTAATGGCTGCCCAGGCTTCAGGATGTCTTTTTACTCTATATAAAGGTGGAAATTTACATTGGAAACGTTTGGTTTAGCTGTTATAAAAGTTTGGTTTTTTAGTGCTGTAAATGCATTTTCAGCTCGCACTGTACACATTTGCTATGTGAGGCATTATCTCATAAGGGAAATACTGGACAATCAAATTAATGACTGCCCAGGCTTCAGGATGTCTTTTTACACTATATAAAGGTGGGAATTTACATTAGAAACGTTTGGTTTAGCTGTTATAAAAGTTTGGTTTTTTAGTGCTGAAAATGCATTTTCAGCTCGCACTGTACACATTTGCTATGTGAGGCATTATCTCATAAGGGAAATACTGGACAATCAAATTAATGACTTCCAAGGCTTCAGGATGCCTTTTTACACTCTATAAATGTGGAAATTTACATTGGAAACGTTTGGTTTAGCTGTTAATGAAGTTTCGTTTTTTTAGTGCTGAAAATTCATTGTCTGCTGGCGCTGTACACTTTTTCTAAGTGTTGCAATATCTCATGAAGGAAATACTGGACAATCAAATTAATGACTTTCCAGGCTTCAGGATGCCTTTCTACACTATATAAAGGTGGAAATTTACATTGGAAACGTTTGGTTTAGCTGTTATAAAAGTTTGTTTTTTTAGTGCTGTAAATGCATTTTCAGCTCGCGCTGTACACATTTGCTATGAGAGGCATTATCTCATAAGGGAAATATTGGACAATCAAATTAATGACTGCCCAGGCTTCAGGATGTCTTTTTACACTATATAAAGGTGGAAATTTACATTGGAAACGTTTAGTTTAGCTGTTATAAAAGTTTGTTTTTTTAGTGCTGTAAATGCATTTTCAGCTCGCGCTGTACACATTTGCTATGTGAGGCATTATCTCATAAGGGAAATACTGGACAATCAAATTAATGACTGCCCAGGCTTCAGGATGTCGTTTTACACTATATAATGGTGGAAATTTACATTGGAAACGTTTGGTTTAGCTGTTATAAAAGTTTGGTTTTTTAGTGCTGAAAATGCATTTTCAGCTCGCACTGTACACATTTGCTATGTGAGGCATTATCTCATAAGGGAAATACTGGACAATCAAATTAATGACTTCCCAGGCTTCAGGATGCCCTTTTACACTCTATAAATGTGGAAATTTACATTGGAAACGTTTGGTTTAGCTGTTAATGAAGTTTCGTTTTTTTAGTGCTGAAAATTCATTGTCTGCTGGCGCTGTACACTTTTTCTAAGTGTTGCAATATCTCATGAAGGAAATACTGGACAATCAAATTAATGACTTTCCAGGCTTCAGGATGCCTTTCTACACTATATAAAGGTAGAAATTTACATTGGAAACGTTTGGTTTAGCTGTTATAAAAGTTTGGTTTTTTAGTGCTGTAAATGCATTTTCAGCTCGCGCTGTACACATTTGCTATGAGAGGCATTATCTCATAAGGGAAATATTGGACAATCAAATTAATGACTGCCCAGGCTTCAGGATGTCTTTTTACACTATATAAAGGTGGAAATTTACATTGGAAACGTTTAGTTTAGCTGTTAATGAAGTTTCGTTTTTTTAGTGCTGAAAATTCATTGTCTGCTGGCGCTGTACACTTTTTCTAAGTGTTGCAATATCTCATGAAGGAAATACTGGACAATCAAATTAATGACTTTCCAGGCTTCAGGATGCCTTTCTACACTATATAAAGGTGGAAATTTACATTGGAAACGTTTAGTTTAGCTGTTATAAAAGTTTGTTTTTTTAGTGCTGTAAATGCATTTTCAGCTCGCGCTGTACACATTTGCTATGTGAGGCATTATCTCATAAGGGAAATACTGGACAATCAAATTAATGACTGCCCAGGCTTCAGGATGTCGTTTTACACTATATAATGGTGGAAATTTACATTGGAAACGTTTGGTTTAGCTGTTATAAAAGTTTGGTTTTTTTAGTGCTGAAAATGCATTTTCAGCTCGCACTGTACACATTTGCTATGTGAGGCATTATCTCATAAGGGAAATACTGGACAATCAAATTAATGACTTCCCAGGCTTCAGGATGCCCTTTTACACTCTATAAATGTGGAAATTTACATTGGAAACGTTTGGTTTAGCTGTTAATGAAGTTTCGTTTTTTTAGTGCTGAAAATTCATTGTCTGCTGGCGCTGTACACTTTTTCTAAGTGTTGCAATATCTCATGAAGGAAATACTGGACAATCAAATTAATGACTTTCCAGGCTTCAGGATGCCTTTCTACACTATATAAAGGTGGAAATTTACATTGGAAACGTTTGGTTTAGCTGTTATAAAAGTTTGGTTTTTTAGTGCTGTAAATGCATTTTCAGCTCGCGCTGTACACATTTGCTATGAGAGGCATTATCTCATAAGGGAAATATTGGACAATCAAATTAATGACTGCCCAGGCTTCAGGATGTCTTTTTACACTATATAAAGGTGGAAATTTACATTGGAAACGTTTAGTTTAGCTGTTAATGAAGTTTCGTTTTTTTAGTGCTGAAAATTCATTGTCTGCTGGCGCTGTACACTTTTTCTAAGTGTTGCAATATCTCATGAAGGAAATACTGGACAATCAAATTAATGACTTTCCAGGCTTCAGGATGCCTTTCTACACTATATAAAGGTAGAAATTTACATTGGAAACGTTTGGTTTAGCTGTTATAAAAGTTTGGTTTTTTAGTGCTGTAAATGCATTTTCAGCTCGCGCTGTACACATTTGCTATGAGAGGCATTATCTCATAAGGGAAATATTGGACAATCAAATTAATGACTGCCCAGGCTTCAGGATGTCTTTTTACACTATATAAAGGTGGAAATTTACATTGGAAACGTTTGGTTTAGCTGTTAATGAAGTTTCGTTTTTTTAGTGCTGAAAATTCATTGTCTGCTGGCGCTGTACACCTTTTCTAAGTGTTGCAATATCTCATGAAGGAAATACTGGACAATCAAATTAATGACTTTCCAGGCTTCAAGATGCCTTTCTACACTATATAAAGGTGGAAATTTACATTGGAAACGTTTGGTTTAGCTGTTATAAAAGTTTGGGTTTTTAGTCCTGTAAATGCATTTTCAGCTCGCGCTGTACACATTTGCTATGAGAGGCATTATCTCATAAGGGAAATATTGGACAATCAAATTAATGACTGCCCAGGCTTCAGGATGTCTTTTTACACTATATAAAGGTGGAAATTTACATTGGAAACGTTTGGTTTAGCTGTTATAAAAGTTTGGTTTTTTAGTGCTGTAAATGCATTTTCAGCTCGCGCTGTACACATTTGCTATGAGAGGCATTATCTCATGAAGGAAATACTGGACAATCAAATTAATGACTTTCCAGGCTTCAGGATGCCTTTTTACACTATATAAAGGTGGAAATTTACATTGGAAACGTTTGGTTTAGCTGTTATAAAAGTTTGGTTTTTTAGTGCTGTAAATGCATTTTCAGCTCGCGCTGTACACATTTGCTATGAGAGGCATTATCTCATAAAGGAAATATTGGACAATCGAATTAATGACTGCCCAGGCTTCAGGATGTCTTTTTACACTATATAAAGGTGGAAATTTACATTGGAAACGTTTGGTTTAGCTGTTATAAAAGTTTGGTTTTTTAGTGCTGAAAATGCATTTTCAGCTCGCACTGTACACATTTGCTATGTGGGGCATTATCTCATAAGGGAAATACTGGACAATCAAATTAATGACTTCCCAGGCTTCAGG